>NW_020538040.1:18827166-19246922 GCF_003426905.1 Ctenocephalides felis | reverse complement strand
ATTTATCATAATTTTCATATAATATTTGTTAAATCATCATAATGATGTGAATTCTAACTATTTAATTTTAATAAATTTCTATTCTATTTTATTCTATCATTTTTCAGATGGGAAAATTGATTCTGAAAACAACAGAAATGGAAACAAACTATGATTTGGGCAATAAAATGATTGAAAGTTTGTTAAAAGAGAAAGTAGTGAGTGGGGATGTAATCACAATCGATAAAGCCACTGGTAAGATCAGCAAATTGGGCAGATCTTTTGCCAGAGCTCGTGATTATGATGCCACCGGAGCTCAAACTCGCTTTATCCAATGTCCTGAGGGTGAATTACAAAAACGCAAAGAAGTTGTTCATACTGTGACTTTACATGAGGTCGATGTTATAAATAGTAGAACTCATGGATTTCTGGCTTTGTTCTCTGGAGATACTGGGGAGATCAAAACTGAGGTTCGTGAGCAAATAAATGGTAAGGTAGCCGAATGGAGAGAGGAAGGAAAAGCTGAGATTGTTCCAGGGGTTCTGTTTATTGATGAGGTAAATGCTGTTTCAGTTTTCTGAGTAGATTATTAGGGTTTTTACAAAAACCGACATTTTAGAAAACTGTTTTTCCAATAGTAATATTTTCAGAAGAAACCAATATATTTTGTACAGGCTAAAATGTGGAGAAAAAATTCTACTTTTCTGTTAATTACAAAACTGATAAACGCTAGTTCTTTTTGAGTTTTATCAAATGGCATTTAAATTTTTGAAATTGATTCAGCCGTTTTTAAGAAAACGTCGATGAAAGGTCGATGTTCGCCTCATACACATATATTCTCTTTACAAATTTGGTCTCATTTGATTCAAATGACTTGAAACATTAAGGAAACATACATTTATACATTTGCATTACATTCATACAATTGGTAACCAATAATTTCTACCGGTTTTCAAATTTCATAATTTTTCAATTGACCAGTTTTTTAAAACTGACAAACTAGCAATTATGTTTGAATACAATATTAGTTGCAGTGTGCATTTTGATTGCTCTTAATATTTTTTATTATAAATATTTGTAACATCAATCTTTAATTTTAGGCTCATATGTTAGACATAGAATGTTTTTCATTCTTGAACAGAGCTTTAGAGAACGAGATGACACCTGTTGTAATAATGGCAACAAATAGAGGCATAACCAGAATTCGAGGAACAAATTATAGGAGCCCCCATGGAATTCCTATTGACTTATTAGATAGAATGATAATTGTGCCAACTAAACCCTATGTTGAAGATGAATTGATGGAGATTATAAAAATCAGGTAAATATAGGTTTTATGTCACAATTATAACTTATTACTTCTATTACATAAAATTTATATAAGATATTCAGAAACACATTGACATTCTCAAAAGACTAGTTAATTTTAAAATGATGACTACAAAACTACATTTTAAAAGATTAAGTTTTTGGTTTCATAGCCGACAGCAGAATATTATGTCAATTAATTCTAATCTAACTAAATATGATAAAAAAATCATTCAAGTGTAAAATGCAAATCTTAGTAAACTACACCACGAAGTAAATTTGATCTGTTTCTTCTCATCACTTGTAATCATTCTGATGACAGAAATTACTAGAACTTCATTGATGTCCAATGTTTTATTAAATTATAGCAGTGGTGCACAACAATAAATATACTAACTGACCTTGCAAATATTGTTTAAATCTTAGTTGCAAATATTGCTAGAAAAATTTTATGTAATTGTATGTAAGTGAAATTTGTGTATAACACAAATGAGTTTGGATTAGATGTTTGAGTTTTACTATTTTAGAATTGTATTTGTGCATTTGAACAAAATATCAATTATACTTATTTCATTTTGAACATACAGATGTGAAGAAGAAGATTGCCAAATGTCTGCTGATGCTATGACCGTTTTGACCAGAATAGCAATGGAAACGTCTTTGCGTTACGCAATTCAACTAATTACAACAGCTGGGCTAGTTTGTCGCAAACGTAAATCTGTTGAGGTAATTTATAAACAATTTGAAAAATTATTATATGTATTTTATGTGCTAATGCAGCAGGTTATTTTATTATTTTATTATTATTTTAGCTTATTATGTAGTATTTTGTTATTTTTTAATTTTCTGAAGTGCTGAAAAACTAATGAAATATATTCTACATATTCTTTGCTAACTTAATAGTAAAATATAGCTAATTTTTAGCTTTTAAGCTTTCGGTCTTTAAACCTTTGTTTTTTTATTTTTTGTTTATTATTTTATGATCGGCTTATTTATGTTTGAAGCACTGTCTCTGTAGGTCTTGGTAGATAAAACATGTTTAAATTTTTATGCATTTAAGTTCTTAAATCTTAAAATCGTTTCATAATGTGATAGTTAAATAAATAGAACGAAAATATTTAAGGTTTCTATGGATGATATTAAAAGAGTGTATTCCCTGTTTTTGGATGAACATCGATCATCACAGTTTTTGAAAGAATATCAAGCTGAGTATATGTTTAGTGAGAACGGTAAGTAGAAATTTTTATAATTTGGCATCATCTATTTAATTAGTTCAATCATATATGTTATATAAATTTGTTTTTGTTTTTAGCAGATGATCCTCTTATGGAAACTGATGACTAATTTTTCCTCCACGAGTTTCTAATTCTTTTTATCTATAATTGATGTATAAGTTTATTATCTTTGTTTACTATGAAATAGAATGAATGATGTAATGGATATTAATGTCTCTCATGAAAGAATAAAAATATAAGTATTTTAAGTTATTTTTATTATTTTATTATTAAACAAGCGTATATAATTAATATATAATTTCTACAAACACTTTTATATAAAAACTTTGTCAATAAATTAGTGCATACTTATATATTATATATAATTTTATTTAAATTATGAAACTATGCAGTATGAGCAGTCAAGAAATAGATTTTTCCAACTGGGAAGGAATTTTTAGATAAAACAGTATTCCTTAAGGGGTGGTGTACTGGTCTAGAATTAAAAAAAAACGATTTTGTTTTTTTTGCAATTTGAAAAGCTTTTCAAGAATATGTGTACTTTTGTTTCTTTTCTGTGCGAAACTTTAAACGCGTTTTTCTTGAAACTGTCTTATTCGATACACGATTCACACGTATATACGGATCTAGACCAGAATTCCCCCTTAAGCACAGATTTTAAGATTTTTTCTTCATATTATTTTTCACTTTTTATTTAGATTTAGGTACATTTTTTAGGGTGAAACATGTTATCTAAGACGTCAAAGATATTATCAGATTCTAATTATAAACTTCTATGTTTTTAGTAAAACTTGACTGCCCGTGTTGCATATCAACAAATGATTAACAAATAATCCAGGTACCATGTATTAGAATTTTGGTATTAGTTAAGCTTTCAACTGGTTTTATCAGTTTTAGTTTTCTTCAGCCTTCCTCAGCGCCTGATAAGCGGCTTTCTTTGATTGCACTGAAAAAAAATATACATATATATTGAAAACAATTATTTTTTAAATTCAAAAACTGATTCAATGAAGTGCTAAAAGTTGATGACTACAAGGTAAATCCATTACTTTTTAATTTTAAAGCTAATTATAAACTAAATAAAATGAATTATTTCACATAATTCTCTTAAATTAGCACTTGTATTATTTAGCAATACACATGCGTTACCTGTGATGAGTTTATACGGTTCATCAGCCTTATGCATTTTCATGAAGTATTGTTTTAGCGGGAACATCATGCTAAATTTTGATTTTATTGTTTTATCATCAGCACTCTCGACATTTTCAATGTTTGTGTGGATGTTATATTCTGGTACAGGTATTACAGTAGATGATACTGCAATCATGTCTGAAATATTATAAAATCCCACATCTGTTATGTCCACTGATGTAAAATATCATTTTATAACAAAGTATGTGATGATATCACGTGGATTGATCTAAAAAAAATACTATTTGCTTCAAAACTTTTTTAATATTTTGAATGCTTATCGATCAATTTTCTTTTGTATGATCATGAATGACTATAGTCAATCAAAAAATTATTATAATATATATATTATACTTTTGATTAATAATTGTCCTTGTGATTAAGATCAAAACGAACATCATTTTAAAGTTTAACATTCATTAATGATTCAATTCAATTCAAGATTGAAACGACAATGGCCTTTAGACTTAGTCTTCGATTAGGTCTAATATAATATAATATAATTCTGAGAAGTTCTCATTGGAGTTCTTCTTAGGCATTGCTCTTAAAATATTGTCATTTTAGCTCATAGGAATCTTTATGTATTTCTGATTGCTAAATAAAACTGAGTAATAAAAAAAAAAAAAAAAATTAATGATTCGATGAAAATGACTCTAAATTAAAATATTATAGGGGGTTCATAGACAATTTTGAATTTTAAGAACTTAAAACTTAAAATATTCATTTATTGCATTAAAATTAAACAAAACCAGGCTAATTGCATGATCTTTCTAATATGTCTAAATTACCAACTTAATCGATAAGAATTGAAATTATGCAACTTTTGATTGTGATTATTCCACATTTTAATGATTTTTAGATATAATTTACGTTGAAATATTCTATTTTGGGATGTTCATTTAGGTTATGGACTTCATCAATATGCAAAGATTCAATGAAATTGTTAAATCTTTTTTTTTTTCAATAATTGCAAAGAAACGGCCCGGTTGATGCTCGTGTTTACCAATAACAAATCGGCATAATTCCCAAATGATATCTTTCAAACGGATTTTGAATGTTTTAAAATCAGGTGAGGCCTTCTGGTGAATACCCTGAGTAAAAATTTTGCACTTGCTTATTATAAAGAAACGGCTAAGACGATCGACGCTCAAAACTAATCAACGTCCTTACAGAATTTTATCAAATGACCTTTCAAAATTTGAAGTCGGTGCAACTGTTTTTGAAAAAACATAGGCGTAAGGTCAAATTTTAGCACACATACACAGACACATATTATTTTCTAATTTTGATGACTTAAAATATCAGAATGACTTGAAACATCGAAAAATATAAAATTAGCAAATCGGATTCCGTTGTAAAAACACAAACTTCAACTTTGATAAGTTGATAATTTCGATTCACACTTAATTACTGTTTAATTTATACATTGCTGATGTTTTATTTAATGAATATCCATAACAATACCAGGTTCTAGGTGATCATACTGATTTCTCTTGTAAACTGTCGGATGGCAGTTAACTATTGCCGCAAACAGAACCACACAAATAAACACACTTCTTGTTATCATGATTTGTTTATAATTAATTAATAAATCAGTGTACCGTTTTATTCATAAAACAATAATGAAATATGTTATTTTTTCGTTTCGTGACTTTGTTGTGATTCAGAAAGTCCGCTACTAAAAATTAAATCATTCATCTCTTACGAGGTGTTCATTTGTACCATGCGCGTATTCGATTGTTCTTATTGAAAAAATAAATGTTTCTAATTAACATGCTAATATGTTTTGCAAATTTATTAATGTGCAGACTTATGAAAAAATATTGTGTTTATTAATTTTATTTATATACTTGTATATTAAGTTGCCGAAGGAGAGGTTTATGTTTTAACCAGTAAATCCGGCTTGATAATTTTATTTTTAATAATGCTATTTTTTTCTTGTCGTTTCAAGTCATTTTAAATTGCTTGACACCAAATTGGGAAAAGTATGTGTGTGCGCATGTGAATGTGTGCCAAAATTTGAACTTTTTCCGACGTTTTTTCAAAAACGCTTTCACAGATTTCAAAAAAGCCATGTGGTCTAATTTGATAAGGACTAGCTTCGATTAGTTTTGTGCGACGATCGAGCAGTTTTTTTTTAGAATTAGCGAGAATAAGAGCAAAATTTTTCGTCAATGTTTTCAAAAAAATTCTAAACCGATTTTAAAAGTTTATAAACTGATGAAAAGATTTCAGTTGGAAATCGTGCTGATTGGTTTTTGGTAAAAATGAGCTAGACCTTTTCTTTGTAATATTAAATGATCTCTTTGGCATTTTTAATGTAACTTAACCCTTTTCACTCGCGAATTTCGAGATCTATACGATTTTTGCGCCGGAACGGCGGCATTCGAGTAGAAAGGGTTAAAATAGAGATAGAGATTGTGGTCCTCAAAGAACATCCTAAAATATTATAGTCCTACCAAATGTGGTTGAATGATATAAATCCTGTTGCTATTAGGACATACAAGTACGCGTTTGAGCTTTATAATTAATACAGTTACAGATATTACAAGTCTATTCGAAAAATAGCAGTTGAAAATCGCATTGATTAGATTTTAGAGAATGATAAACTTTATAAATTTTTGATACTTCTAGCAAAGTTATGGATTTAGTCATATAATTATTAAGATATGAGATCAGTCATATGATTTTTAAGCAAATGATCTGATAAACTGTTAATTTATATCTTAGTACATTGAGTACATTGGAGTACATATAGAATTATGGTGGCAGCGGTGGGATCATTAATCGTTATTTAAATACACGTACATATTATATATTAAAATTTTACACACAATTGAAATTATATAATCAGGATTTTTTTATCAAAAGTTTTCTATTTAATTCTTTATCAAAAAATATATCTGCAGACTCTACTTATATACCATTACATATTCCATTACAAATTATGTGATTTTTCTTCTATGCTTCGATTACAAAGCTTAGCTATAAAATAAAAATTTAATAACGAATTATGAACGAATCATCTTCATATTTTTGTTTAATTTTTTATGAGGCTACGACACTGTTTTATCGCTTTGCACGTTTCCCGTATAAGGAGAAAGTTCTTCTGTTCTCAATGCCGACAAGGTTTCGCGTCAGACTTAAAGATCTTAAAACAATTATACTTGAATATACGCAAATAATCAAATGCCATCAACACCAACACACAACGGAATTTACCATCACTTCTCAACTCAAATGCATATTGCTAATCGTAAGGTGTAATGGTCACTATTTTATTCAAAACGTTTTAAACGGTTTCATCGTTGTTCTGCATTTAAATCTTCTGACGATTGGATATTGAGAATATTATTTAGAGAGCTTCCATAAATTACTTTTTATACTTATTTGTTTTCTTTAATCTTTGTCACTAGATTGTTGCAGTATTATCAACTTATAACTAACCAAATTATTAACTTTCCGAAGGAGAAGTTTGTTTCCAAAAAAAATATCCGTTTCGCTAATTTTAAGTTTTCTCGACGTTTCAAGCCATTCTGAATCGAGTGAGACCAAATTTGGAGAAATTATGTGTGTGTGTGTATGTGTGCGTGTGTGTGTGTGCACATAATTTTTGCCGTATATCGACGTTTTCTGAAAAACGGCTGGATCGATTTCAAAAATTTAAAAGGCGATGTATCTTGATGAGGACTAGCGTTTATCAATTTTGCGGGACGATAATGTACTAAATGCTAATGTAATGAAATGCTGTTTCTTTGTGAATCGCAGAAAATTGAAAAAAAAAATTCGTCCGCGTTTCAGTCTGCAATTCTAATCGATTTTGAAAATTCGAAAACCGTTCGAAAGATACTGGTTGGGAATCGACCTGATTAGTTTTTGATAAAGATCGGCCAGGTCGTTTTCTTGTAATAAAGTATTAAAAATATATTTTTTTCGACGATTTTTATGAATTTTTCTTTCACGGTAGATACCATAGTCTTATTATAGATCATACTGAAATATTACGGTCCTACATCGATTTAGAACATTTCATATTGATATTAATCTTTCAATTATTTTTTGTGTGAATGCATCATATTGGAAATAAAAAAGTAGAATTATTATACAGAAGTAAATAATTTTTTCAAAAAATTATTGACATACCTGTTTCAATCAATGTTTACCATCTCTGGGTCTTCTAATGTAATATTTAACGATCGCTTCGTTAAGTACAAACAACATATATCATATAACAACATCACTAATACTAATAATGAATATGAATTAATATTGAAATTCAAAAATTTGCGCAATGTTTGATATTTATACTTGTTGGCGTATATGGTGAGGTCAACAACCGCTCAAGTTGCAAATATTTTTTTTAAATATTGAATGTTCTGACCGGATTCGTTTACTTAGTTTGGTAACAACAAGATTGTTTGAATGGCTGAGAAATATCTGAATTGTGTTACAGGATGCCAGAAATCGTGATGCAAACAATTGCGAAAGCAAAACACATTTTTATTTATCAATATTATAGGATAGAAGATTATGTCTTCTTATTACGATTTTTGTAATAATGCGAATATTTTATTGATGCAGTAATTTTGGATAAAGGCTATTTTCACATAGAAATATATTGCTACTTATATTTCCTAGTGAAAACCATTCTCACTACTGCTGGACATCAGGCTCCTCGAAGCGAGATCGACAGCAGGACCTCTGATTCAGGTTCAGTCGCTCTAGTTACTTACCAAGGAGTGAAACCCACGAATTTTTTAAATATATTTTTTGTGAAGTGAAATAAGTTCAGAATTTTTTCATAACAGATAAGTTTTATTTTATATTTCATCATTTATATTATATCATTTTTTTTTCAGCTAAGATCTTTGCATTGCAAAGTGGAGGTACCGCTGACTTCTTTCTGAATTTGATTGCCATCTTCATCAACACACCAGCATTCATTTGGATTTTTTGTACATTGTTTTGGTTCAAAATTTCCATTTTTTTGGCACAAAGGTAACTCGGGTTTATTTGCTGAATTTGATGTGCTCAATAAATTTTTTGTCCGTGCACATTCTGAAAAAAAAAACAAATAAACAATATTCCTTATTTTATCAGGATTGCAATAAATATACAGTATATACAGTTCTTATAAAATTAAATAAAATAAAAATTTAAAATATATAAATAATATTTTGGTACAAAACAGGTGGTGGAAAGGTATTAATTATGATACTAAATAGAGAAGAATTTGTATTATATTAGTGCATGTAAAATAACCATTGAAACTAAGTCAAATAATTATGTGACAAGATATTTTTACTTACTGCAGTTCATCTTGTTAGCTTCAGGTGTATTTAATTTTGCTTCGTATTTCTCTATTTGATTTCCATACTTATCCACGCAAATTTTCCTGAAGAAAAAAATATATGTCACAATGGTAACACATGGATTTGATTATCTGAACGAGAGTAAATATAACTATAATTTTTTTAAAGTATCATGAATATTTTTCTTCCATAAATAAGAAAACCCTTTTGCTACGAGTGCTGGCTAAAATATTTTACCTAATAGTTACATGGAATACCACGAAAAATTACCAGGTCACCCAAACAAATATTTAAAAGAATTAAGCGAGGAATTTCCTACTCGAAGATTGAAAAAATGGCCATACGATCTTAAATAAAATGTCAAAAAATAATAAAAAGAGATATCTCATAGGAGACTTAAATTCATGTACACCCACCATATTGTCTTAAAATTTTTTATATCATTTTGATCGGCAATAAATAAATCTATGCAAATAAAAAAAAAATCAGTTGCATGGGCGGCTTGCAGGCTCGTACAGCAGTGTCACTTCTGTGGAGAACACCACCGTAGCGGTATAAATTCATAAATCTTGAAATTATAGTTAATATACCTCCGTTCAGATGAAAAAAAATCATTGACATTACTTGTCATTCTCTACTTTAACAGGGGCGTACCACCCGTCGGGCCCACATTTTGGCAGTTGATATTCGAGAACAGTATATCCACTTTTTTGAAGTTGCGAAATTTCTTGTAGTTGATCAAGATTGTTCTTTTCGCATTCTCGGAGAAATGTACTATTTTGATCTTGTTTTTCGTTATCTAAAATTATATAATTCAATAACACAATTTTTGTCAGGATCTCTTGAACAAGCGTGATTTTAAGACAAATATGTTTTTTTATACTTTTCTTCTTGATGAAATTGTTTTATAAATTGCAATTCAACGATTGCCCTATCTTTATTTGATGAATTTTTTATCAAAATGTCTAAACTTTATGACTTTTTTTTATTGAAGTAGCAATGCCGTGTAACGGCTATTGTTACTTGGAAACATATTGCTATCTATATTTACGAGTGAATCCTGAAATCACTCCTGCTTGACATCAGCCTATCGGAAGAGGGTATCAAACCAGGAACTCCTAATTAGAAGTCTAACAACTTTGTCACGTGAAAGCTCAATGAATAAAGTTGGCAATAAATTTAGCTTTTGAAATCATAATAATTACCACGTGAGTATATGTTCTTTAAAAATCTTTCATCATTTAATATTTCAATAACATAATGTGGTCGACTTACAGCAGTCCAATTTTGATAATCCTTCCGTGGTCATGTTGACAGGATTTGAGACAGGATCACCTGACACATGGTAAACACACATGCAAAAATCGTTTAAACATTGCAGTTGTTCATATGATCCAGTCGAAGTGCAACGCATTGGGAGAATTGGAGTCCATCCTGGGAGCAATTTGGAAGCAGTATGGGCGCTTCGGGAGCACTCTGTAATGGTGAGTTAAATTATTATTATCTACATCTGCATGTGATCGATTATTGAGGAATAGATTGATTTTTGGGTATTTTCTTTCTTGAAATTACGTGGATATTTCGAATGATGTTTAAATAAGATTTTTTATGGTGCAGTATACTTAATTGAGTTTTAACTACTTTTAAAATTATGACGATGATTTTTAATAAGTTTATTTTAAATATTCGGTACTGTTGTTTTTGAGAAAACGTCTAAGTTAGATCAAACTTTGGCTCACATACACACACAAGCGATTCAGAATGATTTGAAGAATCGAGAAAACGTAAAATTATTAAATCAGATTTTCTGGCAATAAACTTTTTGTTCTGGAAGTTAATAACTAAAAATATTATGAGAATTTAAAAGACTAATACGAGCAAATTTTTGGTCGTACTTGAAAAATGTCTAAATCGAATGCCAGCCCAGTGATTGGGCGTCCGGGTATAAAGTTAAAATAATTAGATGGAAAATTTTGATTTTGAGGCAGACATCGATTTAGATTATTTCATATTGATGTTACTATATCTTTTAATTATTTTCTCTAAGTATGGAAAATCCTTATTCCATCATATTGGAAAAAAGAAATAAAAAGTATAAATTATAAAGATAAAATTATTGATCATAGAAATTTTTTAACACTTTATTTACTTACTACAATTCATTAATAGATCAGCAGATTGGGAGTATAAACCTTCGCCAAAAATTCTTTCACCGTCTTCAGATAAACAGTAGCATCTGTTGTACAATGTTAGATAATTATTAACTTAATAAAATAAGTCAACAGGAAAGTGTCTTGTTTACTATTTGTATCAATTTCAAATTTGCATGTACTTTACTTACGTAAGATTAGTTATGCATTTAACTGGATAAAACTTTCCGCGTTCATCACATTTTGGACGTTCCATATATTTTCCCAATTGGCCATTAAGTTCCAAATTGTCATAGTCTTTCTGTTTTTTGTAGCATTCTGTAACTTCATCCTCTAAATGATAAACAATAATATTATTCGATGCAATCACAATAAAGATATAATTTTAAATTGATTAGTAGACGCACTCTCACAAATTGGATGTTGTCCAGGCCTATGTGTACAAACTAATCCTGGACCGCAAATACTTTCAGGCATTGGCACTCCAGGATTTCCGAGAGAACACTCTTCTTTTTCTTCTGTAATTGAAAATAGAAATAGATTTATTTAATAACTTTTACAAAATTTCCTTGGGTATGACAAAATGGTATATTTTCTCGTACTTTGTTTATTTTAAGTATGTAATTAACTACTGAAACACGATTTTGGCTAGATTGCTTCAGACTTTTGCTTAACTAAAAATAATGATGAAAATATTTTGTTTTAAAAATGCAATGCTGCCACTTATAGTACAGTCATTTAAGCTTAAGTAAAAAATCTCGGAATTCGAGACTCCCAGTTGTAAGTCTGTAAATACTCTAAAATAGCACCCTAAAAGTTATCTCAAAACCTACATATGGTGCATACACCCTACCATATGTAGGTTTTGAGACAACTTTTAGGATGCTATTTTAGGGTATTTACAGACTTACAGCTGGGTATCTCGAATTCCTAGGTGAATTTACTATAGTGACTGGATTATTAATTTTTTATGTGGTATTACTCAAAATCATTTGGCTACCAGCTCGCACTTTGTGAACGCTGGAACACATTTGAACAAAATCTTGATCAAGGTAACAACGAAAATTTGCAAATTGTATGTGTCTAGGTTTAAATTAAACCAAAATTTTAGTCCAATTTATATATTTAAATTAATATTCATAAAATTCTTACTGAGGTGTTTTAAGCACGTTTGGCAACAACTACAAGGCGTGGGTGATGGAAATAGAGCTCCATTGTGAGTCTGATTTTGTGCTAAACATTCATCTCGTACTGGAAGACATCCTTCATTATCTAAATATTCCTGATGAAAATTAATTTTAAAATTAATATAAATTACGTGAGATTGTTAGAAACGTTCAATTCTGAAATTATAATAATTTAAATAATGATATTAAAATATGAGGTATAGAAGGTCTATATATATTATGGAAAAGGAAAGTTAGGATGATGATTGAGGAAGCGTTATGAAGAGGGTATAATTGTAATAAATAATAGAATTTTGTTTAAAATTCTGTAATAAATATAGATGATCAAAAACTTTTAAGTAGATAGTTCGTGTTGTAATAATAAAATCAATATTGAAGTGTTATTGATCAGAGATGGGAAAGAAAATTAGTTTTATTAATGATTCGAAAAGTGATTCGAAACAAAATACATACATACATCTTCTGAAATAAATGTAGAGAATTAAAAATACCCTAATTAGATAATCATTTATGTTATAAGATGCTTCAAAGTTTAATTGAATGTTATTGATCAAAAATGGGAAAAATACTCTTTTTTTTATTTATTGACTTTGTAAACGAAAAATACTCTTATTACAAATGCTTCAAAGAGTTGTTCGAAATAAAATATAGTTCATACAAGAGAAATGAACACTTCTTAAGTATATAGCCTATGTTGTTAGATTTGTTATTGTTAAATGTTACAAAATTCAATATTAAAGCACTATTGATCAGAAATTCTTTAGAAAAAACCTTTTTCGGGATAGAATAAAATACATACAGAAAGTTGGTAAAACTAACTATGAAACAAATTACGTGAAATCAAAAGGTCAAAAAGTCAAAAAGAACTATATTTGACATGATAAGAATAAACTATCAGAAAATACGATAGAAAAAATAAGTTTATAAATTGGGTGAAATAAAAATGAGGCGTAACATTGTTATACACAGTTTGAATTGAATTGAAAAAATAAACTCAAAGCAATGTATAAAAAATTAATATTAGGTTAGCAACTAAGTAAGTGCGGATTTTTGTTCAAATCTTTCATGAATCTAAATAACTTTAATCTGTAATGTATTGTTCATTTTGATCAATGACTTTTTGTAATTTTTCAAGCAATATCATTAACACAACTTCATAAAACTTCTGGTTTTTCTTAGCAAAAACTGAATTAGATAAAATTTGACGTTATCATAATCATTGAATTGTTTAATTTTCAAGGAGTTTTGTAAAGATCGAAACTAAAAGTAATCACATGGTGCAAGGTCAAAATTATATGGTAGATGTAGTAAAATATTTCAATGAATATCCAATAATTTTTGTTAAATGGCCAAGGATATGTTATGTCAATAATGGAATAAATCGCCGTTACGAATTGTCAATTCATTAATTGTTCAATTGGTCAATTTCATTAGTTCAATGTAGACATCAGTATTGATGGTTTGGGTTGGGTGATAAGAGTAAAAGTAAACAATTCTTTGGCAATCATCTTCAACTGGACGATCAGAGCGTTTTTCACCCTTAAGTGAAAAATCACCAGAACAGACCAGAACCAGAAATTTTGCAAACCAATTTTGACACTGCCGTTTTTTTGAGACTATAAACAGCTCGTAATTTTTTGTAGGCTTAAGACGCCTTCTTCACATTTGCAGAAACAAAAAAGCAAAATATGACAAAAATATTTGATTTGATTTTCCATCTTTGCTAAACGAAAACTACGCAATCGCTCAAAAGTTTCTTTTTTACTGGTGGTCGTCTAAGTTGCCTACTATCTACATTTAGATTACGTCAGAAAACCTAAAAATTCAATTAAAACGAGAAAAATATTTAAAAAAATTATACAAAATTTAGAAGCAAAAATTATTTGCCTGCAATGTTGATCTATAAATCCATATCACTCATTTTTTACAAGTACTTTTGGCAAAAAAAGGATTGGAAATGATGGATACGATCAGATCAATATTTCAGATAAATAATTTTTGCTTCTAATTTTTTATATTTTTCTACATATATTTCTTTTTTAGAAAAGGTACATCACTTATTTTTTTATAAGTGTGTTATATTATTTCATAAAAATTGTTTTTGATACAGAAAAATGATGATGATTCAATTAATACCATCTATTTAGTTGCCAACTTAATATCTACTTTATTAATAAAAATACAGAGCATTGAATTTATATAATCATTACAAAAATACATTTTTGAAAGTTCAACTGAATTCTAAGCAAGACATAAAGTTATATTGTGGTTATAGTGATTCAGGCGAAATTTTATATATATTATTCTCTTGTTGCCTGTTGCACAGGTGTATATTTTTACCTTTCCGAATGAAGTATTTATATTACGCATTAGTCATTTCACAACCGGTAAGAAACGCTAATACACATGTTTACCAAAGATTTGCTGGCACACAAAAAGCCTCTAATTGCCATGGCACGCATTTCACACAAGTTCTATATAAATTTTATAAATATTATAATCAATTTGTAGCCTATTTGACTCAAGGCGAATTCAACTACGTTTTTGATAACAATGTCGATGATCTCACTTGCAAAAAAGAGGATAAATTACAAAATATAACAATGGGCTAGATCTAGATGATCGTTTGTCTTACATGTATTTTGGACAAAAGATATGAAATTTTTACAATTATAAATCCACTTTGCCTATTTACTGAATTTTTGTTTTGTAAAGGCAGATTGTAGTTAAATAAAAGAAAAAAAATCTTAGCCAAAAAATATTCAGTTTAAAACCAGATATTTTTAAATCTTATTGAATTTTAACAATTATCAATCAACTTTTTAACTTTCTGTAGGGTAAGTAATAGTAATCGCAAAAAATCGAAAATGAAAATGTTTATATATCTTTACGTTTAAAACGTTTTTGAACATTTTGCCATACCTTAGAAAAATGGATGTATATGTGTGGATGTGTGTGTGTGTGCGTATACAAATTTTCGTTGGCGATTTCGGGAACACCGATTCACCGATTTGAATAATTCAAAAAACATTCGATTCGTATTGATAAGGAGACGTGTTGATTAGTTTTTGGCGAAGGCAGGTCTAGCCGTTCTGTAGATACAGGGCAAAAAGTGCCAAAAACGGTAACTCAGTTTTTACAAGATCGGAGCGTCCAATTTTAATAATTCGAGAAACATTTTACTTGAATTGACAAGATGAAGAACTGATTAAATTCTTGGGAAGGCAGGTCCAGCGGTCATGGACTCTCAATCAAAATAAGTTAAAATAAAGTCATTTTGCGGTCAAAAATGTTTATTGGATATATCTACATCAAATTATCAGATATTTTATAGAGATTCAATAATGTGTACACATTTTGTGTATTTTTTTTTGGGTACGCTACCAAGATTTTTAATTACGGTACAGGAAGTTCCAGCAATTTGCCTTAAGGCACGATGCCATGCACCCCATTAGTTCAAACATTTTTTTACCTTTATCTTTAAAATGCAGAATTTTTGTTATGCTAAGGCAGATTATAGTTTAATAAAAGAAAATAATAAAAACTTTGCCGAACAAAAACATTAAATATTATAAAATTTGTAATCAATACAGATAAAATCAATATAAAAAAGTAGCTCAAATTTAATCGAAATTGAATTAAAAATTGAGCACAATTCTAAATTGACCCATATAAAGCATTTAATTAAATAAGTATATTACATTACCAATTTAATTTATAATCTGATTTTAAAAAAAGGCGAAAATATATTTTAGGAATAAACAAAATTATTTGTCTTACTTAATTTTGAACATAACATGTGATTTTTTTTTACTAATTATCAATCAACTTTGCCGAATAAAATTACTAAATATTGCAAAATTTGTGATCTTTATATTACAGAATCCATCATATTATTTAGTTGCAGTTTATTTTCACAAAATGCTTTGATATTAAAATAAATAAGTTCGAGTTACTATATTTAATATTTTATTATATTTTTATAATTTTTTTGAATTTAAGAAATAATTTAAAATTATCAATATTCAAAATCAAATTAAAAATAGAGTAAACTTTACAATTCAAAAGTTTAAATATATAACCCATACTTATTTATTTTGATATCGGAACATTTTTGGAAAAAAACTGAAACTAAATAACATGTTTTAGCGACATTAAAATTTTAAAATCATTTTTCAATGAAGTATTGATAAGTGTAGAATTTTACACATTAAAAAATCAAATATGGCAATAAATTACTAATACATTTATATATTTAAAAGGGCAAAATATATTATATATATATATTATATATGTTATAATTAAATTAACCTTACATCACAAAAAGATTTTGAACATCTCAAATCTTGTCCAACACTAAATTTAACAACAATTAATACAAGAAACAGCACATTCATTTTTCTCACTAAATTACATTCTTGATCACTTGGCATTCTCTGTAAATATTTTTCTTCGAAATTAAATTATTTTTCACAATTTTTCATTTAGAAATGCGACATTGAATTTACGGGCATTTTATGTTGATAATATTTTATCATTTTTTATCATAAGCTATCTCATTTTTTACTCATAAATCCAGATAAATGGATAAAAGGTTTAATAATTGTCTTATGAGTAATTAACAATGTATCTTTAAATTGTAATAAATATTTTAATATATTGTGATAATTATTATATACTAAATGATATATAAAATTAACATGCTAATTATTTTCTGTATTATAGAATGTTTTTTGGTGAAAGAGTCAGGAGTTGATTTTTACCCAATTTATTCTTCAAGATCAAAATTTCATCCAATATAAAAAAAGTGAAAATGATTTTTTATTTTTCATTTTCTATCAGTGCGGCTCTTTGACTACTTTAAAAATTAGCATCATTCGAAAGTCTATACATTTTTCTTCTGTTATTCAAAAATTCATTCAAATGTAGGTGGAACTTCGTGGTGAAAAGTTGGAAAAACTTAAGCTAGTACACGCGCAAGTCAAACGATTCAGAATTACTTGATACATCGAGAATTATAATTAGAAATCCGGATTTTCGCCAAATTAGAAACTTGGTATATCTTTATTGAATACTTTTAAGAGGTATCAGAACTTTTATTATATTTTTATTCATCATTATACATGTTGTTTATGTTCATTTAATCTTGAACGACAAAACAGATATCTAATTTCAAAATATTTCTACCTAAAATGGAATGTATTCATATGTATATATAGATCCACATTACACCTAAAAGTTTTTGTGTTATTGCATTATTTTATCTTTATTTGATCAAGTTTTTATCACTACTGATAAAAACCTTGAGAATACATCTGACTTTTAAATTGCTAAAAGATAGAGTCCAAATTGTAAAACACCTGTGATGCAAATATTGTTTTTGTTTTGTCAACGTGCCTGTTTATTTTTACTATCTTACGGCCAAAGTTGTTTCGGCTAAACATATAATTATAGAATTATTTGAATTGCTCGATTCATTTAAGAAAATAAAAGTTAAAAAAAAATTAACGCTTTAATATTAAATTAGGTTTTTTCTAGATTAGTCTTTTGTCTATATTAATCTAGGTGTAAGTGGCACTATTAATTAAGGTATTTTGCATTAAGGTAAAGTGTATGAGCTTGCCGATATGTATAAATAATCAATTTAATCAATAAGAATTTAAATTTAACAACTTTTAAATTTGACTCTATTTAGTTTTGAAACTTTTACCCGACCCATTATTGCAACTTTTTGTGAATTTTTATAATTGAACTACATTTTGTTAATTTGTAAATATGTTCATTAAGACCATGATCTCTATTATACTAAAAAGTTTTATAATAATTTTAACAATTAATTAGAAAGAAACGACCTGAGAGATCTTCACAAAAAAATAATCAGCACAAATCTCATATGATATCTGTCGAACATTTCTTAAATTTTGAAAATCATTAGAAGATTTTTTGTAAATTAAGATAAATTTAAAATCTACTATTATTCCTATAGAAACGGCTCGCCCAATTGCCTTGTAAAATTAAGCAACGCTAATAATAAAATTTTTAAACTGGCGCGCTTTTTGAGAAAGGGTCAAAAATTTTATCTCACACATTGTTCATAAATTTGGAGTCAAACGATTCAGAATGACTTGAAACATCGAGAAATATAATTAGAAATCCGGATTTTTGCCAAATTAGGAAGTTAATAATAATATAATCGAAATATACACGTATTAACTATATTTATATATTTAATAGATAAATTCTAAATTTAAAAAAAATTATACATATATATCTTTTCCGCACGATTAATCCAATATAAACAAAAAATAGTTTCTTATAGATGTATAATTACGACGTTTCGGAACGATTACGTTTTGTAATCAAGTGTTTCTGTTAAGAACAATTTCTTATAAGATAACAATATCAATGATAATGATTACAGAATATTAAAAAATATATAAAGAAGTGGATTATGTAACTTTTCTAAAAAAATATTACGAAAAATATAACAAAAATTATAAAAAAATTAGAAGCAAAAATTATTTAACTGCAATAATAACTATTTAACTGCAATAAATCCATATCACTCATTTTTTGTCAAAAACACTTGTAAAACGAAATATTTAAGATTATTTAAAATTTTAATTAATTATTTTTCACAAGTACTTTTGACAAAGTGATTGAAAATGCTGGATTTATAGATCAATATATTAGGTAAATAATTTTTGACAATCAATTTTTTATATTTTTCTACATTATTATTTTTTTAAGAAAAGGTACACTATTCTTTTATAAGTTACACTATTTTTTATAAGTTTTTTAATATTTATTTATTTTAATATTTATATTTATATTTTTATTTTGGATACAGGATTAAATTTAGTAATTACAGAAAATAAATGATCTTAATTAAATTAAATTACAGTAAAATACAACACTAAAACGCTATTAAGCCTAACATTAGTATTATGTAATGCAATAACTTGAAGATAAAATGTTATGGTATTGAATATAGTTTATTTATATTCTGTAATCAATATCATTATTATTGTTATTTCATAAAAATCGTTGATGATGGAACAGAAAAACCAGATGGTGGAACGTATGTAGTTCCGAAACGTCGTAATGAAAACAATTTTTTTATTTATTAGATTAATTGTTGGGAAAGGAAACATATATCAATTTATAAAAAAATCTAATGAATAGTCAAATTATTTATTGTTTTTACTATATTTGACATTTTGGTTGTAAATAAATATTTCAAGGATAAAATAAATAAATAATATTATTAGTTAAATAAATAAATGAAATAATTAAATAAATTACACACACACACACACACATATATATATATATATATATATATATATATATATATTATATTGGTATATTGATATATGTTTCTTTTCCGAACAATAAATCCAATAAATAAAAACAATTTGCTTTTTGTAGATGTTTAATTAGGACGTTTTGGAACTAGATACGTTCCATCATCAGGTTTCTTATTTATTTATTTATTTATTTATTTATTCATTTATACGCCAATCGGCTTTATACAGTTTTATAATATTGTTTGCTAATTCATAACTTCTTATGTCAAAAACATTTTTTATATAGACTTAACTCTATTAATGACAAAAAAAAAACAGAATATTAAGTAAAAAGTTTTTTTTTAATATAAAGGAATGGATTATGTACCAGATAAAAGTAAAGTAAGGTATATAAAAATAAAAATGAAAAATAAAAAAATTACAAAATTATAGAAAATAAAAAATAAAATTGAATAGCAAAAATTATTTACCTGCAATATTTTTGCTACTCAATTTTATTATATATATATATATATATATATATATGTATAATATATATATATATATATATATATATAAATATATATATATATATATATATATATATATATATATGCTAAAAAAATGATGTTGTGGAGAAAAAACAAATATAATATATATTGATATATATATATATATATATATATATATATATTATTTATATATTATAAACAAACAATATATATATTATATATATATATATATATATATATTTATATATTTCAACAGTTATAATAAAATGAAATTTCAAAACAAGTATTTTGAAATCGAATTTCAAGTTTGAATTTTGAGCGAAAAACGACGATTGAGGTAAACGAGGTTAACTTCACGCATGTTTCTCCATTTCTCTATTTGTTTTGACATACGTCAAAAGTTTAGTGTTTCATAATATTTCAATGCACTTGTTATTATAAAAACAGATTACAAATTATAATATCGCAGTTATTTAATTCATAATACAGAATATTATTATTCGTATCAGCATTTCAAATCTCGTGTTGAATGTTGGCCGTTAAACTGTAGAGATTTATGCATCAGAGTGTATCCGAGTAGAGAAACA
This sequence comes from Ctenocephalides felis, assembly GCF_003426905.1. Taxonomy (NCBI): domain Eukaryota; kingdom Metazoa; phylum Arthropoda; class Insecta; order Siphonaptera; family Pulicidae; genus Ctenocephalides; species Ctenocephalides felis. The sequence goes on along the minus strand of NW_020538040.1, from coordinate 19,226,172 downwards.
TTGATTTTCTTCATTTTACCATAAACGTTCGGCGCATACGTTTCATCGTGTGAAAATATGCTTAGAAATATTTTATTATTAATTTGCTAATTGTTATAACATAATTTGATTTCGTTAATCATGTGATGGTAAGGCAATTTAGCGTCTGTACGCCTACGGCTACAGAAAAAGTAAACATTAACAGAAAGTGTTAATAAATGCTCAAGACAAAGTGAATAAAAAAAAGTATTAAGTGATTACTATTATGTTTAAATTTGAGTGTATGTGTTTATAAAATACTGTATCCTTTACCTTGTAACTAAATTTTCGAAAATGTCGCTAGGGCTAAGTAGATGAGATTTGTAGGTTATATCGAATTTGACAGTTGACAGTTGACAAGTGTAAAAACTAGTTGTTTTTATTTAAATAAAAATGAAAACAAAATTCACATCTGTCGTTTACAAAGGCAGTGCCTCCGTGGATCCTAGATTTACGACACCGATGCTGGCATGGACTTTGGCAGATATCAGGAAAGCCAAAAATAACCAAAAGGTGTTATATGTTTTATATGTACTAGTAGAGTAGTTTGAACAGTTTAGGAAATCAATTTGAATTAAAGTCGTTTATAATAAATTACCAAAGAACACGTTTGTTTTTGCTAGAAAATCCGATTTGCTAATTTTATGTTTTCTAGACGTTTCTAGTCATTCTGAATCATTTGAGACCAAATTTGGAAAAAAAGTATCTGTGTGTATGTGAGCCACAATGTAGAGTAGTTTAGGAAATCAATTTGAATTAATGTCGCTTCTTAAAATAAGTTTGTTTTTTCCAAAAAATCCAATTTACGAATTTTATGTGTTCTAGACCTTTCTAGCCATACTGAATCGTTTGATACTAAATTTGGAAAAAGCATGTGTGTGTGCGTGAACCACAATGTTACTTTTTGACGACGTTTTTCAAAGCCACTTTATGTAAATCGATAAGGCTTTAATTAGTTTTGAGAGAAGATCAATTCAGCTGTTTTATTTTATAATTAACAGATACGAGCATATCTTTTTATTCCAGTTTTAGACAAAAAACCTGAACCGATTTTAAAATTGATGTTTATATTAACTTGAAAGAAAAGTTTGTTTTCGCTAGAAAAATTAATTCGCTAATTTTATGTTTTTTAGACGTTTCTAGTCATTCTGAATCGCTTGAAACCCAATTTCGAGAAAGTATGTGTGCGTGTGAGCCGAAATTTAACGCTCAGTTATAACTTTTCTTATCTATATTCTTTTGTTTATATTTATTATCTTAACTTTTTATCTTAACTTAATATTAAAAATTAACTTTTTTAATATTAATAATTTTCTTTTTCTATATTATATATTTATTATATTTATTTCTAAAACGGCTGCACCGATTTTAAAAATATAAACGCCATTCCATGTAATTCGATAACGACTTGCGTTTATCAATTTTGCGCGACGATCAGCCAAGCCATTTCTTTCTAATTAGTAAAAAATTTCAAAAATTAATAATCCGCGTTTTAGCCATAAATTAAGAACTGATTTTAAAAATCAAAAACTGTTTGAAAGAAATGAGAATCGTGCTAACTAGTTTTTGATAAAGATCGGCCGGGTCCTTTCTTCGTATTTAATTGTTAAACAAAAATTGACGATATTATATTTTGCATATCGATAATTTTCATTTATCCATTCCAAACATTCTAAAATATTATAGGTCTTTAAAATGTGGTTTAATTATAAAAATTTACCAAAGTTTGGAATAATGATCCGCGCTCTCAGAACATACACCGTATCCATGCACTTTTATAATAAGTCGATACTATTGAATATATTATAAGATTTCAATTCGAAATCGAAAATTGCATTTATTAGTTTTTAATGAAAGAGAAAACTTTATTAGCCAAATAAACAGTTGAAAATTTTATCTAAATAACTAACTAACTATGTATATTTCAATTCTGATCGATTCAAGTGGATTTTTTAAAAATCTTCGCTACTTGTCTTAAGGCAAAATACTACTCGCACCCAGTTATTATAATTAATAACTTCTCGACGGAGTAGTTTTTGTTTTTGCTAAAACAATCCAACTTGCTAATTCTTTGTTTGCTCGACATTTCAAGTCATTCTGAATTGCTCGAGATCAAATTTGGAAAAAGTAAGTGTGTGTATGTTAGCCGAAATTTGATTTTTCGTCGACGTTTTAAACACGTTCTTGTTAATCCGTGTTTGAGCCAAGAATTATAAACTTATTTAAAAATGTAATTAATATTTAAAACCGTTCGAATGTAATTATTATAAATCATTGATTCCCGAAGTGGTTCACATTAACCCTCAGTGGTCCATGACAATTTTAAGGGGGTCCATGACAACATTAAGGGGTCCATGACAATATTCAGGGGGTTCATGTAGCGAAAAATTCCGGTGTCCACGAAATGAAAAGGGGTTTTGCAAAATTTATCCTTACAAAATTGTTTCCAAAATGTTCATCATAATTTACAAGATTTACTTTTAGCTTACTTCATTTTTTTATTATTATTTCGAACTCAATTAATAATTGTATACAATTAACTTGTATTTTTACTTTAAAAATTGAATTATATTTATTAGTCTATTTAGAAATGTATAAAAAAAATGCCTATATCGGGTAAATAAAGGGTCCATGGCAAAGTACAAGTCATCAAAATTTGGGACCCTATGATTTCGATTTTAGTTAGGGATCGTGCTGAGTATTTGTTGGTAATGATCGACTGGGCAGTTTCTTTGTAATTAAAAGTTAAAATTTTGTTTGACAATATTGATGAAGCTTTTTCTGATGATAGAGATCATGGTCTCAAGAAACATATTAAAACATTATAGTCCTACAAAAAATGCTCGAATTATAAAAATGTATGAATATTTGGTATAATAGGCGCTTTTAGAAGATACAAGTGTCTGTGCACTATAATTACATAATACAATTACAGATAATATAAGTTTGATAGAAAAATTGTAATGTAATTTTAATACAATTACAAATATTACATATATTAAGTTTTATTGAAAGATGTGAATTGGAAATTGCATTGATTAGTTTTTGATAAAAACGAAAACTTTATTTTCAAAATAAATAGTTTCAAATTTATATATGTATTATAAATAACTAAATCCCAATTCTTCTTCATAAGTCGTGATAAGTTATTACATGTAATGGGAAGTTCAGGCAAAAAATGCTTATATAAAATTTCTTAAAGATTCATATACGAAATCTAACCATATGGAACTTGATTTTCAAATCACATTTAAAAAAATACCCTGTATATTTTTATAACCTTTTTAAAAAGATTGATATAATAAGAAGCATTGTTGATGTAGAATTCTTAATTAATATAAATTTTATTTTGTTCTGTAAGAACAACTCTTATGTGTTCTACAAATAGTTAAGAGCTAAATAGTCCAGGAATACTATATTTTAATAATTATTGAATTAAGAATATATTAACAATTATTATTGAAGCTTTATAGAATGACAGGCAAATGAGATAAATCATCAAATCATTCTCATCCAAAAAATATTATATGACTAATTTTCGCAATGAATAGAAATGTTTATCCAAAATACTTTATATGACTCATTTTCGTACAGAGTAAAAATTTTCATCCAAAAAACATTGTGACTCATTTTTCTTCTGGAATGAGTCATATCTATTAGAAGTAATCCAGGACACTTACAAACATTGTTATTATATGCCAAAGCCAACAAAATAAGGTTCAAATTACCCTTTCAAAGGGTGGTAAGGTTTCGGAAAACTAAAAATAACCTAAACAAACACTTTTAATCCCACTTTGTGTAGACCACTTTGCAAGAGCTAATACCATGAGAATATATAAATTTAATTTTCTAACGTTTTAAAATGCTGGTGTGTGTGAATATGTTGAATCTTTACAGACAGGCAGTCTGTAAAATGATTTTTTGATTATTTTCTATAAATAGTACCATCAAAGGCTAAATTTACTGTTCTGTACAATGTGAATGTTCAGGCGAGGCCATTTGGGTTAATCACATGACTACATATTAGGCTACAATGCGTATATAGATCATATACCTATAGGTTGGCTTCAGCCGGAACCCACCTTGATATTTTTGTATTAGAATAATGTAATAATATAGAAGCAACTTTTGTTGTGTATGGCATTGTGCCTCAAGGCAAATTGCTGGAACTTCCCGTACCGTAACGAAACATGTTCGAAAAATATTAAATGTTTTTATATAGATTATTATAAATGCTCTAACGTTGTCTAATATTTATAAGAGTTGTATAAACTGAATTACAAAGTTAAAATTATTTATTTCAAGTATATAAGTAAGCTTTAGAATTTTTGCCAGAATTAAAATTAAAATCTCTATTATTTTCGATATACAAAAAAAATTGAAAAAAAAAAAATTGAAATAATTTGTTTTTCTATAAGCAATTATCAAAACAAGCAGAAAGTTTTTTGAATCACTCAAATCAGATGCTTAGTTTTCTTAAAAACTGCTATTTTTTGCACATTTAGCTCGGTGTCTTCGAAACGGTTAGACCTGCCTTTCTCAAAAACTAATCATAACACCTATCTATTAATAGGAATCAAATATTTTTTGAACCTTTGAAATCGATGCGCCCGAAAATGTGGACGAAAAATTGTATCCATACATATATACACACAAGCACACATACACACACATCCATTTTTTCTTAGGTATGCCAAACTGTTCAGAAACCTTCAAAACGTGAAGAAATGTAAAAATTTTCAATTTCTATTTTTGGACGATTACAATAACTTACCCTACGGAAAGTTAAAAAATAGTAATTTTTATTGTAACAAAATCACACATTTGATCAAAACAGGTGTGCCACAAGTGACAAGGTTTATTTCCTGCATTGATTAATTAATTTAATTATTATTGTTACATGATATTGCTTCTACATCAAAAATATTTTAATAAAGTAATTTATAGCTATATATTTTTAGAATAAATTTAAAAAAATTAAGTTTAATATATAAATATAATATGCAATGTATATTAAATTATATTAAATTGAATTAATTTTATTGAAAATATATGGAAATTGAACATATTACATAATACTTACATATTACATATTACATCTGTTGAAAATCCTAATAAAATATCATAGTGTCAGGTTATTTTATTTTTTCTATAAAACTGTGTGTGTATGTGCGGATACACATTTTTGTCGACAATTTGAAGAGCATGGATCAACCGATGTGAAGGATTCCAAAAACATTCGATTCCTATTGATGGGGGACGTGCTGATAAGTTTTTGGCAAATACAGGTCCGGTTGATTCGAAAATACGAGACAAAAAGTGCCAAAAATGGCAATTCATGTTTTGAGAGAACGAAGAGTCAGATTTGAATGATTCAAAAAACATTTCATTTGCGTTGAGGTCTACGAGGACGGTTGTGACATAAAATAGTCTAAAAAACAATAGGTAAAAACACCACAATAGTTTATAACGCCCTTTATTGTCAGAATTATGTTACATTACACAACATAATCATTTAAAGATATGAATATAATATAACAATATATAACAAAACATATTTTTTAATCAAGAAATCTTTGTGAAATCCTTTGTTTTTGTAAGTGAATTTTTTTTACCTTTTTCTTACGAATTTGGTCTTAGTTAAGTTAGATTTTTCTTTTTTTGTTCAAAGTTTTATGAAAAGGACAAGAAATACATTTCACAACATATACATGTCACATAAAAGAAAACTAATTGCTGGTAATTACTACTAATGTTCAATTTGCAGTAAAATAACAAACAAAATGATTTATTGTTATATAAGTAACAGTTATCAAATCGAACAAAAAAAAAACTTATCTTGACTCTATAAAAGCAATGCGGTCTTCATATCATGTTAATATAGGGCACTAACTCAATGCAATAATGGAAACTTGTTCGAACAAACATACTTCATCTTTCTCCCTTTGGACCCTATCTTATAATCAGTACAGGTAAACTATTACCTGTAATATCGACTGTCACTTACTCTGGCACAAGTGTACCAAGTCTCCCCTACTAACTTTTCGAAGAATTGTTTTTGTCAGAAAATCCGATTTGCTAATTTAATGTTTTCAAGTTATTCTTAACAATTTCACACCAAAAATTGCGAAAAAAATAATATAATGGTAACACTAATGAACAACAATATCTGATTTGAATTGTTTTAAGTTCAAGCGTGAATGAAACAAAAGGACAATGCATCCTCTCGTAGTTGTGAAATAAACTATTCTTAAATTTTACGTTGATTGACTGAATATTGAAAATATTTTCAAAACCGTTCTCAGATATTGTATTAACGTAAACGAGTTGCCAGAATTTTCGTGAAAGTTCATTGAGACAAATTATAAGCTAATAAATGATAACAATAGAGATTGTCTATTTCTCGGCTATTCTATTCTTTCAGGTTTTGTTCTAAATTACAAATATTTTCTTTTCTTGCGAATCTTCTGTTAACACATGAATGGAATATTTTGTCTGCAATGTAGTTTGTCAATCTACTATGTACACAATAGTACACATTATGTATCAATGTAGAATTTCATATGGTTAAAGATATATTTTATCATTTAATTTATATAAAACATACACACACACACACACACATATATATATATATATATATATATATATATATATATATCATATAATTTAATTTTATTATTTAGTCTTTCTTTAATTTGATGAGTGTTGTTTTGTTATTTCTTAGTTTTTTTCTCTTCTATTTATAGCTTCCATAGAAAATTATCATTTCTATAGTTACCTAGCTTATATAATTTTTTTCAATTGTATACCTTATAGTTCCACTGATGATAACATCAAATTGTATGTCGAATTGTTTGGAATTAAAGATCGTTTCATAAATACTAATTTTTTCTTTGTTTAATGTATCGCCCCTAAAGAACTTACTCATATATCTCAACATCGATATCATATAAAATAGAATAGAATAGAGCGGTAAGGGTTGCTTCAATTAATAAGGGTATCCCTATCCTATTCTTTATTGCATTTTTTTATAATTCCTAATTAAAAAACACATACAGCTCTAAATTTTCACCTTCTTAACCCAAATCCCAATTTCATAAAAGTCATTTTAGTAATCAATTAGTTTTTCATTTCTCGTCAATGAATATTTTTGACTTAATTTTAGTTCAGTTATTTTTGAGTTTATGTAAAAGCTTAAATTTTATTTAAAAAAAAAACAACTAATTTTTATCGACAGTTCTCTAACACTAACACTTTTTTATTTTGGGGTCAATTTTCTTTATTTTAATTTTCTTATAATTGAATAATACATAAAACTCTAAATTTTTACTCTCCTATCAAATCCCTATTTTATAGTATTTGTTTTGGTTGCCCAATAATATTCTTCATATAGCTCGATAATTAATTAATTATTGTTTTTTTTGTTGGATTTTTTTATTTGGATTGGATCGACTACTAAAACAACGACTATTATGAAACAGGTGTTTGTGGTAGGAGGGTGAAAATTTAGGGCTGTATATGTTTTTTCATCACGAATTATAAAACAATAAAATAAAACAAATTCCCAAAGAATTAATAAAAATTCTTGAGGGTTTTCTTACCACTTAGAGGTATGAAAAATAAATGTTGTCTGGTTTTCAGACATTATGAACGTGATTATAAAATTTCATAAAAATCAGCGAAACCGTTTTGGAGGAGTATTGAGACGAATAACATTTTTCGAAAATTTTATATACGTTAGATATATATATTAGGGTGGTTCTTAAAATGGATATTTTCGATTTTTTTTGCTTCCAGGGGTTCAAATGCTAAAAAATGATAAAAAAATCTCTGAGAGTTTTAGTTCTTAATATTAACTTTAAGATAGTCCGCACTCCAACCAAAGTTTCTTATGGAAATGGGTAAAAATTCCATTTGTTTTTTAGTATTTTATAACTTAGCGACAAGTGAATCAAAATTTTGAGAATCACATTGTATTTGCTTATTTTGATCATAAATAAAATATTGGAACAAGAATTTGATATATTTAATAAAATAAGTATTTACTTAGGAAGAAGAACCAAGAAATTTTGGTTGGTTTTATCTTACTGTTAATATTGAGACCTAATTAATAATTTTATCTATTATATGTGTGTGTATGTATAATATAGATGATTGGTTAGCTAATAATCAATTATATTTAAAATAAAATAACTTGGCTGTTGTTTAAAAATCTTTTATGACTAACAATAAGTGAAACGATGCTAATCGAGATATTGTACATGAATTTGTTTGCGTTTTGTAATATGTAATATATTTTGACGTAAGACTGTTGTTGTTATTACCGATATCGCATATGATTATGCTAACAAATATTTCATTCTTGTAAACATTAATATTACGTCTTTGCGAAGCTCAACTAATTGAGAAAGTACGGTATTAAAATTGGTGATTTATTATTTATTTGATATGAATAATTATATACGTTTGCAGATTATGATTCAATGTCTTGCGATTTAGATTATAAACATAATAATTGACATAATAATAATTGACTCTGCACACACTGTCCATGTTTTTGAACCTAATTTGTATAGTTATATATTGGTTAAAATAGTACAAATTGATATAATTTATAAATCCTAGCTTTTTTGAATTTGTTTTTAAGTTGTTTACAATTTACAACTGTTTTAATAAATATTAAAATTTACATAGTTTCACATGTTTCCTTACAGAATCATAATGGTTCTATTTCAGGCGAGTCGTTTCATAATGGTTTTATAGAAAGGAATATCATTACAATTTACAAAACATTTTAATTCTAATGATATCTTCAGGTTTATAAACAGCTGTTTATAAATTAACATTATAATGAACTATTAGATTCCAGAATCTAATAGTTCTGGTTCAACGAAGTCAAAATAATTTTTTGGTAATTACAATACAATTTTTTTTTCAATAATTTTTACAACTATCTTAAAAACTATAAGCTTCAAAAATACAAAATCATCTATTGATAGTGATTTTGGCATTGACAGTAATCAATGTAGGATGAACTGTCTCTATAATCTGGCTCTGGTAGTATTCTGATGGAATTTCTAGCAAGTGAGTTTGGGTGATCCTCGATACGGCTTTTGTACTTGTCTGACTGAGTTTGTATTTCATCGTTTACTGTGCTGATCTTCGGCGTCTTTATAGACCAACCAATTTAGAACATACTTTGGGGTATTCAAATTTTTTTTTAATAATTTATTTTATCATTTTTGAATTTTTAAGACGTTTGATTTGGAAGCTGATTTTCATAGTTGTATGCCGTAGATCTTAATTAGTTTGATTATGTGGGTGTACAAGATAATTATAAATTTACAAAACATTCTAATAATATTTTAGTAACACGTAGGAGATGTTGAAGTATTAATATTGGAAGTTTTTGTCAATATTTTCCGATAATAATAACAGAAAATATACATATATAATCTATGTTTATGTTATAGTTTGACAAGTGATATATCATGAAAACTATATCATTATTTGGAGTCGTTATATGAATAAGTAAATGTGGGTATTTACAATATTTATTTATTTATTACATATTCTTCATAATATGTCGTTTAGTGATTTTTAACATTCAACTCAATACAAGTGTATATGCATTTTTAACTTTCCGAAGGAAAAGTTTACGTTTTCATCAAAAAATCCGATTCGCTAATTTTATTATATTTTTTATCCATTTAAAGTGATTATTTAAAAATAAAAATTTAATTTTAATTTATGCAACTTGCCTTCAGGCTAAAAACCACTTAAACCTAGTTTTTAGTATTAACTACGCGAAGAAGTTTGTCTTTTCTAGAAAATCCGACTTGTTTTATGTTTTCTCGACGTTTCAAGTCATTCTGAATCGAATGAGACCAAACTTGGAAAAAAGTATGTGTTATATGGATAAAAGTATATGATCTAAAAAAAATTAAAGCCATTTGTGAATCGATAAGAAGTCGCGTTGATTAGTTTTGCGTGACGATCGTCCGAGCCGTTTCTTTGTAATTAGCATGAAAAGTTTAAATTTTTTGGTTTCAGCCCACAATTCTGAATGGATTTTAAAAATTTGAAAACTGAAAAATATTGGTTCGCTATCATGTTGATCAGTTTTTGGCAAAGATCTGCTAGGCCATTTTTTCGTAATTAAGAGTTGGAAAAAAATTTATTTGACGGTATATTTCGGAGTCTGAATTAACATACTAAAATATTCATCAAAGTTTAGAACTTCTACGCGCGCCTAAGCGATTCTAATCAAAATCTAAACCAAACATACATTGAATGCTATATTTCATGTGAAGCTACTGATTACAGGTGACGTCTACACTTAAATATGATACATTTTTAGAAGATGAAATAGATGAAATGAAATGTAGTAAACTAATTAATTTAATATGTACAATATCAGATGTTATAAATATGGTTCAAAGACATCAATTGGAACATTTGAACATTTTACCTAACAATAACTAGCTGAAAATTATTTCTTATTGATTGTTGATTGTATACGTATCGGGAAGTTTATGCAAACGCAAATGCTGCTTACAACTAGTTACATCAGTATTTTGCAACATATTAAATTTTTACACATTTTTATTAACAGGCATTATTTTTTCTTATATCATATTCTCCAATAATTTTTTTACACAGTACCAGGATTCGATCCGAGTACCTTTTTCATGGGAATCGGGCCTGTTATTTAATTGTTTTTTTTTTTAATAATTTTCGTTTTCAGTTTAAATTTCTTTTTCTTATTTCTTATTTCATTATGTAATATTTCTACAATTCCTGTTACACTATTTCCTAATAATGAACATGTTCTAAATACTAGGTGAATTCGTTAGTTTGCTTTATTAATTAGAACTATTCGTCGTATTGCTCATCATAATTAGCAAGATATTGTTTTGGAATATAATTACACAAACATGTTATGTATAAAATGTCCGTTTCGAATACACGAAATAGCACGTGTAATTTTAGGTTTATGACTGTCTTTAGAAAAAGTGAATTTTTAAGAAAACTCAATTTTTAGCGCGTATAAAAAAGTGTGTAACTATACATGTTTACGTATATAATTATTAGAGAATATTTTTATGAATGCCGCTAATGAATATTTAAAACTTCGAAATGGTGTTTGTATGTAGAGTATATTATGCATGTTTTTAACGAATGTGACAAATTGTCTGGCCTTTGTTATTGCTGCAAAGGTTTCTTATTTAAATATTTTTGTCGCCGTTAAGGAGAATTTAAAAAAAGTTGTAAAAACAAATGTTATTCGTTCTATGTCTAATTTTCCTTAAAATATAATACTAAATAAAATATAATATTACCGTTGAAATATTCATATTCAAATTAAATAGGTTTCATAATTATTGTTTTATTCTAAATGCGAGTTAATTATTTATTTGATTTGGGCGACAATATAATGATAAAAAATAACAATAATTATTCAAAAATTTTATGTAGACGTAGAATATTAAATTAGGGTAGATGTATATGGGTACAAAGTCTTTCCTTCGATAACTGTATGAAATTGTGAAGTCTTAGTATAATTTATGTATTCGTTGCAAGTTCTTATTATACTAATGATTTAATAATACACTAAGTTCTAATTGAAGAAGTTATATTTATTGATTATTTATTACATAAGTTGTTACGCGGGCTTTAATTTTAGAAGTGAGAATAAAAAGTCCGAACCAAATCCGCAACCATCCGGTGTAAAAGCGCAATGCCATGAAGATTGCCGTCTTCATGGCAAATATAATTTATTTAAAATATAATAAATGGACAATTTTTTACGAATGAAACGGTAGAGATTAATTCACTTTGTATAAAAAGTACATAACAAAAAATTAACATCATAATGGAATAAGTTATTACTTAAAATGATTTAAGAAATTTTACCATTCAATATTAACAAAGTCGTGGGATATTTATACACGTGGTACTTCAAACATAATTAACAGTATTTTCCAAGTTATTTTTATCACATTTTTTTCATTATTTCTTTCAACATTACATCTGAATCGTTTTTCAATCAGTTTGAAACATATATTCACCTGAAATTATTATACACAAGTTTCCTGAAGTTTTTTGTTGCCTCGAATCGAATATATCAGGGATTTCGCACGCAAAAAATATATCCGTAATATTATTGCAGTAATATTTAAGATTGTTTACGTTCTCGCGATTATTGGGAATTTCTGAGAATGTTATATAATACGGAACTGAAATTGAAACCAGTTAATCTGCTTTCGATAGACAAAATTATAGGTAATTTGCTTAATTGAATTAAGCATGTGCACAATGTTTCTGTTCATAAATTCTGTTTGATAAATATCTATATTTATCACGCTTTTATTCACATTTTACTATATTGATCATGTGTTAGAAATATATTTTCTTGTTATATATTCCAATCGTTACATAAAAACTGATAATATAATATTCAGGCATTCATCCTAAAAGCTTAGCAAGGTAGTTGTTGGATAAAAAAATTATAACAGAATTATAAATAATTTAAGGATGGAAACAAATTTAAGATGAAATAACTTATCATGATTTTTGACCTTTTTTAAAAAATCTGGGTTTTTTTAAATGCCATTGTGACAAAATGGTTAATTTAAAATGTATTCTGAATTAATTTAACGCTGTTCGTTGTATGTTTGTAAATTTGGAATGTCAGTGAATTTGTAATGAAGACTATTTTATTGTAACTCGAATAGACGTTTTTTGCATGTTGATAGAACTTTTATAGAAACAATAAAAATATACTTTTAAAAATATTACAACTTATACATAAAAATACCAAAAGTTTTTTAATATTTTTTAGAAATGTAAGTCAAAGATTTGATATATTATATATGACTTTATAAAACACAGGTGTATTTTGATACATTTTCATTTTTTCCTCATAAGATTTTTGTCTTTATGTAGATATTAATATTTTATATTATTTTTCAGTTATCTTTGGGCATTGAAGATGGCTCCATTGTATGTTACGATGGAGACTTCGAAAGGCAGCTCTGTCATCCACTCAAGCACGTGGTTGGTGTTACTACTGTACCACCTGTACAAAATGGAAAAGGTAATAAAAGTACTATATAAAGTTACTTTAGTATCACTCATCAGTATTACTCTATCATTTCTATAGGTACTTTTTTGCAAATAGTTTGCTTTGTGAACTAACTCTTTAATTATTGAATTTTCTTGTTTGCATCAACTGATGTCTGTTTAAGTTTAGCTCTACATTTAGAATGTGGTGCATTGTTAGAATGTAGTTAAATCAAGATTGCATTATCTAATTGTATACTTATGTATACCGGTCTTTTCTTTCACGCTTTTTGATCATCCACTTCCAAAATTTTTTCAAGACCTTTGGGGTGTGTATATAAATTACCCAATAACTAGAAGATTTGTGTGAATTTTTTTTACAACAAGTATATTTTCATAGCGGGGGCAAAAATTGCCAAGGTCCACTCTTTGAAATAATTTTTGCAACATATTTTTGACTGCATAAGTTAATTATCAGAAAAACAATTAAGTCTCTACTTGAAAATATCATCTATTTGAGCGATTTAATCAAGTCGAAAATAATACTAATAAATAATTATTTGGCATTAAATTTATTAACTTTTATAATATGGTGATAAACTAACAATAAGGTTATAAGAACATCGTTAACTTTTTTGATTTTTTTATGGCAACGACAAACGGTAATTTAACCCCTTGCACTCCATGATTCCAATATTTCTGTAGTAAAGTGACGCAAATAAGGCGACAATGGAGTGCAAAGGGTTAAAGAAAAGAAGACATTCGTATTTTTTTAATGAATATATATATTATCATTATTGGCCATCAATCACCAATAATTATAGGTCAAATGATAGGATAAAATATTGAAAATTAGTATATTAGTTTCAAGATATCAGGATTTCTTCCTAAAAAATCGTTTAAATAAAAAATATTATTCAATGATTTTTTTCTAAAATATTTTCTAGTTCAAGCTTTTGCTTTAATCTTATTATTTTTTACTTCTTTAAATATTTTATTGAAAAAACGAATAATATACTTTAACGAAATTTATATAATTTTGGTAAATTCATTACTTTTTTTTATAAAATGGTGTGTGCATTTTACTTTTGACTATCTTCTATAACAAAATATCGGAAATTTTGAATCTAAAATTTTCATAAATCTTTTTATTCTATATATAATAGTAATGATTTTTATTAATTTGAGATTAAGAATTAGAAATTGATTTTGGTTGAGACTTTATCATGATAGCGAAAATAAATTTCTTAAGCTAAATGCGAAACATCAGTTGTAAATTAATATCCAAGTCCGCAGATATGCGTTTCTATCTTTTGTTAGTTTTAGTTTGGTTCCTTGTTTTTAATATAGCTCTATCATTTTTTTTTGTTTTAACCAACTTTAAATTATATCTCACAAAATTATTATTTGCATTGTTTATGCTTAAATAATATAAATATTTAATCTGTCCTCAGGTCACAGAGGTCTTGTCTATTTGGTTAGAACTCCAAAAGATCCTTTGCTTCACTGCCATCTGTTCGAAGCTGCCAATTCTAGTGATGTAAGTATTTACACAATACATTTTGTTTGTTTAATTTTTGAAGAAATTGTTGTACCGTTTGTTTAACCGCTGTTTATATCTTTACTGTTTATCGTGTTTAGAAATAGCTTAAATTAAAAGATGCCATATGTGTTTTGCAAAACAAGATGAGATAATTCTGGGATATACCGAAGAAAATTGTTCTGCACTTTTTAAATTATTTCTGTGCGTTATATAATCCGTATGTAGAACATAAAATTACTACTTTGAAAAAAAAAACAGTAAAACTCAAACAATTAAGATTTGTTATTGATATCATGTTGTTTTAAAGAATTTGTTTAAATATCATACGTTTTAAAAATTAAACAAACATTAAATAGTATTTTGCGAATTGTAATAACAAATGTCAGGAATTCTTTGATGTCTGGGCAGATCGATTACCAATGAAACGTTGATGGTCAAGGTAAATTCTATAGGTCTGCAATTGCAGTATTATGCAGTGTATGCATGTTGTGTCTGATATACCACATTTACGGAAATATATACAGGGTGTCCCAGAACTCAACGTCAAACCGAAACGAGCTGATAGTATTGACCGTAACTGTCCTGAAAAAAATCTGAAAATAAAATCATCTCGCGTAGTTTGGAAATTATGTGCTTTTAAGTGCAACCTAGAGTTTTGCTAAAGCTTTGACCATTAGCCGGTTATTGTGGTCAATTCCTTTTGAGAAGAGGGCATCTATTAATTAGGAGAGGTTTTTAGGGGAAGAGGGGGGCTTTTCGACAAAAACTCACGAAATATCACGTGGGGAAGAGGGGTATAGTAAGATATCACGTGTGTTCATTTTTTACCTGAATTTTCAAAAACAATAAATAAAATTACAATTTTTTCTCGTAAATAAAAATACACGTGATGTTTGGTGGCGGAGGGGGCAGGGGTTAGTTTTTAATATCACCACCTATCACCAAGGCGTAGGGGTGTTACAAAAATTTTTAGAATATGTGTCACGTAATTAATGGAAGCCCCCTAACCGAAAAATGATTATTATGGATTATTATTATTATAGATATTCTCTATCTGATGTGATAACGTGCATTCAGGGTAAAAAAAGCATCTGTGATAAATATCATTATGTATTTATTTATTGGAGAACTTTTGCAAATGTTTTTTTATCATTGATACATTATTGTCTGGTAATTTCAAATTTGTACATGCAATTTTGAAATTTGATATACTACACGACAACACAACATTGATATCATACATGATATATCATGCTTACATATTCAATTTTTTATGCGTAATGCAGAACATAATGTATATATATATATATATATATATATATATATATATTCATATCTTATGGATCACAACCATCGTAATACCACATGTGTTATGCAGTTGTGCAGGAACAGATATTTCTGCGTTATTTTTGTTATTTCAGTTAATTTATTTCCAAGTTAATTTGTAGTATGTGTATCTAGTATATCAGAATGAAATTATCTCTGTTTTTTAAATGGACCTTTTAAAAGGTGCGTATTATTGTTTTTTCATAATTCTTAAATTGTTTAAATTTGTTGCAAGTTATTTTTAACATGCACTTTAGGAGATGGGAACAAAAAATATAAGTTGCTTTTCCCATTTGTCTCGCTTGGAATAGTAAAATTTATTTATTTGGTTATGCGAATTGCTTCTCAGTTGTATAGAATTTTTTTATTATTTTTTTTCTGCAACCTGTATATATTTTGACATTAGGTAGAGAATGCTGTAAATATGTCCAATGCTAAAATAAAAGTTGATTACAAATTAGTAGATACACCCAGTGACGTATCTACTAGATATATTAAAATAAAACAAAAATAACAAATAAAATAGAATAAAAAACAATAAAATATAGCAAAATGAAAGTATTAATCTAATTATACTATATAAGGTCTTAAAGTTAATTATACTATATAAAGTCTTCAGGCATTTTTCTTCAATATAGTAAAATTTGAATTAAATTTTGACATATATTATGAGTGATAAGTAAGTATGAACCACTACACTATATTTTTGCACTAACTTTATTTCGTAAAATACTAAATTACAAAGGTTTGTACATTGTGATTTGTATCATTATCAGTATAAATTACTTATTAACTTCCCGTAGGGTAAGTTATTGTAATGGGCCGAAAATCGGAATTGAAAATTTTTACATTTCTCGACGTTTTGAAGGTTTCTGAACGTTTTGGCATACTTCAGAAAAAATGGATGTGTGTGTGTGTGTGTGTGTGTGTGTGTGTGTGTGTATGTATGTATGGATACAAATTTTCGTCCACGTTTTCGGGCGTACGGATCAACCGATTTGAATGGTTTAAAAAACATTCGATTCCTATTAATAAGGAGAAGAGCTGATTAGTTTTTGGCAAAGACAGGTCCAGCAGTTACGGAGATAAGGAGCAAAGAGTGTAGAAAATAGAAATCGAGTTTTTGAGAGAACGGAGCATCCGATTTGAATGATCTAAAAAACATTCCATTAGTAATGATTGGGAGAAAGGGTTATTAGTTTTTCGCAAAGGCAGGCCCAGCCATTTCGGAGATACAGAGCTAAATGTACAAAAAATGGCAGTTTTTGAGAGAACTAAGCGTCCGATTTAAATGATTCAAAGAACTTTCTGCTTGTCTTAACAAAATAATTGATTTTGGAAAAAAAAAATTGTACCATTTTTTTTTTTTTTTTTTTTTAAATTTTTTGTATGTCGAAAATATTACAGACTTTATTTTTAATTCTGACTATAGTTCTAATATACTTTAAACAAATAGATTCAACTCTGCAATTCAGTTTATATAATTCTTATAAATATTAGACAATAATACAATATTTATAATAATCTATTTGAAAACATTCAACATTCCTCGAACGTTTCGTTACGGTACGGGAAGTTCCAGCAATTTGCCTTAAGGCACGATGCCGCCCACCCCACTAGTTTTAAAATATGTTTAATTATGAATAGTAATAATTTAAACCAACTTTTTTTACAAAGCTTGACAAAATATTTATCATCAGTAATATACATCATAATTAAATTTTACACCAATGATGAGAAAGATCACTGTCTCGAAATGTTTGTAGTACTTTGTGAAATGAAGTTAGTGCAATAATATATGTATTATGGATATTAGGGCGGTCCTTAAAATGGTCATTTTCGAATTTCCTTGCTCCCAGAGGCTCAAATGGTTCCAAATAGATAAAAAACTATTCTCTGGAAGTTTTAGCTCTTAATATTAACGTTTAGGTAGAGCGCAATTCAATCGAAGTTTTGTATGGAAATAGCATGGAAAAATTTTCAAAAATTTTAAAAATGTTTTTTAGATGTAATTTAGCGAACAAAAGAATGAATAAAACTTATTCATTTGTCGCTAAGTTATACCTAAAACATTTTTTTTTAATTTTCATTATTTTTTCCATGCTCTTTCCATACGAAGTTTGATTGAATTGCGCTCTATCTAAATGTTAATATTAAGAGCTAAAATTTTCAGAGAATTGTTTTTTATCAATTTGGAACCACTTGAGCCCCTGGGAGCAAGAAAATTCAAAAATGACCACTTTAAGGACCACCCTAATGGATATATATATAAATATTAGGGCGGGTCGATTTAAAGGTCACTTGAATTTCGGAAAAAAACTTGTTCATTCTTGTTCTCTAGACTTACGATTCGATTGCGATTATTTCCTATTTATATTATTTTATTTATTTTCTCTCAACTGTTTACTAATTTACATTATCTAGTTTATTTTTAAAATCTCAACGGAATAACTCAAACTCTGTTCCTTTAATAATTGATCATGGTCGCGCCATTGGCAACGACTGCAATAAGACTGGGGTACAAAGTTCGCATAAACGTCTTTAGTTTTTTGGCATTTTATCAAAAAATCTTCATTTTATGGCGAAGCACAGGTTTTGGCTCTCATGCATATTAATTCGCATATATTTATATATTTGTCATATATTTAATAATGGATTTTGCATTGTCAGCGTTGAATATATGTTGTAAACCGGAAATTTCTTATTATAAATGCAGTTTTACACTTTACTTGTGCTTTATATATTTTTTATTCAACAAATTAGATTTATTGCATTATTTATTTAGATACATTTCAATAAGAATGATGGAAAATATAGAATTTGATTTTTATTTCTTCGCTCATACCTTCCAGTGACAATTGTCATATATTTGCGTTTCATGTGAAGAATATTTTTTGAACTTTATTTTTTACTGAGTATATTAAGAGTATCTCGTAAAAATTAAGAGTATCTTAATTTTTTTAATTTTTTTAATAATTGCTCATTTTAAATGAATTTTATTATGAACATTGTTGATGGTTGCCATAACTTCTAATATTGTGACAGCTATGTATGGTAGAGTTTAGACTTTGGTAGATTTTTTTATAAAATGCCACACAATGATTGAATTTTTCAAGATATTGTCCGGTTCAAAAATTTACTATAATAGAATATACTTTGGTAGTTTTTTTTTTATAAAATGCCACATAATAATTAAATTTTTCAAGAAATTGTCTGGTTGAAAAATTTACCAGCCAAATTTTTGGATTTCGTAATTTTTGTGGATTTTCTGACAATAAACTTGTAACTTAGCAGGGATTTAAAATGTCATTAGTAAACCAATTCTAATTAATAATGATTTGAATGCGACGTATAAACACAAGTGTTAATAGAAGTTCACTGGCAATTAGCATTTAGTATAGTGTGAGATAATTGATATTTGTATATAGTTTATCGGTATTTAATTAATTGAATTGTTTATAACATTTTATAATATTTAGTACAGCATTATTTTAGATTCAATGTGAAATTGAATTTTATGTTGTTTTAAATGTTTCCTTTAAATTTAAACATAAATGTATTTGCTGTTGATCAAGGTAAATTATATAAATCAAAAATTATTTTTTATATTTTTATGAACCTTCTGATTGTTTCGACATTCTTTAAAATAAATCGATTTGGGTGTATATACGTTCGGATACAATTTTTGGTCTACGTTTTCGAGAGAACAAATCAACTGATTTGAATGAGGCAAAAGAAAAAACATTCGATTTTGTTGCGATACGTGAAATTCTAGAGAAGATTTTATCATATTATCTTAATATTTAATTTGGTTTTAACAGCAATTACAACTAGTTATGTTTTTTGAGCTGTTGGAATGTATAACTTCAAACTAGTATTGCTAAAAAGCAACCCCGTGCAGTAGTTGACCATTCTATATGTGATGAGATTCTTCATTAGATATTTTATCTAATTCTGATTAGATAAATAATTTACCAATGCCCCTAAAAAGACATTTCACTTATCATATTTTAGATCTATAACTTCAAATAAATATCTGATATCACTACTACATGATTTCAAGCTGGCCGAGGTGAATACTAAATCAGTTGATAGATCAGGTTCTTACTACTTCCTAGAAACTTTTATCATGTTGCCAAAATTTATGGGTAGTTATGGGTAGAATCCACTGACATAAATATTTTTCAAAAACAACGTGAAGTTAAACAACGTTTCGAGCTATGGAATTTCAATCAGATCCAGGATGGATACCCGCTTTGGGCAGCCTGATAACAAGCAGTATTGACATTGGTTCTCACTAGGAAATACAGATAGCAAAATGTTTCCTAGATGTTTCCTAGGAGAAATACTAAAATAATCATTCGGGACTTTGCTGTATTGATGAAAAGCTAATCAAAAATTGTAATAATAAATTCGTCGCATAGAGATAGAGCATACACAATTTAAAATCTGATTTTGCTAATACTGGGATAGGACATACACAATTTAAATTCTGATTTCACCACTACTGGATTTCTGGCAAGGTGGGTAACGAACCCGGAACTAGTGGTTGATAAACCGCAATCTCACTACGGCCTAGATATTTGTATCATTTTGCCAAAAATTGTCAATAGAACCCAGTGACTTAAATATTTTTCAAGAGTAACTTATTAAGTTATTAAGTTAAATATTTTTCAAGAATAACTTATTAAGTTGTTAAGTTATTCTTGAAAAATATTTAAGTCACCCTCGTGGATTCTCGTGGAAAGTGGGCTCTCTCGTGGATTAATGGTTAGAGCTACGGGATTTTAATCAGATCCAGCAATATGTTTTTAAGTGAAAATAACCTTAACCAAGCATTGCTGAAACCATAAAAAATTCATCAGTGTTACTGACGAATAGTGTAATAATAAATACTTAGTCAATAGAGATAGGACAATCGTTTGCATTGCCATCTATAAAGCCTGTTTATTAAAAGAAGTGAGCACAACAGCTTATAGGGCTTGCTAAGTTCTAATTGATGTTAAATGTATAAAAAACTTATATACTGAGTATATAAATAATAAAATGACGATAAATATGTTTTTTAAACTTCTCGGAAGTACACTGAAAAAAGTGCCAATGGTCTTAATATGCGCGCTACTGTTGACAGAGTCAACTCGAACGTATTTACGCACAAGTTGGTTTCATATTAAAATGTCTCTGTTGTTTACCCATGTCGTTACTTCAGTTTTTGTTAGTTCAGTCAAGTGTTAGGTGACAATTTTACCATTAACAAACCGTTACTTAATTTGTGATGTACTGAAATTTATTAATTTATGCGCATAAATGAAACATAAAACAGGTGCACAAGGCCAGGGATTTAATTTATCAGTGTTTTGATTTCGAATTAAATAATGTGTTTATAAATAATACAAGTTGATTACTATAAAATAATGAGTTATAATACATTGAAAATATATGTATATTAGAAATAATGCGACAATGTGGTTAATTTCTAGTATATTTATTATCCAATTTTGAAATTATTTCTCTAAGAATAATCTGAACGGTTTATTTTGATTATAGAGTGTTGCAATGGACAAATCGAAACTGAATTGTAATTTAATAATTTATTAATTATTATCCTTTAATTACCGGTTGTGGTAAAAATTGCATTTGTTGCAAAATGAAATGCGATATATTAGAAATTGTTCGACAATACTATAAATATGGTTAGTTGTTTTCAGCGAATAGTTAGTACATATTCTCCCGTAGGTTGTTGAATTTATTTTTTTAATATGTGAGGAATAGTTTTAGGAATGGATTTTCTTTGAAGAAAGGGTTAGAAGAAAGGGCTTAGAATATTTTCAAATTTTTTCTTTAGTTGTAGAATATTGTAAAGGACAAATTAAAACCAATTTGTAATAATTTACTAGTCATTGTCATTTTTTTACAACCTATGGAAAAAACTGCATCTTATCATTGACTTTTCACTTGAAACTTGTTATATTAACAAGTTATATAATGATTAAAAAAAAGTTGAGAAACTGCACCTAATTTTGATCTCCAGCTGGCCACATTATTTTATGGACGGTATTAGAAATAGTGAAGTTATTAGGACGATATTATGCCTATTACTATTTTTTTATTCACATTTGTGAATTACAATCCGTCGTTATAAACAACATTCAGTAATTTTAATGGTTTATTAAATAAGGAAAAAAGGTCGAAAGGTCACCCAGTGGTGATCCGATTCGATGTTGGTTTAGCTTATAGATGTAGTCCTGATGTGAAAAAATTACATAAAGCCTACGAGTAATTGCACATATTATAGGATTACTAAAGGATATCAAAAAGGGGCCGTTTTCTTCTGAGCCGTTTCATGCCATGGTTTTTTACTAAATTTTTGGCCATGGTTTTTGGCTGTACTGTATTCTATCCTTGTATCTCAGACTGAATTTTTCAATTTCTTCCTTAACTGTGTTCATGTTCGAATCTGTATGAACCAACCATTTTGGAACATACTTGGATGCGTTTCTTTCAAAATTCCGTTTTAAAATTTTTGAATTATGGCGATGTTGGATTTGCGTGCCGTTTCCCAAAGCTGTATTCCGTACGTCCAAATTGATTTTAACATGACTTTGTACAGATGAATTTTATTCCATGTGCTCAACTGAGATTTTTGGTTTAACAACCAGTATAATTACTAAAAATAAGATTAGTAGTTTTTAAAAAACTATTATACGTGCTATTGCTTCAGCAAAACTTTAAAATAAACTCAATTATTAGTTGCAAACGTTCAATTATGTTGGATGATTATTGGACATATACTTTATCGCTAGTTCGAAATCATTCATAACATTCTTGATAGTTAATCATTTTTTATTTATTATGCTTAATGTAGATAGAAACATGTTTTATAAACTAAATGGTTGCGAAAAGTTTTTCCCTAAAATTTTCAATTAAATTCTGGTCAGAAGTAATCGTTTTTATATTTTGAAAAAAATTCTCTCAGACGCTGCTACAGAATGCAACCTAAACTATATTATATAAAAAATTAGTTTTACACTAAAATTATTCTTAGAAGGTTTTGTCATAAACTACGCGATAAGCTTACAACGTTTTTTTTAAATTATTATTTTTCTATAAAATTTACAACTGGCGTTAGGTAATCTAATAAATCTATGACAATGAGTAAAAGTTACCAGTATTAATTAAGCTTTACAATCGAGACAGACTAGAAAAAATAGGTTTCTATATAAAAATAGCAAATATGTAAATTCAAATTAAACTTCTGTACATAGCAGAGTTGAATTGGGTGTGTTCTTTTAGGTCCTTCACAGTTACCAGCCAAAAAGTTTTTGGTCTAATTGATCGGATGATTAAAGCGGTAGAAGACAATTTTTCTGGACAAGTTGCATATTCAAGAGCACCAACGTTTGTTTTGAATATATTTAGATTCATGAATGCTGAAAATTAATGAAACATGAATTGCTTTTCTTATTAATAACAAACAGTAATCAATTAATGAAAACAATGAATATTTTCTTAAATTTCAAATTACTATTAATAACCGGTATAAATGACTTGATCATCTAATCAAATATTAAATATTTATTTTTGAGGTAATATCGAGTATTCTGGCTAACAAAGTATCACGTGTAGCGTTGTGGTCTGTGTAGTGTAAGATATAAATACATTAAACTAATATTAGAAACTGGTTGATTGCTTGTCAGTTAAGGCGAGTCGAACAGATGTTTCAATGTGGCATAAATTTTGACAAAAATAAAAGAGAAAATTTTACTGAACTATTTTACATTATTTTTGAACCAGAATTATATTCGTAATAAAATAAATCCTTTTTTTCACTCTTTCACACCTATTGTTTTAATCTTTCATCCTAACTAATTTATACCTATTAGGTTGACAAAAATAAGTAATTGCGGATTTTACTCATAGATAGTTTCAGTTGAATTTTTAGGTTTTCTGCTGTAGTTCAATTCCAAAATTTTGATTTGTTGTTATCGGTAATTTTCGTTTGGAGTTCGTTTTTCTCTTATATTTCTTAGGAATATCCTTAGGAAAAGAAATTTGTTGATTGATTGTGGTCGGTAGTTTTCGTTTGGAGTTTGTTGAAATATGGAAAAATCCCAAATTTCCACATGGAACATATAATATATCATAATTTAAAAAATTTGGGGAATAAATGGATTATACTTACTTTTATTTTTAGTATAGTCTTTTCATTACTTCAGAAGATTCTTAGAAAAGAAATTTTTTGATCGGTTATTTTCGTCTGTAGTCGTTTGAAATATGGAAAAATCTCAAATTTCTAAATGGAACATGTACATTATATTTTACGAAATTTTGTACATAAATGAATTATTGTTATTTTTATTTCTTAGTACAACTTTCGTTTCTCTCTTCCTCAACGAGATATCCTCAGTGTGAAACATTTTTTGATCGGTTGATGTTGGTAGTTTTCGTTTGGAGTTCGTTGAAAAATGAAAAATCCCAAATTTGCAAATGGAATATCTACATCATAATGTACAAAATTTTGTATATATATCAATTATTCTTATATTAATTTCTTATTATAGTCTTTTTGTTTCTCTCTTAAATGCTTCAAGAAGATTCTCAGAAAAAAATAATTGTTGATCGATTGTCATCGGTAGTTTTCGTTTGGAGTTCGTTGAAATGTGGAAAAATGCCAAATTCCCAATCATAATTCACAAAATTTTGTACATGATTAGTTACTAGTATTTTCATTTCTTAATATGGTCTTTTCTCTTGTTCATTAAGAAGATCCTTAGTAAAAGAAATTTTTTGATCAGTTGTTTTCGGTATTTTTCGTTTGGAGTGCGTTGAAATATGGAAAAATTTCAATTTCCCAAATGGAACATATATATCATAATTCACAAAATTTTGTACATAAATTTGTATTTTTATTTCTCAGTAAACTTTTTACATTTCTCTCTTCCTCAAGAAGATCCTTAAGAAATCTTTTATTGTGGTTATTAATTTAAATAAATTTTTAAAGCCAACGTAATTACCATGATATAATATTTTTTCTTCTTATCTTATATCCAATTTCATACGTTTATCTTCCTCATTTAGATCTATTATAAAAATTTTAATTTATTTTTTTGTCCGGTTCCATATATTTTCATTTTTACCACATTTAAAAAATGCATTTTCTTCCTCATTGAATTTTGCATAATTAAGAGCATCGGTTTACTTTCATTTTCGTTTCGTTTAATTTTCATTTCAAGGAGCTTTGTCCTTAATTTTATGATTTTTTGCATTTTTGTTTTTATTTTTCAATAAGACATGCTTGTTTCATGTTGAAATTGATTTTTTGATTCGCTTGGTTATTTATATGAGAAATTAAATTAATTACTTAGTAATCAAATATACACAAAAGGGTAGACAAAAAAGAGTAAATCAAAAAACCGAAGATTGCTCTTTATAATAATGATGTGCAAAATCTAAAAAAGTGGACAAATGGATTTTTATTTATTGTTATACATAAAATAGATCATAAGATTTTTTATATAAATTTGGTCTGTCTTGTCTGGCAATTAAGGCTTTCAGTCATCCCGGTTTTATACTTCTGATTGTTCCTGGCTATCACATTTCTGATGTAGAATTTGGAATTGAATAAAGATAATTTAAATAATATTACATTAACAAATGAAAATGTAAAATTAATATACAAAATGCAAAAATGATATTTGTGAAATTTACAACATAAAACGAGATCTTTGTATAACTTTGTATAAAATGTATATTTTCGTGTTATTACGAAATCAGCTGCCAGATTTGACAAAAACTTTGTTGCTATCAAAATTATATCTTATTTTAAAGTTTATTCTAACTCAACAAGTTTGACTAGTTATTATTAATGTTTTTGCTAACCTGTTTGGCTAGATGTCATTTTTTAGATCCGAATCAAATTTAAAACAACATTTTTTTCTATTTTTAAATTTAGTATAAATTTAGAAAATGAGTAGATTATTAGTTATGTCTATCTTTTTATATGCACAGACTTTTTCTCAGACATATAAATTTAATGACTTAATTGTTTAATTGGATATTAATTAGACCTCTGACATCTAGAATGAAGTACATCATACATTTGTTTTCGTCTTCGAGCGTTTGTGCGTTTGACTACATACTCTCAGGAAAAACTCTTTAAAAAATAGTTGTATGGTTTCAAATTGTTTTTGATGATATGTTATATTATATTACAATATAATATTATTGATTTTTTAATAATTTTTCACAATTATATAGAACCTTGTTAAATATTCTAAAATTTTCAATTTGCATCTTTATCAATTACTCATTTCTTCCAATGGTGCAAAGTACAAACTATAACTCCAAACAATTTTATGTACATTACAAAACATAATTTAATTAGCAAATTGCTGTTAATTTGACGTCCGTAAGTGGTAATTAATAATAAAATGTAATTGTTTTATTGATTTATATTTTATAGCTCCTTTATATACAAGTTTTAGAATATATTACATATATACATTTATTACCATTCTTGAAGTTTGGTTTTGAAAAACCGATTTGCTTATTTTGAATTATCGCGATGTTCAAGTCATTATAAATCGTTTGATACCAAACATTGGAAAAACTACGAGTGTGATCAAATATTGACATCTTGTCGACATTCTCGAAAACGGCTGTCTCGATTTTAACCATATTATAATAATTTTTTGAAACTCGATTTGATTCGCATTGATTAGTTTTGCGAGATGATCGGCCGAGCCATTTCTTTAGAAATTCTTCACAAAAGTGCAACATTTTTTATCAACATTCTTCAAAATATTTCTGAAGCTGATTTAAAAATTCAGACATTCTTTGAAATATATTAGCTGGGAACAGAGTGCTGGTTAGTTTATGGTAAAGATCGATCTGGCCGATTTTCCGGTGTTGAATTTTTTTAACGATTGTGATGAAAATTTGCATGATGATAGAGTTTATAGTCTCCTAAAATATGCCTACGATAATCGATTTTTTTATAAATATTCATTTAAATTTAAAATAGACCAAATTTTGAAAATTCTGACGTTGCTAAATCTCAATTCTTATCAAGTCGCTCATTTACTCACATCGGGAAGATAATTCAATTTGCTTTGGGGCAAAATTCCATTTACACCTAATGAGTTTTTTTTAATTCTCATAATTATATTGAATAATCAGTTAAAGATTCTAAAATTTTCATTTTTTCGCAACTTATCTTTATTTTGTTCGCTGGCTCAAGCTAAAATTCAAATATTAAGGTGCGCCTCACCTAAAAAACGAACATGACAAATAATATGCACAGAATAAAAATTTCAAACAAACGTCATATTCGTTCGTACTCGTTTGTGAGGTGAGGCGCACCTTTACAAAACATAATTTACGAAGTGCAAAATTTCGATAAAAAAATTAAATATTTTATTGATTTAATATTTAAAGCTACTAAAAATATGGATTATTAAAACAATATGAAGTAATAAAATGTGGATACTAAAATATGTATACGAGGTCTGTTCAAAAAGTACCCGGAATTTTCGTTTTTTTAAAAAAATATTTATTTATTCGTCTACATTAATGTGGTCCCCTTCAAAGTAGTCCCCCCCAGATATAATACACTTATGCCAGCGTTTTTTCCAATTTTCGAAGCACCCTTGATATTCACTTTTTGATATGTCCTTGAGCACTCTCAGCGATTTTCTTCAATCGAGGAAAACCGCCGTCCTTTCATGGGTCTCTTCAACTTTGGGAATAGGAAAAAGTCACACGGAGCCATATCTGGTGAATTTTTGCACTTTGCAACACTTTATTTCATTTTTTACGCAAAATTTAATACAAATTCTTTGACTTTTCAATTCTTCCATTGTAAAAATCGCCGAGCTCAGAAAAACACGTCGAACCTTAGCGACTACCACAGACAAAGTAAACAGTGAATATAGCTGAAAATTTCATCATACTTTAGGGGCATGTATACCAACACAATAAAAAAAAATTTTGACAATCAGACACTCCAGACCCGCGAAATTTAATTATTAGTAATTCCGGGTACTTTTTGAACACACCTCGTATATGCTTTGAAACCAGAAACAGATCATTAATCCTTAGCTACGAACGTCTTCGATAGACGACATCGACTTCAATATTTATTACTCTTGAGAATCAAATTTTGAAAACTCTAATTTGTTATTGCAGTTGTTAGTTTATTAACTACCATTTGTTATTTTTAATTCCTAAATACATTTTAATCGATAGTCATTGGAAAATCTAAAAATATTTTGTATAACAAATACTTAGGCTGTTTACTGACTCCTGTAGAAAATAGTAATGAAAGTGCTAAATACAATTTCAAAATAATTTAAGAATAAAGTCTTACAGTGTTAGACATAATTTAACATTTAATTAACGGATTTTTGTTAGTCCAAGTGCGAAATAACTTATTAACTTATTATAAAATAAAATTAAAATTTTTATTTGCAAAAAATGGTTTGAAAGAGAGTTTTAGTGAGTACATTTGCACTCAAGTTGGGTTACGAGTATATCAAAGTGTTTCCTTTGAGTATATTGCTCATTTTGAAATATATACAAAAAAAAAAAAATTTTCTTGTTGAATAGTTTATTGGTGTTTTACAAAACTTAATATTTTACTTTGAATATTGCACATGAAATAATTATCTAAAAGTGATTTTCCAGTAGTAGTCTAACAACTGACAACATTGTCTGTTAATCTCTGTCGATTCCCCATAAATCTTCGCAATTTTGTTTCTAGTTTGTCATATATGCATATTAATATGTACGAAGTCATCTGTGTAATGTCTATATGTAACATGTGCATAAAATTTTATACTATGAATATGCATTAGCCATGATCCCCACTCTCGTGTTGATCACACGTTCTGAAACCTTCCAATGTTGTCTTCAATAAAACCGATCTATTCATGTCGCAATCGTTAGACAAACAACAACACACCGAAATAATTCAAATTTGACTTGTTTATAAAATTTCTGAAACATTGATAAACCAAATTCATTGTGGAATTTTTCGTGATATAATATTTAGTTCATAATTAGAAGACAATGTTAAAATTGTGTTTTTGGTGGATGAGTGACAGTTGGAGTCGTTGAAAAATTCCTGGAGAATTATATATTAATTTATATATGATTTTTTAAATTTTTTTTCACATTTATTAAACATTCCTAGTCGCCTGGGGGTGCATTATTTTCTTCTTAATTTATTTTAAATTAAATTTAATTAATATCTGATCACCTGTTACCAAGAGCAGAACTGTGTTTCAAAGATCATGTAAAATTGAATGCAAATGTGTAGTTACGCAATAAGTTACCTATCTGGATTTATGTCAGTGAATTAAAATGAATGTTTCTAAACAAGACTAATTAATTAACTCATTAATATTCTGTGTTTTGATCTGTGAACAAATAAATTACCAAAATGCTGGGCATATCGCATATAAATACCCACTTAAGCAAAGGACATATCGAGGAGTCTACGCCGACGAAATTTAAAGATACAGTAAGTTAATAAAAATATTTAAATTTATTTGTTTATGAAATGTTTAAAAAGTTAATGGCATCGAAAACTTATAATACAAGTTATGGATATATAATAACATTATATGTGCATTAATTAAGTTAAATGATGGCTCGTGTTTTTTTCGTCCTTCCATTTTTCATAATTGATGATTATAAGTCAATGGGATGAAGTAACAAGCTGATTGCATAATTCGAATCATATATCAGAAATATTAAAATTTAAATAATTACCGATGTATAATGTGCCAAATATATACATTTTTTTATTCTTTTCCAAAATCTTTTCATATAGTAAGACATTGAGTAATTAATTTGATAAATAACAAAGAATTTAATAAGGAAAATTCAGTTGTTTACCAATGTGTTAAATATATTAATCCAAAAGATAATTTTTATTATTATACGTTGGGATTATATATTACGTTCATTAATAATAACAAAAATAATGATCTAATTTGATTTGTTTTGGAATTTTAATTTTAAAATATTAAATTTTTTGTTACGTCTTACATATTTATTTACTTACATATTCAATTTAGATGTTATTTTATATATTTAAACATTTATTTTGTTTATTTTTGACTTTGCATTGATTTTTGATTTGTCATCAAATAGTTCTTAATATATAAATTATTTACTTCAAGAAATATTCAATATCAATTTTATCCTTAATTTCTTAATTATGCGACAAACAGTAATTTTTTATGCAAAGTACATGTTATCAAGGAATTGTCAAATATATATTTTCTATTTATTGCACAATAATTAGATCCCTTTAGATGTTCATTTTATACATAAATACTATGAACAAAAAATGGACAAAATTATAATATATGTCACAAGTATTTTTTACTTGTAATAAACTAATTGTATAATTTTAATCATATATCTAAAATAATAAAATTTAATGAGAAGTGAAATAACTAAACGAGCAACTAATGGGTTGTTTTCCCAAAACAGCCATCTGCTAAAAATGACAAAACAATTAATTACTAAATGTCTTCATAATAGACATTGATGTATTTTTATATATATAAAAAGAACGACGTCTTAAATAAATTTAAGATGTTTTTTCTTTGTTTTTTTTTTATCAAATAGTTCTAAATTAATTTTTATCAAGTAGTTCTTGCAATGTATCACATTATAGTATCGTTAATTTCCTAATTATATGACTATAACAATAATTTTATTATTATATTGTTATGTAGGAATTTACATACATTTTTTTCTTCAATTTATTTTATAAAATTATTAGATATTTATTTTAGTCAAAAAATACTATTCAAGTACATATATTAAAAAATATGCTACAACTAGGAAGGGACAACTAGTGGATTGCCTTGCGAAATTGGGCATCTACTAAAAATTACAAAATTATGATTACTAAATGCCTTCATAATAATAGAACAGATCGTAATTTAAATAGAAGTTAAAAAATATATATTTATTTTATTTTCATATTAGACTTTATTAATTATTTTAATATAAACTAAGCACATATGTGAGCGCAGAAAATTAAAACGTCGTTTTTTTAAATAAAATTACTTTTTTAGAATTCTTTGTAAATCGCAACGACATTAAATTGAAAGAAAGATAATAAAATTCTTTTTATATAACTTGTGTGCAGACGGAATGTAAATATCATTTGAAACGATCATTAAGCGATAGTTTTATTGGTTCATGCTTGCAATGCCTATACAATATATTTTTGCTCATAAAATTTACGTAATAAAGTCACAAGATATAATAAATATTTTTTACGTTTGTTTTTACTTGGTTATTAAAGACATTAAATGTCTTTACACTAAATGTCTTGACATTAAATGTCTTTATTATTTTAAATCCATTTAAAGATTATCTTTGTTTGAAAAACTAATATTCAACTTACAAATTTCTGGTAAACCAAATATCGTATAAAAAATCTAGAACGGTATTTGGGAGGAAAACATTA
Source organism: Ctenocephalides felis (assembly GCF_003426905.1). Taxonomy (NCBI): domain Eukaryota; kingdom Metazoa; phylum Arthropoda; class Insecta; order Siphonaptera; family Pulicidae; genus Ctenocephalides; species Ctenocephalides felis. The sequence continues at coordinate 19,194,724 of NW_020538040.1, read as the reverse complement.
CTTTCGTTTTTTTGGGCTCCCTCGTATTAGATCTATGGAATTTCAGTTAAAACTTCGAGGTTTAATACCTCCTTTGAACAGGCTGATGTAAAGCAGTAGTGACATTGGTTTTCACTTGGAAATATAGAAACAATATGTTTCCAAGCGGAATTAGCCCTCACCGGTATCCGGCTCCATCAATAAGAAAAATTTATCAGTATTACAGAAATCGTAATAAGAAATTCATCACGTAGGAATAGGACACCCGTTTTTGTTGCTATCTATAAAAATCGACGTCGTTTAAGAAAACAGCACATAAGGTTCGTTAAGTCCTGATAGCCAAAATTAAAAATTAAAAATTGTTGACAGACAGTTCGTAATTTGTCTGTATCTTTAGGCATATGTCATAATCGTTTGATGCTAAAATAATTGTTATGTCGCTAATAATACTTAGTTCTTAAATCCTATTTATATTTTTGGTAAAAAGGCGGAGATTATTCTGTTGATTTACACTATTCAAACTATTAAATTTTAGTTATTATTTATATTGCAATATTGTAATTGATTCATATTAATGCTCATCAGAATACGTTTTATAACAAATGCTAATATCATCTTTAGTTCTAATAAGTTTAGAAAAAGTAACTTTAAGCCGCGCCATTACCATTACAATGCTGTAGTTTCATTATTTTACACTAAATTTCAAATTTTACAACGCTGTAAATATAGTAATTTGCACTAAATTACATATTGTACTAAAAACACATGCAATTGAAAATTCATTTTAAAATTTAATTCAAGAGATGATGAACAAAGTACACATTAGTCAGCGCAGGAACCTAAATTAATTGTATGAAAAATTCCATGTTCTAGTCATGAAAACAAATAACTATTTTAATCAGCAAATGAGTCAGTGACTCTTAATTTTTTTTATTTATTTTGTACAAAATACCACCTAGAGTCGTAGAAAATTTATTTTTGTTTATGTGTGGAAAGAAAAATTTTAAAAAAATTATTGTAATCTTTTTATGATATTTTGATCATACAATTATCATTAGCAAATTTATTTCATTTAAGCCATAAATACTGCAAATGTGTGTTTTTAGCATCTATAAGTGTAGGAATTGCTATTGACTATAGTTACAAAGTTAAATCTGTTCTAAATGCTTTTTTAAATAGTTTATATTTATTTTGCCATATAATTTACACTTATCCTTAGTGGTTATCTGGAAAATATAAAAAATGTAAATAAATGACTTCTACTTTAAGTTAAAATACTAAAGACTAAAATTAATTTTTCATACATCTCGGTCCTAAAAGTCAATATTTCCTCAAATTGACGTTTCCTTCTCTTGATGTGTATTTTCCAAGTTCATAAATGGTCCTTTTGTGGAATTTGTTCTAAACATATACATTTAAATTCAAATTGTATGTAGTTTTAAAAATCGTAAATATTTAATTTTTAGTACATAGAAACTGGTAATTTTGGAAATAATTTTATTTCTTTATAAACATTTTAATAACAGCAGAATATAATTCATTTAATACATTTTAATGAGTGGTTATCATTTAATGAAATGCAAAAAATATATTTGGTGCTTATAAGTAAAGACAAGCAAAGAATTTCTAATAATTAAACACAAAAATAAATGTGTGTTTAATAATTATTAACTAATGTGGATATATATTAATTATTCATATCCAAATAAGTTACCGGTGTCGATGTAAACAAATAACATATACGGCATATATCTATCATATCATATGTATCTATCACTCACATTGAATAAATTTATGTAAGTGCGAAGACAGGCCTCTAACTCGTTTTGGAGGTCTCTTATAAGGTTATACATTTTTTTATAAAAGCAAATCTATAATCTAATGTCCGAGATTCAAAATAACAGACAACGAGCTGAAGTCAAGAATTTGAATCTAGGAATTAACTGGTAGTCATTTGCATGAAAACAAAACATAAATTCTGGGATGAGTCTCATTTTTTACATAGACTTTAAAAATCTTGTTTTATCTTATTTAAATCGTACAGGTTTTTTTTTTAATATTGATAAAACAAAATAAAAGCAATATCATACGAAAACTATATCTTTTGGAAATATAATGAATATATTTTAAAATAAAATTAAGTTTTTATATATTTAATATAATATTATTATAGATTCAATTAAATTTAAATGATAAAATTATAGATTATAAAATTATTTTATACTTAATTGGATATAGAGCTATATTTTAAATTCTTCTTAATCTTTTCTTATTTGAACCGCATTTTAGAAAATGGTTATCTAAAATTACTTTCGTAATTTTCGAAAAAGCTTTCTCAAATTACTCTTTTAGTCAATCCATTATATAATAATTGCAATTTAATGCAAATGAGTTTAATTTCATTTTTGACATTTTCTTTAATAGTTAAAAGCAATATTTTATAGGAAATCTTGCATTTTTCTAGAAAGTAACAAAAGGATAGAAATAACAAAAAAATATATAAAAAATAATAGTACTCATAGAAGTGAAACTTCGTAATGTGGAATTGAAAATATAAATTATTTAATTTAATTTCAAACATTTTCAGACTATTTACAACTTTGTCTGACAATTTAGAACAATTTGCAACAGTTTTAGATCGATAACATTTTCAGATAATTTGTGAAATTTTCAGACGATTTTATAACATTATCAGACATTTTTTAACAGTTTCAGACAATTACTAATCTTTTAGAGATTTACTAACATTTTCATACATTTTTTAAGATTTGCAGATATTGTCAGACATTTTGTAACATTTTCAGACAATTTCTAACATTTTCAGACAGTTTGTAACATTTTCAGATAATTTCTAACATTTTCAGATAATTTCTAACATTTCAGACATTTTCTAACATTTTTGGACATTTTTTAACATTTTCAGACAATTTGTAACATTTTCAGGTAATTTCTAACATTCCAGACATTTTTGAATATTTTCAGACAATTTCTAACATTTTCAGACAATTTATAACATTTTTATACAATTACAATTGTATAATCTATTTTTTCTTTCCATGAGTGCTTAACGCAACGTTGGAAGTCGCTCCAGAAGTTTTACTTCCCAATTATTCTTTTTTTATATATATTTTTATAAATTTTTATTTTATAAAATATTAAAAAAAATATTAAAATAGTATTTATAAATAAATAAATAAAATAAATAGGTGGGAAAAATAAAATAGGATAAAAAATTTGACTCAAATTTGAATAAAATATACAAACATCTTAAATTGAAATTATTCAATATTATATAGTGAATAGTGTTGATAGTGAATTTGAACAAATATATTATTATATATATTTATTTGATATCAATGTAACTTGACTCACGAAGCAGATTGTGTTTCGCCAGAAAATTTGACTTGCTAATATTTTCTCGACGTTTCAAGTCATTCTGGATCGTTTGAGAAGAAAATTGGAAAAAAGTGTGTGTTCTTATTATACTTACTCTAGGAGTAAGCTAATTATCAGCAATCGTAAAGCAAGCATTATTTATCAGTTTCCAGAAAACTTGATATATTAAATATTAAATAAATATAAATAATAAAATATCATAATGTAAAATTTCTTGCGATAGAAATATTGAGAATCTTTGTTAAAGATTTAGTCAAAAAAACTGTTAACTCCTCTGCTATTGGGTATCGTTTCAAACATTGAACTATTCAAAATAGACACACAGAATCAAAAAAATGTTGTCAGATGGACCTTGAATAACTTTTGCATTTGATATGTTTTTAATGTTCTTATATTATAAATGTCTTGTTCATCTGAATATATCCGGCTGTCAAAATAATAAATATTCAAATAAAAGGTAAATAATATAAGACTCATTAGCGTCACAATGTATTTGTTTTACTTAATTTAAAAATTAATGCATTACAAAATATTTAAAAATATAACAAAATGTAACTAAATATAACCATTTAGTGTTTACAATATTTCGTATATTTTTATCATTGATGAATTAGGCAATATCATAGAATAACTAGTGGTATATGGCATCGTGCCTTAAGGCAAATTGCTAGAACTTCCCGTACCAGAATTATCAATAAATACTGATGAATGATTAATAACAATTTTTTTTATACATTTTCAAATAGATAATTATAATCACTATATATTTTATCGCTCATAAAATATACAGTGACCATCTTATCGTTCAAAGCACTTCAGAAGTTTACATTAGCACCTGAGGATTTGTGCGCCCGAAATCGTGGACGAAAAATTGTATCCAAACATACATACATACTGCACACACACATGCATCCATTTTTTCTGAGGTATGCCAAAATGTTCACAAATCTCTGAAACGTGAAGATATGCAAAAATTTTCATTTTCGATTTTTTTGCGATTACTATAACTTACCCTACGGGAAGTTAAACATATTTTAGTATGTAGGGTGCTATTTATATTAAAATACCAACTTTATGTACATGTATATATGTATAGATATATGTATCTGAATTCAAATTATACAATACTCTGATATCAGTATGAAAGATTGGGATGTGGGTTGATTAGACCCTTTCAGATTAACTTATTGTATTTTGATTCAATAGCTAATCCGATGATTTTGTAAAATTGAGTATATTAAGGAAACATTGAGGTTACCTGCTTGGTAGGCGGCCCAGTCGGATTTCTGCTTGAAGTCCGGAACTATCAGCTCCACTCTCGGAATTGGATGCTGAGCAAGGAATTGACTCTAGAAGCACAATAAACAACACTGATTGCATTTAATAAAAGTATTTATTCACATGAATAACAGATACCCCTCGGAGAATACATTAAACTAGCACGGAAAAAACCATAAACCCATAAACGCAAATGATTAGCGCTCATATACAAATCCAAAATCTTCTCTTTCGGAATTGCCAGAAATTTAGTATTGTCTGATTCTGACAAGTGCAGTTTGCTCGTGTCATCAAACATATATTATCTATTGCTATTTACCATAATGTAAACTAAACACAGTGTCCAATAAGGCTATTTAAAAAATTGTATATCACTTCTGGTAGCTTAGATACGTTGTCATTATAATTTAAACATAAACATAATAAAATATTACCGACTCTGTAAATAATAAAAGCAATGTTTCAAAGCAATTGAAAAATCACATCAATGATTCAAAACTTTTATTAAAAATAGAAATAGCATTAAAAAGAATAATACATTCTCAAGCGTATTTGAATTCCTTCATATCATCAGAATCTAGTTGCGGCCACCATTCTTCTTTCACCTTGATAAAGTGGACCCGAAGGGTGTTCTCCCCATGCTCGAAAAACATACAAGTGGGATGCACATCCCTCCAGAGTTTATATTCATACTTCCCCAGGACCGCCTCATTGCCTCCACTTCGGTCCAGGAATCGAATGGTTACTTTATTGTTATCAATAAACCCATCTATGACGGGGTTGATCCGCAAATCGAGCTTTTTCTCAAACTCCATGTAGAGAGTCTCCCTGCTCTGGCCCCAATGGTTTGGCGACAGCTCGGACATATTGTTATCAATTGTGTCCTAATTCTCTTGATTCAAGAAATAATTAGATAAGAAACAGTGGTTGTATACTTATAAATTATGTGTCCTGTTTTTTTCACTTGTTTCTGACAATTGGAATCACTTGTTTTGGTTGGCGTACTTGGATCTCGTATTTATCCGTAGAGAATACACAATATAGATATTTCACTTTCTTAATTTTGACGTTCAGAGAAAAAACGGCGCTGTTATCGCAATTATTTAATTGCTCTGGAAATGCTTTCAAATTAACTCGTATTTGCACCAAACATAGACCTCATAATAAATCAAGATCTATGGCACCGAATCAAAATGATTTTATTTAGCTGGAAACAGTGAAATATACAATTTATATATTTATACCTGTTAATCTATGATAATACAGCAAATATGCAATAGAATCGAGATGTAACAAAAATACTAAGTGATTAAACATAAATAACACACGTAATTTTTCTTGAGGTGGTATTTTGGTGGTAATTCATGTTTTTTATTGATGTTATGCCCGATTACTAGACTTTAATACATATAAATACATATAAAAAAAAAACATAAACCCATAAACGCTAATGATTAGCGCTTACATACAAAGCTTCTCTTTTCGGAATATATATATATATATATATATATATATATATATATAAACGAGAGTTTTTTTTCAGATGGTGAAATAATATGATAAAAATGTTTCTTGGGCATTCATCCAGTAATTAAAAAACAGTTTTAATGAAAAATGTTTTTATTTAGAGATCATACGTTTCGGGTCTTGATTTGACCCATCTTCAGTGCATACAAATACATTTTGAAAAATTTATTGTATTTATTATATTTATATTTTTGAAAAAAAAATTTTTTGACACATGTCATACATATACCAAACTGACAACATGTTCGTTTGGAAAAAGCTTTTTTATAATAAAATATATTATTTATTTTAATTTTACAATTTTTTTAAATTTTCATAACTCGACGTTTTATCAATTTTTTATTTTATATTTATTTTTTCGTTGCAATTCTGTTGTTTTTGGGTTATTTTTCAAAATTTATTTGTATGCACTGAAGATGGGTCAAATCAAGACCCGAAACGTATGATCTCTAAATAAAAACATTTTTCATTAAAACTGTTTTTTTAATTACTGGATGGATGCCCAAGAAACATTTTTATCATATATATATATATATATATATATATTAACAAAGTCTAATAATCGGGCATAACATCAATAAAAAACCAAATCAATAAAAAGTTTTTTATTGATGTTATGCCCGATTATTAGACTTTGTTAATACATATGTCAACATCAAATTCAGAATCATACAATATATATATATATATATATATATATATATATATTTCGTTCAGATTATTTCGAGAGCTAAAATCATGGGTATGTCAATTTTTTGAGGCCACCCACTTTCTCACCTTCTAGAATTAAAACTTTATAACAATTTTTAATTTTTATTTCTTTTTCATAACCTTAAATCATTATTTAATAACCCGAAAAAAACATCTCGTAACAATATTGTTTGCCTATTTTTTACGACCTGTCAAATATTGCGTAAACTTCATGACTCTAGACCAGAATACCACCTCAAAAAAAGAAAAATTACATGTGTTATTTATGTTTAATCACTTAGTATTTTTGTTACAACTCGATTTAATTGCTTATTTTGTATTATCATATAACAAGTATAAATATAAAAATTGTATATTATACTGTTTCCATCTAAATAAAATCATTTTGATTCGGTGCCATAGATCTTGATTTATTATGAGATCTATGTTTGGTGCAACTACGAGTTAATTTGAAATCATGTCCAGAGCAATTAAATAATTGCGATAACAGCGCCGTGTTTTCTCTGGACGTCAAAATTCAGAAAGTGAAATATCTATATTGTATATTCTCTATGGATAAATACGAAATCCAAGTAGGCCAACTAAAACAACTGATTTCTAATTGTCAGTCGTAAAAAGGACTCATAATTAATTAGTACACAATCACTGTATTTACCTTATTATTTCTTGAATCAAGAGAATTGGAAACAATTGATAATAAAATGTCGGAATTGACTCCACACGTTGGGGCCAGACAAAGGACACCATTTTCATGGAGTTCCATATGAAAGCTCGACTTGCAGATCAACCCCATAATAGACGGATTTATCGAAAATAACAAAGCCACCATAAGACTCCTGGACAGAGGTGGAGGCAATGTTATGAGATCTATGTTTGGTGCAACTACGAGTTAATTTGAAATCATGTCCAGAGCAATTAAATAATTGCGATAACAGCGCCGTGTTTTCTCTGGACGTCAAAATTCAGAAAGTGAAATATCTATATTGTATATTCTCTATGGATAAATACGAAATCCAAGTAGGCCAACTAAAACAACTGATTCTAATTGTCAGTCGTAAAAAAGGACTCATAATTAATTAGTACACAATCACTGTATTTTACCTTATTATTTCTTGAATCAAGAGAAATTGGAAACAATTGATAATAAAATGTCGGAATTGACTCCACATCGTTGGGGCCAGACAAAGGACACCATTTTCATGGAGTTCCATATGAAGCTCGACTTGCAGATCAACCCCATAATAGACGGATTTATCGAAAATAACAAAGCCACCATAAGACTCCTGGACAGAGGTGGAGGCAATGAGGCGGTTCTGGGGAAATACGAATTCCAACTCTGGCGAGATGTGCATTCCTCTTGTATGTATTTCGAGCATGGGGAAAAGACCCTACGAGTTCATATGAACAAGGTCAATGAAGAGTGGTGGCCGCAACTAGATTCTGATGATATGAAATCATTCAAATACGTTTAAGCATGTATAATTCTTTTCATTGATATTTCTATTTACAATAAAAGTTTTTAATCATTGATATGATTTTTCAATTGCTTTGAAGCATTGCTTCTATTAGTTACAGAGTCGGCAATATTTTATTATGTTTACATTTAAATTATAATGACAACGTATCTAAGCTACCAGAAGTGATATACTATTTTCTAAATAGCCTTATTGGGCACTGTGTTTAGTTTGCATTATGGTAAATAGCAATAGATAATCTATGTTCGATGGCACGAGCAAACTGCACTTGTCAGAATCAGACAATACTAAATTTCTGGCAATTCCGAAAGGAGAAGATTTTGGATTTGTATATGAGCGCTAATCATTTGCGTTTATGGGTTTATGGGTTTGTTTTTTTTTTCATGCTAATTTAATGTATTTTCCGAGAGGTATCAGTTGTTCATGTGAATAAATACTTTTATCAATTGCAACCAGTGTTCCTTATTGTACTTTTGGGTAGCGCTATCTTATGCTTATATGTTGATAGTAAAACTGTGAAAATGTCTATCTATTTGCCACGCGATCAGGCGTATTTTACATATAAACTAGTGGGGTGCATGGCATCGTGCCTTAAGGCAAATTGCTAGAACTTCCCGTACCGTGATTAAATATTTGATGAATGAAAATAATCAATAATTGTTTTCAATATTTTCAAATAGATTATTTATTATAAATACATACTGTAAATTTATAAGTGCTTATTAATTTGGACGACGAGCGTATTTAATAAACAACTTATGTGTATGTTTACAAGTTATTTGTTCATATTTTTTTAATTTGATTTTTTGATAATTTAGAATGTTTTTCAAAATTTTGAATTTTTTTAAAAGTTTGATTTCTTTTGGAATTAAAAAAAAGGTTTTTCTAAATATTTTGAGAATTTGAAAATTTTTGAAAATATTCGATTTTATTTTTGAAATTATCGAAATATTTTCAAATTTTTGTAAGAAATTATTTTTTTTAGTTTTTCAAAATTTAGTTTATTTTTAAAAATGATGAAAAATTACGAAAATTTGAATTTTTTGAAACTTTTTTTTTGAAAACTTTGTTTTTTTTTTAAATTTGCAAAATTACTAAATTCTCTGTAAATGCATTTTTTGCACACCACCTACTCAAGCAAAATGTTTATTGAATTAATCTAATCGGATAATCAATTCCCTCAAAAACTGCATAACCGTTTTAAACCCTTTACCCTTTACGCTCCATACCTCCGAAACGGCAAAATTGCCTTTTGCAAAAACGCCTTGCGATCAAGTACGAACCGAATGATTTTTTAATCATACAAATCGGTTATTCCACACTGTCGAAAATGTCGAGGACATTTATTTGAACCATATAAAAAAAACTTCAAAATTAAAAATCTTGGTACGGAACACAAAAAATTGACACAAATTGTGTACACAATATTAAAATCTCGATAAAATTATTTATTTTTATATGATATTATTTATTATTATTTATTATTATTATTTATTTTTTAATTATCCAAATCGGTTGACCGGTGTTCTCGAAATCGTCGACGAAAATTTGTATCCGCACACACACACGCACACACACACACACATATATACACGCACACAGAGACACACATACATCCATTTTTTAAGGTATGCCAAAATATTCAGAAACCTTTGAAACGTAAAGATATACACACACATATATTTTCGATTTTTTTGCGATTACTATAACTTGTTCTACAGTTAATAAGGACATTATTTATGAAGCTTAAATGTATTTATTAATTACTTGCGTATCCTAAAAAATAAACTTTAACACTTAAACTGAAATATTTTTTTTGAAATTGCTAATGTGGTCCTGTTATTGAATATTATCATTATATTTATAATTTTTATTATCTCCAATGAAAGTTAGTGTAGAAGACAATATTTAATAATTCGGTTTAATGATTCGTGCTTATTTTTTCACCTTTAAATACCTATTTCAATAAATTGTACTATGTGTCAATGGTTAAAACATTAGTATGATCATAATTATTTTATGTGGATCTCTTTTTTTATATTGACGTTATTTTTATTATCATTTTATATATTGAAATTTGATCATGTTTTGTTTGTCTTAGTTTTTTATCTATATTCTCAAGCGGAAACAGATATCACTACTGCTTGATACTATGATGTACGTAGCGCCGGGTTTGAATCCGAAATCTTGTGGTTATAAAGCAAAGGTTACAAATTTAGACTTTTTTGTGTTAATACCTGAAAAACTTCATTATAAATTTTACTTTATTAGGTATTACATTCCATGTACATATATATCGATATATTGTAGTATGCGGTAATATCGACATATTGTATTGAAATATTTATTAGTGTTAATTGATCGGTACAAATTCACCCACACATAAGTATATACATGGTGTCCCAGAACTTAACGTCAAGCCCAAACGGGGTGATAGTATTGACCTTAACTGTTCTGAGAAATATGTATTTTTTATTCTAGAATACGATTCTACGTATGTTATCCAACTTTATAATTAATGGGGGCGTCCATTAATCACGTGATCGATTTTTCAAGGATTTTCAGACCCCCCTTGGTGATACGTGGTGATATTCAAAATTAGCACCCCTCCCCCTCCAAACATCACGTGTATAATTAGAAAACCAACATCAAACTCCAAACATCACGTGTATAATTTTTAAAAATCAGGTAAAAAATAAATACACGTGAGATCTTACCATACCCCTTCCTCCGCCACGTGATATTTCGTGATTTTTTGTCAAACGCCCACTCCCCTAAAAACCTCACGTGATTAAGAGGGTATTCTACTGTAGAAGCATGAATTTTGCCCGGTTTTTGAAGCGCTGTATAAAGGAAACAAATAATATTTTTACTATCGATTTTTTTATCATTTGTTTATTGATATTTCATTATTACATAAAAAAAATTATTAAAGAAAAAAAATTAGAATTCACAAAGTTATGAGCAGTCAAAGTGGGGGCTCAAAAAAAAAGAGGGTGTCCTGGCGTACATGATTCCAACCCTCCTGGTGATCCGAAACATAAAAAATAGATGGATTCCTAATTATTATAGATGCCGCTATCGTATGAACCTTGGATAAGTTAAACAAAATTTTTTGTTTGAATGGCGGCAGTTTGAAAAAAAAAATTTCATGTTTTTTTTAACAATTCCGAATTTTTTAAAAATACTAAATGAAAAGTTATAGTTTTGGGAAAGGTCCATGCGATAAAGCGATGTATAGAGAAGATCCTCTCCAAATTTGAAGTAAATCGGTTCATTAGAACTCGAGATATCCTTACCGCCAGCTCGAAAAAAGTAGTTCCGAGAAAAACGCGTTCAAAGTTTTGAGACTCGGTCGGACCCGAACCGAGGTCACATCACTAAAACGGATATTTTTTTTTTTTTTTTTTTTTTTTTTGAACTCAGTTTTATTTAGCAATCAGAAATACATAAAGATTCCTATGAGCTAAAATGACAAAATTTATGAGTGATGCCTAAGAAGAACTCCAATGAGAACTTCTCAGTTTTACAATTAGTATGATATATTAGACCTAATCTAAGACTAAGTCTAGGGGCCATTGTCGTTTCAACCTCCTAATGCCAAAAGGTTGAGTAACGTCAACTATAGAAGGATTCAAATGTGAGTCCAGTTTGCGCTTATATTTTTCTTTAACTTCTTTAAACGTTAATTGCACCGTTTTCATATTGAGGTCGCTGTGAATGGTCTCATTTGTCACGTACCACGGAGAATTAAGAATTGAACGTAAAATTTTTGACTGAGTTCTCTGCATTATAGCTATATACTAAAACGGATATAACTCAGGAAATAATAGTAATTTTGAAAAATCCTTTTAATGACATATTTTTGAATAACTAAACTTTGAAAATATGAAAAAAAAAATTTTCGTTTTTTTCAAAATTCTACAGTAGAATACCCCCTTAATGAATTAATCCCCTTACATAAAAATGTAAATATTCTTAAAACCAGGGGAGGAGTTGGCCTTAATACCGGCAAATGTTTCCAAATGTAAATATGTAGATCCTTTTTTAGATTTACGTCTTTATTTATCAGGGGCCTTTGAACTTCTCTGTCTAATATGTACCACATGTTCTACGTAATAAATTTGGCAATAGACAAAACAAAAAAACAAGTCCCAAGAATTTATTACTTATCGATCAGTTGCATCACATGGCGAGCACAGTACCGCATTGACCTGAGGTTAAAATAGGCCAGGCGGGGCCCCCAGATCGATTGATGGTTATATGCATTGTGATAATTATCTTATGCTAAATTTTTTTTTGAATTTACAATGAAAGAGAAAAGATAATTGTTGCAGTTTGTCAATCAACGTGAGATTACGGAGTTCGATTGCTCAAATTAAGATTATTTTTAAATATGGAGTTTTTGACTGAAATATTCTGAAAATTTGAATGAAAAATATATGGCTTCAATCTAAGATTGAACAGATTAATTATTTTTTGGTTATACTGGAGCTCGTTGCAAATTGATATTTAGTAAAGAGTCTATTATATTTATTAGGCAACTTGATCAATTTATCAAAAGATTTGGTACTTCTTTCAATATTTGGTACTTCTTTATGCAAGTCCTAATTAATCAACATTATTTTTTGGTTATACTGGAGCTTGCTCATTGATGTTTCGTAAAGAGGTCTATTATATTTATCAAGAAACTTAAAGTATTTATCAAAAGATTTGGTACTTCTTTCAATATTTGGTACTTTATGGAAGTCTTAATTAATCAACATTATTTTTTTGTTATGCTGGAGCTCGTTGCAAATTGATATTTCGTAAAGAGTCTTTTTTATTGATTAGACAACTTGATCAATTTATCAAAAGATTTGGTACTTCTTTCAATATTTGGTACTTCTTTATGAAGAAGTCTTAAAATCAATCAACATTATTTTTTGGTTATTATTCTGGAGCTCGTTGATTGATATTTCGTAAAAAGTCTATTTTTATGGAAGTCTTAATTAATCAACATTATTTTTTTGTTATGCTGGAGCTCGTTGCAAATTGATATTTCGTAAAGAGTCTTTTTTATTGATTAGACAACTTGATCAATTTATCAAAAGATTTGGTACTTCTTTCAATATTTGGTACTTCTTTATGGAAGTCTTAATCAATCAACATTATTTTTTGGTTATTCTGGAGCTCGTTGATTGATATTTCGTAAAAAGTCTATTTTTATTAAGAAACTTGATCAATCTATCAACAAATTTGGTACTTCTTTCAATATTTGGTACTTTTTTATGGAAGTCTTGATTAATCAACATTATTTTTTGGTCATTTTGGAGCTCGTTGATTGATATCTCGTAAAGAGTCTATTATATTTATTGAGAAATTTGATCAATTTATCAAAAGATTTGGTGCATTTTTCAATATTTGGTACTTCTTTATGGAAGTCTTGATTAAACAACATTATTACTTGCTTATTCTGGAGCCTGTTGCAAATTGATATCTCGTAGAGTCTATTATATCTATTAAAAAACTCAATTAATTTATTAGAAGATTTGGTACTTTTTTCTACATTCACTACTGTTTTATCGAGGAAGTTTTAATTATTCAATATTATTTTTTAGTTATTCTGGAGTTTGTTGCAAGTTGAAATCTTGTAATGAGTCTATTATGTCTATTAACAAACTTCTATTCATCTCATTTTTATATTTTGAATTGACTCGCGCGCAATTAAGCATGTTTTAAAAATAACGATAAAGTAACAATTTTTTTTTTAACTTAATGAGCAGATTTTAAAAATATTTTGGCGTCAGAATATTGTCGAAATAGTACATTTTCTTTCCTAAATTTAATTTTAAGCAAGTAATATTTATATATTCTATGTATCTTTATTTTTTAAGTAATTTGTACATTTTTGTATTTTACAAAAAAAATTATAGTGTTTTTAAAGATTTCAATTCCTGAGAAGTTACTACTAACTACTAACTAACACTATTTCCTTTTGGCAATTTTGTTCACGGTTTCAAAAAGAAAATGAAACTTTTTTAAAATGAAGAAAATTTTTTGATACAATTGATTATGTAGTAGATCATTTTTGAAAAATAGCAAAAACCTTATGATTTTTTCATTAAGATCTAATTTAACTCAGAACAAGTTTGTAAATATGGCTTGATTAGGTAACTCTCCAACGAGAACCCTAATTTGCTTTATGATTTTTGTTAGAGCAAAAATATGTTTTCAAGTGAAAAAATGTAAAAAATCAACATGATCAAATTTCAATGAAGTACATTTTGATTAGAATAAATCTCTCTATAGAGTCTAGCTTATTATTGTTAAACACAGTTTATGGACCTGCCTTCCGAAAAGTTCCCATTATGAATAATAAAATCCATATGTAATAAAAAATTTACATAGGTATGTTCAATTAAAAGTTTGTAAACAGTGAAAATATAATAGTGAATATTAGAAAAAGCAAGCTGGAACCACACTCCATTGTCTTTTTTATATCAGAAGTCTTTTGCTCTATCTTTTCCAATATTTGATTATGTTCTAACACTCTTGGTGTTGATCTTTCAAATAAAATGACAAAAGATGATTATTAAAAATATAGACTATTAAAGCTCTTAGGAAAGTTTAATTCCATTACAATTTTGCCTATTCTTCGACACATAAGCTTGGCAATGTATAAGAATTCCAATGCGGCCCTGGTTCACCCATAAAACAAATTTATTAGAGTATAATATTCAATAAATAATAGTTTATTGTATCCTTTATCTATTTGGCATTGACGTCATTGCATCTTTAAGAGGTCTTACGTTGTTTTTGTATCGAAAATATAATTGTAAATTATTCAGGCTAATGTCACGTTTAATAGAATTGTTGTTATTGTATAATGATTTGAATTATTGAAATAAATGGTCCAGCGGCATATTTTTATTCAATTGTTTTAAGTCGCGTTTATTGTTGGCTTCTCATTTGTTGTAAGAATTTGTATGTTAGTGATGTTGAATCAGAAGACGAGTTTCAAGCAACAAAGAGGTAAATTATATTGGCTATTCGAATATGTGAAGAACAAATATTAATGATTTTAAACTTTAAACATTTTATCAATCTTGTCATATAAATGATTTTAAAAATTATTATAATAAAAAATGCAAGAAATAATTGGTTTTGAAAGATTATGTGACTTACACGTAAGCAAAATGATACAATGCGTTCATGTGATGTAAATAAGATGCGAAAACTATAATTAGAAAAGCATGATTGCTTTTAGACCTTACACTAGAATTTTTATTAAATTATGCTTGATTTATTTACATTTATTATAATTAATATAAATATACATAAACATTGAGTTTTATTTTATTATTGGTAAATAATGTTCACTTAAAAATTTGGCACGGTCCACAATCAGCTCTCTGTACTACGCACGCAAAGATATAAATTACTACTCTATTTTTAAATTATTGTTTTCTTACTGTAGAAGATATACATTTTTTTTAAATTTATACTGAAGAGATATTTATTCATGAATTTCTTTTGACATCTAAAAACAAACAATTTTTAGGGTTTTTACTAAAAACTCTAAAAATCTAAAAACTATTTATATTAAATTTTAACTTACTATATATAATATTTTGTGCTAATATTTGATCTACATTTGTTGGCGTTTCATAAGACTTACTATAAGGATTGATTAACCAGAGTTTAGATATAAACCCAGTAACCCCCACATCAGAAAATTCATATGGGCCATTTATGTATTAGATAATTTAGTTAAAAGAAACTTAATGCATCATAGATCATCAGAAAAAAAATTGCCAAAATTTCTGGAATCGTCACACTTATATGATTGACATGGCCCTATATTAAAACTTTTTTTCGACAAGCCAAGAAATTTTTTGGTTAATTTGTCAGACATATGTTTGACATGTAGAACTCCTTAGCGTCAGACACATATGACTAGCATGGCAATTAACGTGTTAAAATGGGATTTTGTATACTAAACTTATTATTCACTTACTGTATCTGTAATATAACATTTAGTTTCGAAGTTTGGCATACTTAACTTATTACTTGCATAATTATTGCTTATTACATAATAGTTCTCGACAATATACATTTAAAAAATTATTAGTCTTGCTATTTTGCTGTTTTGTTCAATGTTCTATTTATATTAATTTTCACATACCTGTATTTTTTTATTATTATTTTATTTTACACACTTTTTTATCAATAAACATACTCTTGATCTATATTTTTAAGTGAAAATGGCTTGATATCAAGTAGTCTTTATAAACAGTATGAAATATATTTCTCATCGTAGAAAAATAGTTATTTCTTGAATTTCATATTCCGATTACAATGTAACAGACGTGGATTGAGTTAGTTTATTTTTTATCCTACATTACATTTATTAAACAATATTTTGTGATCTTCATGAAATTTGAGTATTATGTTTCAGTTTTGAAATTTTTAAGTTTGTCAAAAAAATGTTTTTGTCCTCGATTACTAGAACATTTTATCGACATAAAGTTTTTTCTATGTTTGCATCCTATACCTACTTTTGACATCGTCTTCTATCAGTACATTTATTTAATATAACAAATTACTTCAAAATTACAATTCATGTGTATTATTTTTTATTCGGTGCCAGGACTCGATCCGAGTACCTCTTACATGCAAGTCGGGCATGTTGCAGGAAGAGTATTGAAAACTTCAGCAAAAAATGCTTACACTTTTGAAAGTGAAAATTAAATTAATGCATAATCGTCAAAATAATTAGTTTATAACAATATAGATAGGAGTGTGATAGACAGACAGATCGACTGAGCCAAGAACAATATTGTTAGATTTTGTTTTATACTTTTGGTATGTAATATTTTTTTTGTTTGTTTTAAACAACAGTCAGAACTTAAGATCATAAGCCATATGCTGTTGGGCTTATTTGACATATTACTACATCGACTTTACAGATGGCAACCCAAACGTTGTCTCATCTCTGTGTGATAAAATTTATCTTTACAATTTCTGTAATAGGGCGAATATTTTATTGATGCAGCAATACCAGATGGTGGCTATTTTCACTTGGAAACTTATTGCCGCCTATATTTTCAATTTTTTAGTAATAGTAACATCCATTTTCAAATGAAAACGGATGTTACTGCTGCTTGACGTCAGGCCTCTGATTCAGGTCAAGTCGTTCTAGCCACATGTCCACATATGAGCCAATACATTTCATCCTGATTATTTCAATATTTCTCTCATATTTACGTAATATTTTTAAGTAAGTTTTCTGCAAGATTGTCTGTTTTATTTATTTTCTTTATTCTTTCGACAATATTGTTCGAAAAGGATTTATATAATCGTGTTAAAATAAGAAAACACTTGTTCCAAGGACAAGACTCGCTCTAAACATAAAAGAAAATGTATTACCTTACGTCATATATAATTTTTTCATTGTTTTTCAATAATCAGATCTAACAAGTTATACCATGCGTATCGGATGTATTTAAATAAAAGCAATTATGCACTCTGAACTGTACGTGTTATAATTGGAGATTATTTAAATTAAAATGATATAATTATTTTTATATATCAATACATTTAAATAAACATAATATTTACTATAATAAAAGATTTGTATATGCACGCAGAGGGCAGGTTATATTAACCAAGTTGAAAGCAAACAAAAGCATGTTATTCGTTGGGATTGTGTATAAGTCCTTCTAAAACTTCTTAATCTTGAGAATTATGAAACCAAATGACGAAATTTTTTATCTGAATAAAACGTCTAAGGCAATACATCAAATAAAAAGACAAAGATATTTTATGCTATCATCAGAGGATATTAGACATTGGAGTTCCACATTTATTACACTAACTTGTCATTAACAAACAAATGTTTCAAAGAAATTGATAAAATGCTTAAATAACAAAAATATTGTAAATCAAATACAAAATATTTTTACAAGTAAACACTACATTACACTAACTTGTCATTAACAAAAAAAATCAAACAAATTAATAAAAAGCTAAAAAGACAGAAATAATGTTAATTATTTTTACAAGTAAACTTCTTTGAATGCTGTTATTATTTTTAAGATTTATGACTAAAGTGAAATTTGAAACTTCGTGCCGGAAAATTTAAAGAAAATATATGTTTTATCAAATTTTATACTTTCTTATATTTATATAAAAATTTGTGTTCATCGATACAAGTTAATGCATGACCTTTGAATTTTATAAAACTTTAACGCATCACTACATTTCACAATATATGCATTCAAGCTGAATTCACAATATATGCATATAGGGTATCCCAGAACTTAACGTCAAGCAAAACGTGGAGATAGTATTGACCTTAACTGTCTTGAAAAAAATAACAAACAAAATTATCTCACGTTGTTCGGAAATTATGAGCTTTTGAATGCAACCCAGATTTTTGGTGAAATTACGACTATTTTTCGATTATTGTGGTTGATTTTTATTCATTTTGTTCATTTAAATTTTGAACCCGTTACCGTGAATATCTTTTTAATAACACTACAACTTCCATATATTATGCTACTGAATCATACTGAATACTGTCAAAATGTCATGTGTCATTACTGTGCATTCAGGCGTTTTACACATAAACTGCAACGTCACTCGTATGTTATGAAGCTGGGTGAGAAAGACCCTGTTATCTCAGATCGTTTTTTTGGCATTTGTGCGGTTTCTAGGTTATGTTTTCTATCTGATAACTGCGTACCAACCACTTGGCTTTTTTAATATTTGGTATGGAAAGTTCATAACATGGCCTTTAACATTTTTCTGTTATGCGGCAGAATCGGTCGCCTAATTTCTTAATTAATATTATGTATTTTATATATTACTTATTTAGTGACTTTAGACAGATTTTTTCATAATGAGTTTCAAAGTTAATCCATATAATATATCCCTTACATTTCCTGGTGACACGCAAAAGCGCCGTTTGGCTCTTGTAATAGGGCGAGCTTTTTATTGCGCATAATTCATTTGATAATTTTACAATAAAACACGCCATCCAGTGTTTCATTCACCATGAAACATTCACGTCGTAAATGGTTAGTGTGTCACTATTTACAGAAAGACGAGAGGGATTTAAACAATCAGCGTAAATATTTAATTTAAATTATTATAGAGAAAAACCACGTTAAAACGATTTTTTTAAAATCGTGTATTAGATTTATGAATTTGAAATTACATTACATTACTAATAAGTGATACAGTAGAGCTTTGATTAACCAATTGTTGTCGATAAGCATTCGTATAATCCAAAATCCGGATAATCGAATATATGAAAAATAATGTTGTGTATTTATTAAAAATAACAAATACATACATAGATATCAAGGAAAATACTGTTTATTAAAAAATTGAAACTTCTATATGTATGTACATGTATATTTTCTTAAATTACAATACATACATATACTAAACTGCAGCATTATTCTTGCAAAAATTCAAATTGTAAGTGTAGTTATGTACATACATAACAAAATTCTACTGTACCTGTATTCTTATTAAACTTATTTATAAAATAAACGATATTGGCAATAAGCTTTTATCTAAATCTTATTATAATAAATTTTTAAAAATATATGTCGATGGTCTTAGAAATCTGGTAGGTTAAGGCCAAACGTCCAATTTGACTTTGAGCAATTCTATTGTGAAAACCAAACCAATTATATCACAACAAATAACACATATCAAACAAACAACTATTTGACTATGTTTAGTAAAACTCCGAGCTAATTTATCGTCATTCATTTTTCAAAAATTTGTAACCTAGTTTTGTTACCCCATTGGAGGGGTAAAATGGGGCATTCAAGTGTCAAATGGGTCTAATATGTTTGCTGTATGTTTGTATGTTCAATTTCACGAAATAATAAGTACATTATTGGATCAATAAATTATTTAAATTTCATGGTACATTTTTTCTGAGTTACATTCATGGGTACATTTTTTACCGTGTTAAAAGGTGTTACAACAAGTTTGTTACAATGTTATTCACTTTATATAAAATTGATCTGGTAGTTTGTCAGAAATAATCATCAAAAGAGTTGCAATAACGATTTATTTAATTTATTTCTATTTAGCTTAATTTACTTTTTTATCGTTTACGCCTTTGCCACATGTAAACTTTTATAGAGGTTATATAAAAAACTGTTGAATTTAACTTAAAAAGAAACTAAAAACACGTAGATTTAAATATTATGTTAAAATATCGTGAACAACGAAAGAAAATACTTTTGTTATAGATTTTCAAACATTACCGGTGATGACCGGTTATACATCTTTTTCCCTCTACTTTCTAATATTTCTGTTAAAAAATTGTTATTATTTACTTGTTTTTGAGATATCGGTAGTAGACCTTTTTACCCGTGGACTTTTAAGCTCCACTCTACCCTATATAAAATCAATTGTTCGGATTGTGATTTGAGATATATTGGTGAAGCTAGCCAAAATTTAGTTTAACGTCTTTAGCAACAGAATTACAACTCAAATAATCTGAAACTGTGCTCACAGAATATATTTAAACATCTAAAAATAATATAGATTTATTATGTCATTTTACATTTTGAGGAAAATGCATTTAAAAGACGATTTGCTGAAAGTTGTTTTATTCAATTATATAATGACAGTCATAAATAAACGCAATTATCCCTTTGCGAGACAAACTTTTAGATTGAGTTTTTTTAATATTGGATTAACAAATCACAAGTGCTTTTTACTAATTAATTTTACATTTCTAAAACATTATTATGTTTTTTTTTATCTAAATTATTTTTAATGTTATTTTACTGATAAAGTGCTAGAACTAAAACTGAAATGTATGGATTTTTAGAAAAATCTTTAATTTGTATCTTCTATGGGCCTTTTTGCATTTCATTGAATTCATAAAAGGGTCCTACATTGACATGCCCTATTTAAAACATATTTATTTTAAAAAATTATACTGTACTTCATATTTTTCAAAATAAGTTAAAACTTTTCAGTTTTTATAAACAAAAACTTGCACTATAGCCACATACGTATTTTTAAGATAATATTGTTAAGTATGATATGTTATTAATATATTATTACATACACCTTATATCAATTGATTGTAACAAGAGCATGAAATTGAAAGTCAACATAAAATACATTTTTCAGTGTAACTAATAAATTATTCAAAGAAATGTCGTTAATTATGCAAAAATATACACCACTCATACAAAAACATTTTTGCAAGTTACACCTGTAGATAACCCAATAAAAACTTGTATCTGCTTGTATCTTATAGGTTTTTTCACTTTACGTTTTATTAATACATATAAATGAATATTCATGTGAGCCTATTTAGACCATACATAAAAAGCTATGTGTTGACCTTATTTATGCGACAGATATACCTTTATTGACCTTAGAGAAACTTGTTTCATTTCAACTATTATATCATAAATGTGCTAATTGAGTACTGCGAGACGAACTTTACGCAAAACTGCAAGAATCTTTTGGTTCGGTTTCTGATGTTTCATTTCATTTTAAACTTACAGCTCTATTTACTCCTAATTCTTGTTAAATTTATGTAGTTTTTCTCTAGCTAATTGTTGAATAGTTTTCTCCGAAGTTAATATACCTTATGCTTTTCTTTTGAAATAGTTATATCTTAACGAAGTATATTTCTTGAGAGGACAACCCAGTGGTCAACCACTCTTCTTTTTCATATGTATAGTATTGGCGCATGTATGGTGAAGCAATGCCCACAAAAGATGATTTTTACTTGAGATTATATTTGAGATATATAATATTCAGTGGAGTTTGCTATCATACAGCTTGGTATCAAGCTGGTCAAGATTGGAATCCAACCCCAGGTCTAACTTGTGCGTCCACGTTCTTCGTCTTTATATCTTATGATATAATATATGTTCTGGTTACTTTTGGTGATTTTAGTTGATCTTAAGTGCTGGATTTATATGGTGGTGACTTTAATTGTTGCTGGAAGTTCTATAAAAATTAATGAAAGATGAATAATGTTGATAAATAGATTAAAATGCTAAATTTTCATTAAAACCATAAAGCAGAGAAAAAAACATTTAAGATTTAGATTCAATTTAGAATTCAACATTTTTTGTTTTAAATTCTGATACTGATCCTAACACTGAATTTGTTTCAGTTTTAATATTCTTGAATTTTTTTATAATGTTGAAATTGTAATAGCTGTATATTTTAAAGTGAAATAGCACTGTTTGGTAATTTTGTTAATTTTTGGAAATTCTGATATTAGATTCTATAAGACCTTCATTTTCTCTATACAAAAGCTTTTCGAATAGTGCATTTTTTTACCAAAGAAAAATGCTTCAGTTTTAATATTTGGGCTCCACCGTGTGTTGATAATTTGAACTATAATCAGAGTTCCAAGGTTCAATACTCATCTCGGATAGCCTGATGTCAAGTAGTGACCTAATTTTCGACTTTCAAATATAGTTCTCAAGTGAAAATAGCCCTTACCTGCCCCGCGTGTGTTGTTAATCTGGACTATAATCAGAGTTCCAAGGTTCGATACCCATTTCGGACAGCCTGATGTTAAGCAGTGACATAATTTTTGACTTTCAAATATAGTTCTCAAGTGAAAATAAACCTTACCTGGCCTTTGCTGCTTCAGTGAAAAAACATCAGAATTGAAGGAATTATAATGATAAGTCTCTACATAGAGATAGGACAACCGTTTGGGTTGCCATTTATAAAACCGACGTAGATAGTCAAGTCAATTTGTGATAAATTAGTTATAGCAAATAGTCCTATACAAAAAAAAATTACTTATTATCTCGTGTAAGATATTCAATTTTTTTTCTGGTTTGCAATTTTGGTAACATTTTACAGAATAATTTTCCTCCTGATTGACTTCACATAATTAACATGTAATAATTTGATTAGACCGCAAATCTTTGTTCTGAATCTTTTATCCGATTCAATTACAATGTATCGTAATTATAAAATGAGATCATCTTGGTAATAAAGCATTCGATATCTTTTTTATATAACAATTTGTTATTGAAACTATTAATAGCGATCCATGCAATTTAAAAAAATATGGCTTCATAACTCCATACTATGAGAAAAATATTATATTTGTAAAAAAATCCAACGACTATGTCAAGAATAGCTCTCCTGACTTAATTCATTAGCATTCTGCTTGATAATTTTATTTAATTAGAAAATGTCACTCTAGATAACTTGTGTACATGCCATGTAATTTTTTACATACTAAATCCTATTTAAAATAATTAAACATTTTTTGTTGGAGTACGCAATCAAATTCTTCTGCGCTTTTATTAAATAAGTCGATAAATTGTCGTAATATTATATTTACAGCATATAAAATTGACATTAATAGCTTTTGAATATTAATACTAATCGATGAATAAACTTGCAATAAGTATTGTAATTTTTACATGCATATTCGATAGAGAATTCCGTTCGATATAACGGCTCTTACATAAGACCGAGCAGTTTACATTTTTTAACATTAGATTGATCTATAAAACAATATCAATCAATTCAAGTGGTTATTTAAATAGTTGAACTTGATAAATTCGCGGTTTGCATCAATTCAATTTAATAATCAATTTTTACTGATGGTCATGATGCAGCTTTGAGGCCAAAATCATTGGATCGAAATTTTGCAAACCAGTTCTGGTACTGGCGTAATGTCAACATGTCTTTTTCAATACATAATAGTAATATATGGTAGTCTGCCCGAAGGCAGGTCCATGGTGCGAGAGCCACCACAAATAAAGGATTCTCTTACTCTCGTCGTCCTATCATCCCAATTAACACTACTCTTTTCCCACCCCTTTTTTTGCGCTTTGACTTTCAGTTCTCTGTATTTTCTCTTCTCGCGTTAGTCGTCAATCGTTTGCATTCTTCTTCTTTCCATTCCTTTTAGTTCTTCTATTTTACCCTCGACGACATCATGCAGGAGGCACTTTTTTTTGCAGAACGGGCTCGATCCAGTTTCCTTTTCTTCTCAGGATTGTGCTCAGTAGAGTCATTTCTTTGCCTTTGTGTATTTTTTTCTCCTAGTTTTGCTTTCAATATCTATAAGCACCGACCAAAAGCTACTTAATAAATTAAATCAAGAATTAGATTTTTCCTCATTTATGATTATTTTCCGTTAATACGATTATGTTATTTTGAAACATAATTACATGATAGTTGACATATAGTGTATGGCTTTGTTTTTTGGTAGACAAATCAATAATTGTCCTATCCGGTTGTGGCTGAAGACTTATACTTAAGTAATTTGTTGTCTTAAGTAATTTTTACCTTTAATGATTTGATATGAAAGTATCAAATATGACTTGTTCTTTAAAGTAATTTTGACTTTTTATGATTTGATATGCATCTACGCTTTCGCAATTTTTGCTGGAGATTGTTTAAGATATATAACCTCAAATGGAATAATTTACA
This sequence comes from Ctenocephalides felis, assembly GCF_003426905.1. Classification (NCBI taxonomy): domain Eukaryota; kingdom Metazoa; phylum Arthropoda; class Insecta; order Siphonaptera; family Pulicidae; genus Ctenocephalides; species Ctenocephalides felis. The sequence goes on along the minus strand of NW_020538040.1, from coordinate 19,169,903 downwards.
ATTTATTATTAACTTCCCGTAGGGTAGGTTATAGCAATCGCAAAAAAATCGAAAATGAAATTTTTTATTTATCTTGACTTGACGTTTTAGAGGTTTCTGAACATTTTGGTATAAGAAATGGATGTATGTGTGTGTGCGGATACAAATTTTCGTTGACGATTTCGCGAACACGGATCAACCGATTTGAATAATTCAAAAAACATGCGATTCCTACTGATAAAGAGACGTGCTGGTTTTTGGCAAAAGCAGCACTATTGCTTAAAAAAATGTTCAAAATTTTCAAAAAAAATCAAATATTTAAAAAAAAATCCAAATTTCTCAAAACTCGATTTTTTTCAAAGTTTTGAAAAATTTTCAAAGTATTTTCTAAAGATTTAGATTTCGATACGGAAAGTTCCAGCAATTTTTCTTAAAGCACGATGTCATGCACCACTAGTTTAATTATTCTTCATATCGCTGCGCAATTTATGGAGTAATTCTGGTTTAGAATTAAAAAAAAAATGATTAAGTTTGTTTTTTTATTTTTCAAACTCTAACAATTCAAGAATATGTGTACAAACGGATTTTTCAAACCTAAATTATTTTTAGTGATATAGATAATTCTCCTCTAATTTCGTCCTTCGAGAGAATTTAACCACGTTTTTTTTCGAAACTGTCATGTTTCATACGATACCCACGATTTCTCAATTTCTACTGGACCGATTTACTTGAAAGTTTCACGGAGTTTTCTTTATAGATTTTCTTCAGTATGACCTACGCTCATCCAAAAATTATATTCAAAAATTGGCATAACCTTCTAGAAATAAAACTTTATGATAATTTCCATTTTTTTTTATATTCTCAAAATATTAATTAATAACTTGTAAAACATATATAGTAAAAATGTGTCAAATTCATCAAAACTGAGAAGTTTTACGACTTAATAACAGAACTTTATTTATTATAAAAATATTTTCGTTAGTATTTCATATAAAAATTCATCAAGTTAATTTATCTTTATAACTTCGAATAGCGTTTGGATTATCCAAATAATATTTCGTACAAGGCAAACATTGACCTATTCAAGAAAAAAAATGATATCTAAATGAACCTAGCATTCGTACTCGTACAAAATGCAAATAAACACCTACTATCATAAAATACCATCTATCTATCTAACACATAATCTATAATTATTATCAATGCCGGAGCTTGCACGTTTAACATTGTTACGGCATTCGGGCAGTTTCCATTAATTAACTTGTTAAATATTAAAAGCGAAAACAGCTTTTTTTTAACATCCATGATGGAGTTTGTTTTGACCATCAGAGTTGAAAAGTGCTCTATCCATGACGTCTTGTCCTGAAAAAATTTCATTAGTTTGGCTTTATTAAAGTTTTGACCTTATTCCATAAATTAAAGACATGTTCATGCATATATGAAGGAGCGTGTTATGTTTTGTGTATTCTGTACTAAATGTACCATAATGAGAAATATTCTTTTATTGTAGTACACTTGTTAGCATACATTATTGACTGAAGAAGTAGTCTCGATAGAAATTTATTTCAAAAGTTATTACAGATTTAAAAAAGACATGTTTTGTTCCGGTTTTTCAATTTGATGTATTCTTTAGATTTCAGTTCATTTGCAAATCTGAAACTTTATATATTTGAATATAGTTGAAAGAGAAAATTCGCTCTTATTAAAACTCGAATTTATTAAGAAAATTAAACAGCTTTCCTAAAATTATTATTTTGGATAATACATTGAGTAAAGTTTTTTCGTAATCAACTTTTTTAAAAAAAATAGTAGATAATAATTTTCATAGACGTTCATGAACTCTTGGTACGTTTAAAAATTAAGAAACTATGTGAGACTTTCATTACCGTATGAAAAATTATACCATTCAATTCATAATTTATTTTTATGGAAAATGATTTTTGCTAATTATTAATTACAATGTATTATTCTTGTGCTTTTCTCAGTAATCATCTGCAACAACACCCGCGTATTATCTTTGAATTAAAAAGTTCAAGTTCTTAAAAAATAGGTAAAATAAATTAATATTCAAATCAAATTTTTTATTTAGTTTAAAAGAACTGACTTAATTACTCGTTAATATGATTACGCCCTATATTGCAGATATTACATTGAATTGTATTTTAATATAATAAAGTAAAAAATAGTTTTTGTCAAAAATATAATACAAAAAAAATATTCACTCTGTACGAAAGGTTTCTTAAAAATTACTGAAAAAAGAGAAAAATGTTGTTTGGGCAGCTCTACTTATCAATTTTATTTTTTCTACAAGAAAAATTACAGCAAGTTGTTCAGAATAAACCTAATTTAAAACTTATCAGAATTAGAATAATATAAAATTTATCAGAATTAGACAGAAAGCATAAATGTTTATGTGTATGATGAAAAACATGAAGTTATTATAAACTTTATACGTTTCGGCTTCATTCAGTGAAACTAAAGAAAATTTTTATTTTAAAATATGGTTAGAAATAAAAAGTTCTTATAGTTTGCTTATATTTATCATCAAATTAATAATATTAATATGAACTCATACAGTAATTCAACATTTGAGTTATACAGTACAGGCAACCTCCGCATAACACGGTACTTCTATAACACGGATTTGCCCTAAGACGGTTTAAGAATTGATCTCCCTCATAACATGATACTTTTAAAGCACGGGTCTGGTATAACACGGTTTGAGAATTGAGCAAAGCCCAAATAAAACAAGAAATATAGTAAAATCTATAAAAATTAAATTTTATCTAATCTAAAATAATATCTAGCAAAAATAAAGGATCGCCTTTGGATGGCGCTTATTTGTTAGTTACGACGAAAAAAATCATATAATTCATGTAATGTATATTATTTCTTAAAATAAATTGATAAATATAAAAATATTTATTATAAAATCATCATACGTGGCATGTTTTTTTTAATTCGTGGAACGTAACCCTTCCTTTTGTACTAATTCTTTGTCCCGTATAACACGGATTTGCATAACACGCTAGTTTTTTGGAACGTAACTACCGTGTTATACGGGGGTTACCTGTATAACCATTTATCTTGTGTTTTTTGAATTTGAAAAATTGAAGTATGATAGGATTTTTTCTAAACATAAATATTGACACATTTAAAAAATTTATAAAATTTTAGAGACCCACAATCAATTTTTATATCCAGGGCCGGATTTAGAAATTTGGCGCCCCGGGGCACTGACAAAAATGCCGCCCCATCCCTGAAATTTTACGAACTTTGTAAACAAAAATTATACTTATTATTATATCTTTAAAATATCTGATAATTCAATGTGCATATATCTTATGATCACTTTTGTTCGCCAATTGTTTCTTTTTCAAATTTTTTTATTGAATCATCGAAACCGCTAAACCTGCTCCCCACAAATTTAAGCAGTTATTTATCCTGTGAATTTTTTTGAATGATTGAATGATTTTTGACGCTTTTTTTCTCAAAAACTGAGTTATCAATTTTGGCATTTTGGCCCGTATCTTCATAACAGTTGGACCTGCCTTGGCCAATAACTAGTCAGCACGTCTCCTTATCAATAGGAATTGAATCATTTAAATCGGTTGATCCGTGTTCTCAAAATAAATAATTAAAAAATATAAGATTTGTATTGATGGAGAGACGTGCTGATTAGCTTTTGGTACAGGCAATTACGAAAAATGGTAATTGAGTTTCGATATTTTTTCTCTGAAACAGCTACGCAGCGCGATTTCTCTGGAAAAAGTTCATATTTTCGAATAATTTCAAAATACAAAAAATGTGTTTTAAAAGTCTTATTTTCATTTCTCAAAAAAATTTAAAGCTCTTTATAAAATGTAATTTTCAGTATGGGATGTTTCAGTAATTTGTCTTAAGGCACAATGCCATGAGTCACTAGTTTAAATTTTCTTTCGTCGCTATAAGCTTGGAAGTGCACAAATTCGTCATTTTAAGAGGGCTCGAGAACTGAAGTACATATTTTTCTTAAACTTTCAGCTAGTTTACGGATCTTTATATTAGCCAAATTGCCAAATTTGATAACTTATTAACCAATTTGAAAATTTACGTTCGGAGAGGGAGGCAATGCAAAATAATAAATTAGTGATGAATAAATAAATTCAAATTTTGCATTGCAATCGTATTATATTTTGTTAATATATAATTAACTAATAATATATAATTTTGAAATAAAAAATGTTGTTAGAAAAAAGTTGATTATATTGTATAGAATTTTTTTCTCACTATCCAAATTTTGCCGCCCCCCGAAATTTGCCGCCCTGGGCAGTAGCCCCGATTGCCCCTACTGTAAATCCAGCACTGTTTATATCTTTGAAGAAAAAAAAAGCACTTGTGTTATTGCATTCAAATGTAAAAAAAAATATAATCTTTTAGTATAATAGAAAAAATGGCTTAAATATTTCTCGAATACATAAAAAAATCTATGTTAAATATTTGCAATTTGATGTATTTATTAATTAAATTTATTATTTATTACAGGTAAGCGATTTAATAAACCAAATGCGGGAAAGTAAGAGGACCGCGAACTCGGCCGGTTCCCTCGGCAGCATACCGCAGCACATGGCCACCACTCCGTGCGAACTTACGCCTCAGTCAGGTAATTTCACAGTTAGATTTTATGTACTACAGTCGTTAAGTTTTAGCTATTTTCATAATTCAAATACCTGCTGATATTTTATATACTATAATATAATACTATTGGGTTCACTAAAAGTTTAAAAGAAAAATATAATATGATTTATTTTGAAATTGGTTGTCTAACTTTAGACAAATTGGTTTTGTCCTGCCGTTGCTCTTAAGATCTGAAGAACACTTGTGAGAGTGTAATGTTATTTTAATGCTAATAACTTTATATTAAAGAAAATTCCATATTTTACAAAACATTATAACTTAAGCATAGTTATATTGTAATTGTACTCATAGTGAAAATTATATGGTTATTGAAACCACCTATTTGAAAATAAAAAAGTATTAGGAATGAATTTGATTTTATAATTATTCATATGGAAATCAAAATTGAACTTTTATACGAAATTTCATTCTTAATGTTTTACGTGATTTGTTATAGTATTTGTTACATTTTTATGTTCATTCTTCTATGCAACCTTTATTTTTACCATAATTTTAAATTAACTACTACATATTGAATGTTCGACTTTAAAATTTAATTAATTAATTAATTTATTTATTTATTTATTTATTTATTTATTCATTCATAAGCAAGCCGTAATCAATAATAATGGATATTATTTTAGGCTCTTGTCAATAAATTTAAATTACCTTAAATCAAATTATCAATTTTATTTAAACTCTTAACTTAATATAGAATGATGTAGTAAATAATATTTAAATGTAGATTTATATTACACATATACTAATAGATTGTATTTTGATACAATCTAATTTGATTGTATTTTGACATATTTATTACCTACATTTTCATATTCGTTCTTCTTTGAAAACTTTATTTTTAGTCCTTGATTTTAAGAGACTACTACATATTGCACATTCTATTATTGCATAATCGAACTCGAACATATTGCCTTTATTCCGCATAATACGCCATTTGAAAATCGTTTTAAAGTGATTTGACTGTTTATTGTGTAGATACATAAGTAGTTGATATGAAAATTTCTTATTATGGAGATATGATTTTAGGATATAAATTTAACCCTTTCCTCTCCCGAATTGCGAGATTAATATGTATTTTGGCCCCGGAGCGGTGTTATCCGAGTTGAAAGTGTTTAAATTAAAATTGAAATATGGGTGTTTTTCCTTTCTTTATTTTATTAACTTGAACTTCTAGTCTAACATTAAATGTGTCGCCGGAACTTTTTTTTCTTGAATTGGAATAATGAATTTAGTCTTACAAATACCTACTATACTTTAAATTTACTCAAGTAGCAGATTTTCCATAAAAACTAAATTTACTGGAGAGCGTCTCATGTAGTTAAGGAATTGTACTTGATTATTATTACCTAATGTTATCTATTCAATTCACATACCTATTTTTCTGAACTGGAAAAACCTACTATAAGCAAGCACCTACTATAAGTTAATTTCACTCAATAAGTAAATTTTCCATAAAGTCTAAATTCACTGGAAAACACCTCAAGTATTGCCTAATATTATTTACCTAATTTATATTATGTATTACTACTATGTTTTCCTTGATTTTCAGGAATGAATGGCATTATTGGTGGTAGTCACGGAAAGTTGAACCAGATGAGAAATGGAAAAACTGAATTAACTTTAAACAGTATGTCTACTGGCAGAATTCGTAGGATGCCATCTTCTGTTAGTTGTAATTCAGGATTAAATGAAGCTACTAAGGAGGTAACTCACTAATAAGAAATAAAACTTGCTAAAGAAATTATAAAATTTTATAGCATATTTAAAGCTCATGAAAATTTTAAATAAATTTGCTTTTTTTTATTATTAAAATACTTATAATTAGTACTTATATTTTTATCAATCTAGTTATGGAATATTAAATATACTACAACTTTTGGTATTTTGTTTGTATTTTACAGAATATTTTGTAATCAAAGTAAATCTTGTTAATTTAATTTTTTAATTATAATTATTTTTCTCATTATCAGTCACCATCATTTTTGCAATGAAATTTTTATATGAGTTTATCGATTACCACAGTTTTTTAGGTTAATATATTTATTCTCAGAAAGAATTTGAACATCAATTCAATAACACATCATGCACATTCAAAAAATACTATATTCTCGGTACTGTAATGCAGTATTTAATTTAAAAATATAGCAATAAGTGGGTTTTAAGTGGGCTCAACAATAAATTACAAACAAATACTTGATTTTTGTGATCAATCTTTGTAAATGATTTTTTTCATTATTTTTTCTTTATTTAATTATTTTTAAAACGTTTAGAGATATGACTCCAAAATAATTATAAACAATTATCAGTGAGTCATTAAAACAATTACGTGTAAACAATTGTAATTTTTAGTTCAAGTAAATATTTATAATGATGACTAAAATTTATTGCGAATTTATTTCTATTATATGCAATTCTTTTTTTCTAGAACGATGTTACTAAAACACAAAGTGTGAATAATCTGACATCACTCTGCGCTGATATATCACCGAGCAGCTCTCATTTCTTTGAGGTAAGAAAAATAAACTCGTTTCATATTTCTTTGAGTAATTAATTTTTCGGAATGATAATTCCGTTTTAATAAACATTAGATATTTGATCCTTTAAACAAATTATTTATGTCTTATATACTGGACCGCAAATGCGCAAATTGTGACGCAGCATAATCTCCACAACGTAGAACGCTTGAGTTGCTTTTGTATAATTATGGACTATTATTATGCCAATGTTGCAAAGTATAGATCAATAATATATTTCCAACTGAAAATAGCCCATCCACGATATCTAATTAAAAACATGCCATCAGTATTAGAAAAATTTTAATAATACAAATACATCAAATATAGATAGGCAAACCGTCGAGAGAGCTTTCTAAGAAGTAACGTTGTTAAGAAGTTTAATCACGTCAGCTCATAAGACTGCTAACAATAAGTTCTAATTACTATCCAAAAATAAAACTATTAAAAAAGCAGTTTGCAGTCTGAACCCTTAAGATTGATAATAATCAAAGCGCCCTGGTACGTCTCAAACAAAATTATTCACAACGATCTTCAAATGGACGCAGTACAAGAAGAAATAAAAAATAAATGCATACCCCATTGACCGTCTTAATGAACATGAAAATGCTGTAGTCCATCTATGAACCTTCGAATACCAGGAGAAGATTAAAGAAAAAACAACCTATTGATTTACTATAAGTAATAAGGACTCTCATTGAAGAGTTTCCTAAACAAGCCACTCGGTTTTGAATTCAAGTACTACTCAATAGCTTATATAATAATAAGATTCTGATTGCTATTTTATTTGTAAATAAAAAAAGCAGTTTAAAATCGACTGCCGAAAATTAGAACCAAAATAAGACATTAAATAGGCAAATAATACTATATTAAGGTGAGCTGAGGATAACAGTTCAAACGGTTAAAAGCAGTAGATTGCTCATTAATATTTTGATAATCGCGTTTGCCTCAAGCATTGATAATAATTTGCAATTTGACTCTGGCACTAGCATGATAAAATCCATTTTCTTAGCATTTTTACCTTTTATTCAAGCATACAGAATAAAATACGACGAATTTCAACTATATAGACGAATCAATTGGTCTTTTTTGGCCCAAAACTTGTTGTGAATATCTAAAATATGAGATCTGATGCAATTAAATTTTACCAGAAAATAACTAATTACTTTCCGAACAAACTATTATTATGGTGCTTTGCTATATCCACCACTTTTTATTCACTAGTAATTTTTATGTATAATTTTTGGGTTGGAATTGTTATTTATACTTGTTATTTATTTGTTTCAGGTATTGTACGTAGGTAAAATAAAAGTTTCGCATAAGAGAGTTCCTGATAATTTTATAGATGAAGCTCTCACCAAATTTAGAGCCTATGAAGCAGAAAAGGCGAGACTTAAACAGCTTTCAGGAGATGGTAATGATATTTTAAGGCGAGCAGGCAGTCGGGTAAATATATAACCATTATTTATTAAACAAGATTTTTAGAAAATTTATGTATTGAAATGGTTAATTTTATCTCGAGTTTCGTATTATTTTCTTATTATTGTTTTCTATTTGCAGGATTCATCTACCCTATCGCTTGGTTCCAATGAGAGTATAACAACTCAGGCATCTAATCTCCTCACTTCTAAATTGGTGTCACACTCCCAAGTTATTTCTTCTACCGACGACGAAGCGGATAGGGCTAATAATTCTGATAGTGGCGGTGGATGTTCTTCTGATAAGGAAACTTTCAAAAATGAGGACAGAGCTACTCTGAAAAATGGACGGATCAAAGGAACTCTTCAAAGAGGACAAAGTCAAGATCTGATCGTCACGAAGTCTTCGGGCTTGCTGGCACAAGAGTATGTTAGAAACCAAGATCATAAAAATTAGATTATGATTAACTTGATCAGTTTATGAAAAATTATATTAATTTTACAGCCCTATATCTAATAACTATACAAAACGCGCGCGATCCGCTTCAATTGGTTCAATAACAACTCCTTCTCTTGGACATTTATCCCAATTGTCCAAATCAGGTCATATCAATAACCAAAGTGATCAACAAAATAGAACCATGGTTTTCCAGGTTGGAAGAACCGATCTCAGGCTGATCAGCCCAGATAGAAAACAAATTTTGCTTCACAAACAACTTAGGGATGTTTCTGGATGTGTACAGGTAGTTTTGTTATAACTTATTATTAGTTGTACTGTTGCATTTATATTTATGTATTGATTTTGTAATAATAAATTTGTATTCTAGGGAATAACGAACACTGATCATTTCGGATTTATCTGTCGGGAGCGACCTGATGCTTGTTACATCAGTTACATATTCAAATGCCAATCTGAAACAGTTACAGATGACGTTGTCTTAGGTAATATTACACATATACATATTATACATATAATTTCTGCAAAACATCAATATATATACAATAGCTGTGGTACCCCAAATCTTGTCCACTCCAAATTAAAAGACTGAATATAAAAAGCTTTTAACCAAGCGTTCAGATGGTCATATTTAATTCAATTTACCCTCTTACCTTTCATAAAGTAAAACTATAATAGCTCGAAAATCTTAAAAGTTTTCCCCAATTTTTTACATTTAAGTAAATTTCTTGTTGTGTTTTTCGTTTTCAGCTATATCACAAGCATTTATAGCTGGCGCAGACTTATACAAATCGAAAGAGAAGCTCAATAACCAAATATATAGTTGTGAACATTGCCCAATGACATGGTACCATAAACTTTGTCTGGAGTTGGAAGGTAAATTAGTTCGATAATCTCTATATAAATTTTTATTATTATTTTTTTATTTCCTTAAATCTCTTTTATCTTACAGGGCTCTCTGATAAAAAGGCGCAAAGCACAATATTCCGAAGGATTGAGCAACATTGGTCAAATGAAGACCAGTCTATTTTACTTGAGAAATTTAATGGTGCAGGCGATATTCATGAACAAAGTATCAAGGAGCAGAATGTTTTTCTAATGGCTCTGGTTAGAATGCACTGCGAAACAAAACAACATAAACACACGCACGATACAGCAGAAAATAGGTTTGTATTTGTTTTACTTAATTATATAAATCAATTATATTTCTATAAATGTTATTTATAAATACAGGACCGAGTTCATAAATCAATACCTTGGTGGGAATACTATATTTATGAAGGCTAAACGTTCTTTGAGCAATTCGTTCGATCATTTGTTGAAAAGAAAAGGTTCTAAGGATGACTTTGCTGCTAGTATTCGGGAATTCAACTTAAGCAGGGTAAGTTTTATATATATATATATATATATATATATATATATTATTCTCTATTCTATTTGTAACTGCCCAGTTAAGAACATTTAATAAATTTGTGGAATTTACAATTGTCAGCCGTAAGGGACATTGTATACTAAATGGGCATGTTGGAAAAACAACTCAATATATTAACAATATTTTATTGATAATGATATAATCTTAACTATTTACTTATAAATAATTTCTCATAAATAATGACTTAAGTTATTTCAATCTTTATCAAGAAAATTGATGACTTAAATCCAGTGGTGCTTTTCTTTTCAACGTACATTGATAGTTCTCTGTTATTAATGAGTTTGCTAGTGAATTTGGGTGACTGATAAGCTTGTTTCTATATTTATGTGCTGTTTTTGTTATTACGTCTTTTATGGTAGGTGTGTTCGTGTCGAGATGAATTAGCCAGTTCTGGATATATTTTGGTCCTTCTAAGGCAATTTTCAAAAATTTGTTCTGAAGTTTCTGTATTATTACTATATTAGTCTTATAAGCACTGCCTCACAATTTTATTCCATAGCACCAAATTGGTTTGAATAAAGTAAGTTTTATATGATTGCAGCAATAAAGTGTAAGTTAATTAAAGATTTAAAAAAATCATAAACTGCAAAATCGTTAAGTTTTATTTCATTTTGAATATAATTTCAATTGGAAGCTGGCATCACTGTCATTTGATTTCTTGAGTAATAAAGTTAAATACTTAATCTAATAGTTTAATATTAATGATTATTAAAGTTATTCTTATGTATTATATAGTTTTGTATTCAATTTATTCTCTTTTAGGAAGCGAATATGTTAGCATCCACAAAGATAGACGAAAATTCTGAAACTCCTAAATCTAACAAGCTTGGCGTAAATTCGGCTACAAAATTTAATTATAAGAATTCTACGAAATATATTGATGAACATGGTTTGACGCCTAATAAAAATTTTAATTCGCCAGTTCAACTACAATCACCGATGATGGACATGTAAGTTTAATGATTCACCTGACAATACACAAAATTTGAAGTAGCTAGTATAAAATATTTTTAGTTAATATTTGTTAAACGTTTCTCGGTTTTAATTAAATTGATTTTTATATACTTTTTCAATTCAGTTTCATGAAAGTCGGAAATACACCACGAGAATCGGAAATAAAAAATGAAGAATCGTGGCGTCAGGACATTTTCAATAAAGTGACTACGCCGAGGAAGAGATTAGCAGATCAAACTGATCCAAATTCCTATATAGAAGGTAAAAATATTAACAGAAGTTGCTATGTAATAGAAAAAAATATTTTAAAAAACTTCTGGACATCTGTTTCTAGTATATGGATTTTATAATTTTATTTTCATTATACTATAATTTTATTTTTTTAACAGATGATGAACCATATCGTAAGAAAACAAAAGAAGAGCTAAGAGATCTTTGGCAGAAGGCAATTAATCAAACCCTATTATTAGTGAGAATGGAAAGAGAAAATGCCAGGCTTAGAGGTGAGATATAAAAAAATAACAATCTTAAATAAACTTTGTGTACAAAACTTTTGATTTGTGTTATTCATACCTCTTACAGCAAGACAAGAAGTTCATGCCGTTAAGCGAATTAAACTGGAATACAATGAAATAGTAACATGCGAAAAGGAAATGTTAGATTTTTGGGAGCGTCAAACCATACATAGTCTGGCTAAAGTTGATCAAGATATGTTGAAATCTTATTGCAAACAAGGTATTTTATACAATTTATCATGTTATATTTTTGTATATTGATCTAATCAATCTGTTTTTTAAGGTATTCCCAAAGCAAAACGCCGAGAAGTCTGGACTTTCTTGGCTGAGAGGCAAGCTCAAAAATCTGGTGAAATAGATACTGAAAAGTTCCCAAATTGTAATATGCCTTATCAGAACTTGTTACAACAGCTAACCTCACATCAACATGCCATACTTATAGATTTAGGTGAATTATTTATGATAATATTAGCTATAATTAATCCATAGACTTTTAATAGTGTAGTATCATTATAGTTTTCAAGAAAATGTAATGTTTTCAAGGTGTATCTACATTACATAATTATTTACTCGTCATTTAATTTCAGGGCGCACTTTTCCAAGTCATGCATATTTTAGTTCAGCGCTTGGTCCAGGCCAACTTTCATTATTCAACATTTTGAAAGCCTATTCATTACTAGATCCTGATGTTGGTTATTGCCAAGGCTTGAGTTTTATTGCTGGTGTTCTTTTGTTGCATGTAAGTTTCAAAATGCTTTTAAAAAATATATGTAATATATGAAATATTGATTTTAAATTGAATATGAATCTGCTGTTCATTAGATGGAGGAGTCAGAAGCTTTTTTCTTATTGCGGCATTTAATGTTGGCCAGAAACATGCGAGAAAAGTATTTACCTACGATGTCAAATCTTCAGCTTCAACTTTACCAACTCTCTAGACTTCTGAAGGATTGTCTTCCTCAAATTCATGATAAATTTAATGAATTTGATATTGCACCAACTCTATATGCCGCTCCTTGGATTTTGACTGTATTCAGCTCACAGTTTCCTTTGGGCTTTGTCACTAGAGTTTTTGGTAATTAAAATTTAAAGAACAAAATAGTTTTTATGAATTAAATAAAGTAATATGAATGTCATAATTAGATTTGCTGTTTTTGGAGTCTTCAGAAGTTATTTTCAAGTTTGCAATTGCTCTTCTAAAAATAAATGCTGATCAGTTATTAAATTGTGAAACATTTGAAGAAATAATGGGTTGTTTGAAGAATAATTTACCAGATCTAGATGCTGCCGCTATGGATAAGATAATGCTAGAGGTTTGTTAATATGTTTGTCAATATATTGTACTTTATTGAAATTGTATTAGTAAAAAATTTTATTTATATATGTAAAACAAACACATTAAATTAATAATTATCATATTTACCATTCTTAAATTTATATCTCTTTTCTTAGGTGCTGAATATGAATATTTCACAACAATTATTAGAGTATTCAGTAGAATATCAAGTTTTACAAGAAGAAAATCACTGTGTCAGCAAACAAACAGAAACAATTCGCAAATTAGAAGAGGCTAACAGGCATTTGCAATCACGATTAGAGGTATGAAATTCATAAATAATAATTAAGTTTTTTATCTATATATATATATATATATATATATATTCTTGTGTCATGATAATAGTGATTATTCTCCTTTGAAATGACTTGACCGATTTTTTTGAAATTGTATAGTGAATTGGATAACATTTATTTTTTCTACACCTAAATAAGGGTTGCCCACTCTAAGATTTATTATCGTTATTATTATTTGGACCAATTTGTTTTATTTTATTATAATGCGTAATTAAGAAACACGATCGTCCCTAAATTTTTACCTTCCTATCACTAATTCATAATTTATTAATTGATCGACTTTATTAATTGAAACATCTTTTGTGTTGTGCTAAGTTAGTGCATGTTTTTCACTGAATTTTAATTTCAGTTTTCTTGAGTTTATGGAAACCTTAAATTTAACTTTAAAAAACACTTTATATTTATTAAACAAAACCCCTGACACTCTTAATTTGTTTACAATATCATGCTACTACAAACAAATATTTTGTAATAGTCATATCAGTAATTCAATCAACTTTTCATTAATATCTGATAACTTTTCAATTGCAAATACTTCTCAGCAAAGCTGAATTTGTTTTACAAAAAGAATTTAATTTTGTTTATGTCTAACATTTATATTTTATACTTGGATCATTTTTTTTATTTTATTATTTTATTATGCCGAGTTGATAATACAGAAAAACCTATTTTTTACATTTTTACCGTAACAGTCAATTGAATAGCTGAATCGTTTTACATCTTGCTTGATAGCATGCTTCCTTACAATATGTTAGTTTTTTCTTGCTATTCTAAAAATATCCTAGAAATACATCACCATTACATGGTGAAACATTTGCTGGATCAGGTAGTTATTATTTTAATTTTGAATTAAGAGTTACTAAATATAATTACATTTCAGATTTCCATTATGAATGAACATACCTTGAAGAACCAACAACAAATATGGCAATCGAGAGTGGAAAATGAAATAAAATCTTTAGAAGACAAAGTACTGACTTTAAGCAAGTTCATATCTACTCAAGTTGAATTGAAATCTGATTGTGATTTTCCACCAGAAATAAGACGAATTATGCAACAGATAGAACAACGGGAAAATCAAAAGAAAGAAATATCCTATACTAAAAAATCCAGCCCTCTTGTCAAATCAAAATCTATGAATTCTCATTTATGTGACAAAAGATTAGAATTGAATTTGCCATTAAGGTCGGTCGATGAAAATCAAGAGGTTGTTGAATTGTATAATAATAATAACTCAACTAAATCATTTTGCAATTCACCTTATCAAAAAGAGAATGAAGATATTAAATCTTCTAAAAATATTAATGTTAATTTGAAAATTGAGGATAAGTTATCAGTAGATAGTGATAGTGGCATTTCCACACCACAAACTCCACTGGATATAAAGCATGGAGATAAAACTGAGATTTTACAAAACGAAAGCAAAATAAATAATTTATCCCATCCTTTGAGTAATTGTGATGTCAGTTTTACTTATAATGGCACAACCAAACTTAAAACTATCAGACCCTTGCGTGCTAATCTATCCAGAACTATCAGCACAGATTTGCTTCCACAGAACAATCCTTGCTAATGTTATCTAAAAAATTGTATTTTATATTTTAATTATCAGACTAATTCTCAAAGTGTTGCATAGGGAATAAAATTCTTATATTTTTGTGAGTATGAATGATTTTATTGCTGTGATCAATTATTATTCCTAAATATGTGATCTGATGTTGTTGATGGCATCGTAGACCCAAATCATGATATATTTTTATTTAGTTCTAGTTTAAACTATGTTTAATTTTATTATATTTCTATTATTATTACGACATAAGTTGTTTATCTTTATATTTTATTATACTCATAATTGTGAACAAATATTTATATATTTTTAAATAATTTTCTCCCGGTTATACCATGCTTAATGAAAATTGTTATCAATATTATAAATGGTTGTTTGTGCATAATGCACAATCTAGTTGGTGTTAGCTTAGAATTTCAAAATATTATAAGTAAGTTGGTATATGTATAATATATTTAATGTTTGTTTATAATGTACGTAATAAAAAGTAGTAATACATCACTATTAGAAAATGCTTTATATTACCTGAATAGCTTTTGAGCATTAAAGTTACATAAAAACTATTAAAAATGTGTTTTAAAATATTTCATATATCTAAAACTTAATGTAGTTTCAGCTAATGACACGTGTGTTACAGTATAACCTTACATCTATTGCAAACAAAAGCATCCGATGACTTGAATTTTTTCTAATTTGCGTTAGATATTCTTGAATACAAATGTAGCACAAAAAAATTTTCGGTTTCAAAACTTTAATACTTAATTTAATTTAATTTTTATATATCTTTACGTTTTAGAGGTTTCTGAACATTTTGGCATACCTTAGAAAAAATTAATGTGTGTGTGTTTTTTTTTGTATACCGAAGGAAAAGCTTTTACGCATCCCAGACTGGTGATTTGTCTGGGTATGTCGGACTCAATACCGCTCTGGTGTAACACCGACCAAAACCGCCGTTAGGCATTACTTCGTGGGGGGAGTATCTAGAATGTCATAATGTGTGTGTGTGTGTGTGCGAGTACAAATTTTCGTCGACGATTTGCGGAACAACGATCAACCGATTTGAATAATTCAAAAAACATTCGATTCGTATTGATAAGGAGACGTGCTGATTAGTTTTTGGCAAAGGCAGGTCTAGCCGTTCCGAGGACACGGGGCAAAAAGTGCCAAAAACGGTAACTTAGTTTTTAAGATAACGGAGCGTCCGATTTTAATAATAATCAAAAAACATTTTACTTGTATTAACAAGATGAAGAACTGAGTAAAATTTTTAGAAGGCAGGTAAAGCGGTTATGGACTCTCAATAAAAATAAGTTAAAAAAATGTCATTTAGGGGCCAAAAATGTTTATTGGACATATGTACATCAAGTTATCAGATATTTTATAGATTTTCATAATGTGTACACATTTTGTGTAATTTTTTTTTGGGCTCCGTACCAAGATTTTTAATTACGATACGGGAAGTCCAGCAATTTGCCTTAAGGCACGATGCCATGCACCCCACTTGGTTTTCTGTTCATTTCAAAACAATTCAAAATCAATTCAGATTTTGTAAATTAGCGCGTCTCAACTTTATGCTTTCGCCACCAGGTGATGATACTTATTTTCGGCTCGATGTTACTTTACTTGTTTGTTATTGATTGTCACCGCATGATAATATTTTAAAGCTTATAGCATCTAGTTGTTTAATATGTACATAAAATTTAAATGTACATAACACATTAGATTATTTGTTGCTACTAAATATATATGTATTAGTCGTACTATCAAAAAATTTCTTTACCGGCATTATAGATAGTTGTAATAAAATGTCCTCTACAAAGAATTTGATCTGGGATGACTATTCTAAAGACATCGAATCAGGATTTTGCGAAATTTTCAAAACAGGACTTTTACATGTAATTTAAAAGGGTTACACCCAGTCTCAAGTATTTGCAATAACTTTTTATTCATTTTCAGGATGTTACATTGACTTCTGAAGGACAGAAAATTACAGCACACAAGCTAATTCTAGCATTATCTAGCCAACATTTTAAAGACTTATTTTCGGACAATTCATCACAGAATCAAAATACAATTGTTTTTGTGGGTGTAAGTAATTAAAAGCAGAGAAGTCACCAGAACAATATTGTATATATTACATATCTTCAAACTACTTTTACTTTTAGAATGTGAGCTTTCGCGTTTTGAAAATTTTAGTTGAATTTATGTATACAGGAGAAGTGACAGTGCCAGAAAATCTGTTAGAGGAAGTATTAAAAGGAGCTGAAATTCTGAATATAAAAGCACTTATACCAAAGGTAATTTTATTAATAGATTAATACTCTTTTTCACCATTGAAATCTTATGTTCAGAAATTATCTATTATTCAATATAGTCCAGTCATTTAAGCTTAAGGGGTTAGGGGTACTTGGAGGCACGAAAAAATGAGAGTTTTCAGTATTTTTTTTTTGTTATTAGACGATGTTTTTTTACAAAAATATTAATACGGCATTATTATACAATGTTTTGACTTGAAGTAACAAAAATTAAAGAAAAAAATAATAAATATTCCCAAAGTTATAGCTGTTTTTGTTGACCCTGTTTCAAAAAACGGTCCTGGCGGTGACCATCATAACTCCTTAGATATTCATCTAAAATCAATAAAATAAAAAAAATAGTTTTATAAATAGATAATCCTGGGCCTGATCGAAGGTTTTCTTTTTTTTGCAAAAAATAACAAAATAGCAGCATCAGAAAAAAAATCTAGATTTTTGGGTAAAAAATGAATAGTTAGTTGGCTTTGTTCAGGCCCGAGTTTATTATGTATTCTAAAAGCTGTATAAATTTCATTAAAATTTACTAAGCGGTGTTTGAGTTACAGTGGTCACCGGTTCAGAAAACGTAGTTTTGAGAAAAACGCGTTTAAAGTTTCACATTGGATTTACGTACAGAAATTCGAATGATTGAATTACTTAAACCAAGTCATCTATTTCTGCAAGTTTCCAAAATTCCCATTTGCTGTTCCCCCGAGTATTCTCGTTGGCGTGCTGATCTACCACTTTCACACGTGCAGCATCCAATTTTTCAACATATCAATGGTAATTATACTCACAATTAGGTCCTAGGGTATCCATAATCAATAATAATGATTATGTATATGTATTCAGCAATTTGTATGATAGTAGAACTAGTATTCACGGTTTTTAGGCATTTTTTTACACTAGTTGGTTGAAGCTTTTAGTTTTTTCTGATTATGGATTCAATCTTGAACTACACATCTTGAAAGTAAATTATCATTGCTGAGATCGTCGTAAATCGGTTTAAAAGCTTTTAAAACATCAGGATGTGAGGGAGAATAATCTTGAGTATAAGTATCGAGTTCTCCACTTGCGTCAACGCGCTGGTAAGAGTCCAATAACTCGAAAAGTAATCATCGGATCAACTTGAAATTTTCAGAGAACATTTTCAAGATATTACACTTAATGAAAATGCAAAAAAATAAAAATAAAAAACCCCTTAAATTAGGTAAGAATCTCGGGATTCGAGATACCCAGCTGTAAGTCTGTAAATACCCTAAAATAGCACCCTAAAAGTTGTCTTAAAACCTACATATGGTACGTACACTTTACCATATGTAGGTTTTGAGACAACTTTTAGGGTATTTACAGGCTTACAGCTGGGTATCTCAAATTCTGAGGTGAACTTACTATAATGACTGGACTAATAACATTTTGTGTAATTTATGATTTTCTATTAAGGATTTTTTTCTTGTCGTGTAATAATAATTCATATAGGGGAGCTAGAGGTTTGTTGTAACTTTTTTTTATAATGAATATATCTTGTGATCCACTGATCATATTTCTATAAAATAAAGCTAAATAGATGCTTTGACTATTCTTCTACCTAATTAAGAAAAAGTAATTCTATGACAACTGTTCGTTATTTCACAATTAATCATTATATAGAAACATTGCGCTTTTACAACTTACCCCTTGTTAGGAGCTAGTTGTAATATCTACTGGGGCAAGTTGTAACGACAATAATACCTCTGATAATTTATTCTGTACTTATTTTCAAGAAAATTGACATGTTGCTAAGTAATTCTTTTCATAACCATAATCTTTTATATCATTTCATAATCACTTATTAATTCACATAAAAATATGGTGACTTTTGTCATATACATTCTTATAAATCCAAGTAAACTACAATTAATACAAATAAAAGATTTAGTGTCTCATATATCACAATTTATATGTGCCCCATTTTACAAACTCACTTGAATCTGTATACAATTTAGTCCAGTCATTTAAGCTTAAATTAGGTAAGAATCTCGGAATTCGAGATACCCAGCTGTAAGTCTGTAAATACTTAACACCCTAAAGTTGTCTCAAACCTACATATGATAGGGTGTCAATAACATATATAGGTTTTGAGACAACTTTTAGGTGTCAATATACAAGTATTTACAGACTTACAGCTGGGTATCTCGAATTCCAAGGTGAACTTACTATGATGACTGGACTATTCTTGTATGTTACAATTAGCCCCATGTTATGTTTCAATTAACCCCAGGTATGATTATTTTTATTATAATATAACTAACAATTTAGCAATCACAAAGATTGTTACATGATGTCCAAGATTGAAGAATTTGAAATGAACTAAGATATATAAAATTTAAAGTTAATGGATAATAATACCGCAAACCGAAATTTTATGATAGTTCAATTTTATATTACATGTCAAAAATGATGGACCTGCACAGTTTTGTATATTGTGTTGGCCTGCGGGGCAGTAGCTTTGATAATGTAATGCAGGACTGTTCACATGTCCAATCGAGACAAAAAAATATTTTAACATTGTTTAAGATTCTAGTGATAAACTCCTGTTGCATGTAGCCCCTATCTCATCAACTCATTTCACTTTAAAATTACTTCTTCAATTATTTTTTTAATGAATATATATAAAAGTTTTATTATAAGTTCTTTTTCATCATTGTTATGATTTGTGTTTTTAAAATGTTTTTATCGTTAAATGCCTTCTAAATGTCTTGTTTTCTTTGTCTGTTCAATGTTTTAAAATACATTTAAATGTGTGTTCAATGTTTGAATGTAAATTTAAACATGTAAATCATCGAATAAACTTTTCATTATATTTAAATATTAATTGTCAAATAATAATTAATTTTTATGTAATTGCCAAGTTTCGCTTTGTTTATAAATATCTATTTATTGTTAGTCTTACTGAAATTAGTATAAAAATGAACATTATTTGTGACGTGAAATTGAACATTGTATTATTAATGGTAATCCACAATTTACTTATTATTAAGTAGTCTTCATATATAATTTGGGTTTTACAAAACCATTTGAAATTTCCTGAATCAAATAATATTTCAAATTACAGACAATAATATTAATAACTACTTATCTTTTTTCTAGAATGTTACAAATACTGAGACAAATACTGATGTGTCTTCAGAGAGTACCGAATGCAAGAGGTCTAAACGAGTATCTAAAATTCCTTTTAGATATCAATCAGATGATATTTTACCTAAAAAGAAAAAATATGATGAACCTGAAGTCAATCCTATATTGTATGTTGATATAAATGGTTCTAATGTTGATAGCGAAATACAAAAGAAAGGTTTATATGATGTAAATGATACAAATTCTCATCAAGATGATACAGATCATTTAAGCTTAGAAGCTTCAGAAGGTTTTGATGATCCTGAAATTAATGATATCAACTTAAGTGATATAAAACTTGAAGAGGATGACAAAAGTAATATAGCAGCTTTAAATCCTACAGGAGCCTCAAGTAATATAACATATGATATAATATATATATATATATATATATATATATATATATATATATATATATATATATTAGGGTGGTTCTTAATATGGACATTTTTGAATTTCCTTGCTCCCAAGGGCTCAAATGGTTCCAAATTGATAAAAAACAATGCCCTGAAAGTTTTAGCTCTTAATATTAACTTTTAGATAGTGTGCAGTTCATTCAAACTTTGTTTGGAAATAGCATGGAAAAATTTTGAAAATTGAAAAAAAATTTTTTAGGTATAACTTATCGGCAAATGAATTAAAAGTGAAAATTTGTGTAATTTTTTATTGAAAATTTGACGCTCTGCAAAACAGGTTTTTTATAATTTGATTTGTAGAGCGTCAAATTTTAAATAAAACTCATTCATTTGTTAGCTTAATTATATCTAAAAAACATTTTTAAAAATTTTGAAAAATTTTCCATGTTATTTCTATACAAAACTTTGATTTGCATCAAAGCGCACTATCTAAAAGACAATATTAAGAGCTAAAACTTTCAGAGAATTGTTTTTTATCAATTTGGAACCATTTGAAAATGTCCATATTAAGGACCACCCTAATATATTATATTTATTGTGTAGTCATAAAAGAATTTCTACAAAATTTTTAGTTTTTATAATTAACTCTGAGTGTGGAAGTATGTAGTAGTAGGTAAAACTAATAATATGGATAGTTTACCCACTGCAAAGCATGCCACATATAAATGTTCGTGGGGCATATTAATAATCTAAAACTAATTTCATTTAAAATGAATAAGCGCATTTATAGATTCACTGTTTTAATATATTATTACGAAGCTTTTCAGTGGAAAAATTTAGCTTTGCCATAGGTTTGTAAGGTACGTAGTTTTCCCTCAAAAACTGTTTTGTCTTCAGCTTTTAATATTCAACTTTGTATTTTTTTTTGCTAAAATTGCACTTTCTGCAATATTTATACATCATTAGCGGAATTTAAACATCTACTAGTAACACTAAATATAACTGGAATAAACTGTTTTAATACTTTATTAAATATAAATTAAAGTCGTAGAATAAGTTTGTTTAATTGGAAAAACCGAGATCCATTTACAAAAAAGATGATGATTATACCCTTCATAAATAATTTTTTAAAAAAAAATTGAATATTGTTCACAGAAAAGAGAGATATGTGATCAGTTATCGAGCTAGATGAAAAATGACTATTATGAAATAGGGATTTGGGGGTGGGTAGGAGGGTAAAAATTTAAGGTTGTTTGTATTTTTCAATTCTGCAATATATTAGGTTGGAAAAAAAGAAATCCTTTCCCCAACCCAATAAAAAATTATAAAGAAGAAAATTTGTCACAAAATTAAAAAACAGTGTTAGGGGTGTACAACTTTTGATAAAAATATATTTTTTCAAAATAAAATTTAAGCTTTTCTTAAGTTTTAGAAAATCGGGGAAAAAAGGAGGTCCTTTACTTTGTGGCCTCGTTTTTGATACTGTTTTTTGAGATTTAATTGTAGACAAACCAATAATGCAATCAAGATGCGGTTTTTGCATTTTACTAGTTCGAAACATGCATTAAATGAAAGAGCAATGAAAAATTATTTGATTACTAAAATGACTATTACGAAGTAGGGCTTTGTGGTAAGAGAGTGAAAATTTAGGCCTGTATGTTTTTCTTATATATAAATGGTAAAAAAATGGTCAAAAAATCTTAAGGGCGGCCAACCCATACCATTCAGGGGTATAAAAAATAGATTTTGTCCCATACTCAACGATATTATAAAATTTCTTAAAAATTAGTCACACCGTTACGGATTACCATCATGACAAGAATTTTATATAAATATGTACATATAGATAAATCTTGCATGTGAATGTATGTATATATATTTTAAAATGTAATTGTTTACATCCTGCCAACTAATAATTTTGAATTGACCCAGTATCATTTTTTTTTCAGGTCTGAAATATATCAGAAATAAAAATGGCAACTTTTGTCTGGTGGTCAATGATCACATATATATGAAACAGGCAATTCATAAAGAAAGAGTGTTTTGGAGATGCCAGATGTACAGTAGAATGGCATGTAAAAGTCGATGTGTCACTGTGTAAGTTTACAATATTATTTTCACTAAAAACTAGTAACATTTGTTTTTAATCAGAAAGCTACTTACAGAGGTGACCATTTTTTTTTAATAAATCATACTCTATAATCAGAATTACTAAATACAAAGCTCTTGTTAATTTTTCTGAACTGCAGATTTTCAGATTATTGTTTATTAAGTGATATAGATTAATTGACTTTAATAAGTAATGGTTTGCCTTTTTGAAGACTCACAAAATCATTCAGAATTTGTAAAAATAATTCTAGCTGTAGAATATTTCAAAACTTCAGTTTAATCCATCAGGATTATTGCTTTTATAAAAAATTGGGACTGCTACAGTAGAACCAGGACATATGGTCACCTTACTACCTAGCCGACTTACCAAATCTATATTATAAAGTATTATATATAATTATAAAAATACAAATAATTTTTTTCAAATTTATTTAAAATATTCTTACAGTAATAGTTTTATATTGATAATTGGTTAAAATTTTGTTTAAAATAACTTAATTAAAATTTTGTTTGATAAATTAAAATTATTTAAAATTTCATACATAAAATAACTTAATTCTCCTTTAATATAATTATTATAAAACTGGATATTAACATTTGGATCAATAATTGAAATTCTTCCGTTAGTCAGTATTGTAGTATTTTCTGAAATCTACAAACTACATCTTTAAAATTACTATATTGAAGGAGAAGGTACAATTGCATAAACATGATATATTTTTACATATGTTTAAAATATTTAAATTATTTCTACATACAATATTAAATACTAAGGAACAGATATAAAATTTGCACAAAGTTGCACTAGCTCATTAGAATAAATTTATTCATTATCCTCAGTAATAATTATGTATTTTATTCAACAGAGGCAACGTGATAGTAAGAAAAGTAGCAATGCATAGCCATGCACCCCAGACTGATAAAGTAATAGAATGTGAAATAAATGGCGACATAGTGTACATGTAGTAAATACAGGCTGTTATTTATAATCTTCCACAAAATGAATTAACCGAATGAGATTTAAACTGCGGGAATATGAAGTATAATACTTTATTAAATTGCAGTATTATTTTTTATTATATAAGAACTATGTATTTTAAGAATTTATTGCAGAGAGCTATTTTAATTTTCTGTTTTGACATTGTAACAGATTGCTAAAACAAATGTTATGAATTATTTCGTTTAAATATAGAATAATATTCTTTTATTTTAATATGGTTTCATTTGTATAAATAATTATTACTAATTACAATTAAAATGAATTATTATAAACTGATGTATCACATTCATTGGGATCATGTATTAATTTCACTAATTGGTCTTTTAGTACTTGATTCATAGAAATCAAACTTGTAGCATTGTTGAATTCTTGGAAAGAAGCCGCTAATAATTTACTATTTTTTGTGGTTTGGTTTTGTATATGCTTGGATAAACCTTCAATATCGATGTTCGATTCTGTGGTCATTAACTTGTAAAATTCATCTAAATTGTTTATCAGGTATATTGCGTTGTCTTTGATTTTCACTAAATCATCATGTGCACTTGATGGTATGCCTAAACAATCATCCATTTTCTTTTTATCCTGCAATATTTTCATTAACCTGTGTTTTTTCTGACACATTGAATCTTTAATATTATTTAAACTTCTTAATGAATTCGTGCTTTTATTACAAACGCGTTGTAAACGTTCTTGGTACTCGACATAATTAATGTTTTCTTTATTTTCCTTAGTGGAATCAGAGCTAGTGCTCATTTTGTGGTTAAAATGATTTGAGATAGTTCTATAGTGGTACTATAGCTTCACATTGATAACACAGTTTATATTAATTATACACAATCAATATATATAAATATAAATGCTTTACATTAAAACTACAATACCATTTAATAGAAAAAATATATAAAGCTATTGTTATTAAAATGTTCGTTAAGAACAGCTTGAAATAATAGTTGACAGGTTGACAGCCAACCACATGTGGCAACATTATAAAAATAATTTTACATTTTTATATTGGCTACGGATAATAATTTTAAAATGGTTATCCAGTTTAAATGAATTAACTACGGTTAATAAACATTAATGATTTGCTTGGTTGTGAGATACTAAATGATTACGTTTTTCATTATTTTTAATAATTCTTAAACTTAATAGCTCTTCTCATTCTTAACTATGGTAATAGCTTTATACTTAAATATGTGAATATAAAATTTATTATGATATACAAGAATATACATTATTTATAGTAATAATAATAATTATTTATTAACAATAACAACGTATCAATCAATACACAGTTGTTATTGTAAAAATAATCGAAAAAATAAAAAATATACAGTGTCAGTTTGAATATCTGTTATTCACAAATGCTGTCGTTTAGGTTCCCTCAGGTAGAGTTGTTATGATTGCGATTGTGATATGAAGTTTTGAGGTTATGTAGATTGGCGGAACGAGTAGAAGCTGCTTTGTGATCTCGTTTATTTGTCTAAAATAATTGTGCCATCATGAATATGTCACTAAATCCAGTATTCGAAGTGAGAATAGATCCGGCGTATAATCCAGAAGATGTTCCAATGACAGCTGAACAATACTTGCAGAAAGTTATTTATGAGCGAGAGCGGTGCCCGGAGGTGGTATCAGTCCCTCTGGATACAAGTAAAGTAAAGGAACAAGTTCCCTGCATAATTAATGTATGTAATATTAATAAAATTAACTTCCCTTTGTGTAAGTTTTCATAATCGACCAAAAATCGAAATTTTTTGCATATCTTTACTTTTCAGAGGTTTCTCAACATTTTGACACACCCTAGCAAAAATTGATGTGTGTGTGTGTGTGTGTGTGTATGTTTGGATACAATTTTTTGTCAACGATTTGGGACATACGGATCAACCGATTTAAATGGTTCAAAATGCAATCAATTCTTATTCATAGGAAGACGTGCTGATTAGTTCTTGGGAAGTTTCCAAGATTCGAAACAAAGTGTGCAGAAAATGAAAATTAGGTTTTTGGTGAGATGTGGTCATTAGTTTTTGACAAAGACAGGTCCATATGTTTCTGAAATATGGAGCTAAAGGTGCAAAAAGTGGCAGGTTTTAAGGGAACGAAGCATCTGATTTGAATGATTCAAAACGGGTTTTGCTTGTGTTGACAGTGTGAAAAAACGATACATTTTTTAGAAAGACAATTTCTTATTTTTTATTTCAGTTTTAATTCCAACTAATATGTTAAAGCTCACTTACATACTACAAATAAATAAATTTAACTTTACAATATAATTCTTATGAATATTAGAAAATGTGCTTCATTTTAAATCCGATTAAATTTTGTTCCTTTACTTTTCTGCAAACATACATAGACATCGTTGTCCAATTTATAAAATCTTATATTTTCAATAGTTGTATCATTCAAGTTATGTTTTATTTACAGGTTGTTGAAAAACCTTTATGCCCTCCTCATTTACGATCCACAAAAGAATGGCAGGAGTATCAAGTATCACGTTTTGCAAAGTTACGACACCAAATTCAAATTCTACTAGATGATGATGCAGACGAAATTGAAAGTGCTGGACATTTAGAAAAATTGCTGGAAAAGTCTGTGCAATCAATTGAGGAAGCTGAAAATTTCTTCACAACAGTTAAGCCACTTCTTAGTGTTGTATTAGTTATCACTCAAGCTCAATGGTGGGAATTTATTGATTTTCAGGTAACTTAATTTCATGTTACTCTCAATCTTCTAAAAATGAATATATCTAGTGGTTAAATTTATATCTTTCTTACATTACAATCAAAGCAATAATATGTTTTGATTGTTTAATTGCTTATTTGGTATGAAATAAGTCTGATTTGAAAAATCAGTTTGTTTTATTTATTATTTATTTATAAATTCATTGTATATTATATATTTGATCTGCATGTTTTATTATATATTATATATTTATGTATTTTAATAATAATAAAATTTGATATTCCAGATAAGCATATTAAACACAATCAATCTTAAACCATCTGAAAAAGCTAACAATGTAGTTTCTGATTGGTTAATGAGCAAGGTTGATAGAAATAATATCAAAGAATGGCTTTGCTATTGGATTTATGCAGGACTTTTATGCATTATGACTCCTCTTGAACCTGAAATGCATGATGTTCTCCGAAAACTAGCTGTGGCTTTAGCGAATGTGAGAAACACATGGGAAAATTGTACCTTTGATGATGTTTCTTATTTAGCAGTTCCAATATGTATCATTGCAAGATATTTTGGACAATGTGATTTAGCAGATTAGGTTTCTTATTTTTGATATTTGTTGCAACAGAACAGTTGGAAACATAAATTAAACCCAATTGTGATACCAAAAAGTTTTTTTTAGACTATGATATGAATAAGTAACATTAATAAGGTAAATTTTGTCTGCAAAATTGCATGTAAAGGCATAGTATTTTTTTAATTGTTGTAAGTAAAATAATTCGAAGTGTGAATGTAAGTTTTAATTAAAAGCTTTCATGATTTTTATATATTGGTTTTATTGGAAATTCTCTTAATTATGTCATATTAAGTGTACATAAGCACTACTTGTAAATGCTTGAAGAGAACGATTATTTTTTATGTATAATAAATTATAGTCATTGTAAGAACAAAAATTTAATCTACTAAAAATTTTCATTGCATTCACAATTATTCATGTGATTCAAAATTTTAACAATACAATAATAGTTGCTATTTTATACATTTACAAAACATTACAACTGTGGATACAGAGAAAAGGGCTATGTACCTTGAATTAAATCAAGAAATTATAAAAAAATGTGAGGATGAGGAGGATGCACTGTGTTTAAACAAAAGGAGTTGATAAAGGGTTCATTTTCATCAAAGGGTAATATCATAATATCATAATATTACCCAATAATTTCTTAATAACGAGCTCTAAAAGATTGTGGCTGAAAATCATCCCATGAAGTTGCAACAGTTTGAGCATAAGAGTTGTTCAACCAAACTCTATCTCAATTTTCCAATATCACGAATGGACAGGGAAAACAATAATACAATTAATAAATAGTAAATTTATTAATATTAAATAAACTTAACAAAAAGCCATGATACTGGAACTAATTACAGGCATGATAATCCTCATCGAGATACATCAAATGACTTTTAAATTTTTAAAATTGACCCAGCCGTTTTTGAAAAAATGATGACATATGCACACACACACATACTTTTTCCAAATTTGATTCAGAATGGGTTGAAACGTGGAGAAAACATAAAATTAGCGAATCGGATTTTTTGATGAAAACATAAACTTCTCATTCATAGCAAATTTAAGATAATACGCCTGGAGTATATGCAAAATTTGAAGTCTTAAGAAAAATGGCGCCTATAAACATTCCACAGGTGGTAGTTGACGCTAAGAAATTCGTTTATTATTTGTTTGCGAATTATTTCTGTGCATTTACAGTGTTTTTACGATATAAATAATGTGCTCAAAACGATTTCGTTTTTAAGTTAAAATATTGTGTGTGAGTGCAAAGTATGTGAACCGTTACAACTTTATTCAGTCCAAAGGTAAGATTTGTTGTCTATATTTTTGAAGGTTATGTTTTCTAATTTTCACATTAAATACATTTTAATTTGTTTCTGTGACAAATTAAATGAATTACATGTATGTAGTTTGATTTATAATTGATTATGGAGCAATTTACTTAACCAGATGTACAAGTTTCAGTTTATTTTGTGTTAGGAAATTTACTAGTAACAATTTTAATTCTAATGTAGGTCTGTAACATAGACTTTGTATATTGAATATATTACTTACATTAATTAAAATACATTGAATTTTGCTATATGTTTCTAAAATAATGCTAATTTAAGCACTATATTATTATATGATTTTTTTAAATTCGATAAAGTTTCAGAATAATTTATAATGACAATAAATAATACGATTAATAGAAGTCAAATTGCTGGAACTTCCCGTACCGTAATAAAAAATCTTGGTACGGAACCTAAAAAGAAATACACAAATTGTGTACACATTATTAAAATCTCCATAAAATATCTGTTAATTTGATCTACATATGTCTAATAAATATTTTTGAGCGCCAAATGACATTTTTTTAAATTATTTTTATTGAGAGTCTATAACCGCTGGACCTGCCTTCCCAAAAATTTAATCGGTCCTTCATCTTGTCAATACAAGTAAAATGTTTTCTGAATTATTCAAATCGGATGCTCCGTTATCTTAAAAACTGAGTTACCGTTTTTGGCACTTTTTGCCCCGTATATTCGGAACGGCCAGACCTGCCTTCGCCAAAAATTAATATGCTCGTTTCCTTATAAATACGAATCGAATGTTTTTTGAATCATTCAAATCGGTTGATCGGTGTTCCCGAAATCGCCAACGAAAATTTGTATGCGCACACCCACACACACACACATATATCCATTTTTTCGAATGCCAAAATATTCAGAAACCTTTGAAACGTTAAGATATATAAAAATTTTCATTTTCGATTTTTTTGCGATTATCCTACGGGAATTAATATATGTTCCAGTCTTATATAAAATTATCATTCATCCTATTTTAACAAATGTATCAATTTTATTTTATAGCGTTTTGAGTATTTAACTTCCCGTGGGGTAAGTTATAATAATCGCAAAACAATCGAAAATGAAGTTTTTTATATATCTTCGCGTTTTAGAGGTTTCTGAACATTTTGGCATACCTCAGAAAAAATGGATGTGGGTGTGTGTGGAGACAGTTTTTCGTCGACGATTTCGGGCGCACGGATCAACCGCTTTGAATGGCTCAAAAAACATTCGATTCCTATTGATGAGGAGACGTGCTGATTAGTTTTTGACGAAGACAGGTTCAGCGGCTTCGGAGATATGGATCTAAAAGTGCTAAAAATGTCAGTTTTTAAGAGAACGGATCAACCGATTTTAATGATTCAAAAAACATTCGATTTGTAATGATGGGGAGTAGTAGTGATTAGATTTTGGCACACGCAGGTCTAGCCGTTTCGGAGATATAGAGCTAAATGTGTAAAAATGGCAATTTTTGAGAGAACTATACATCTGATTTGAATGACTAAAAAAAACTTTGTGCTTGTGTTGATGAAACGATTGCTTTTGAGATTTTTTTTGGCAAAGGCATTTGTGTAATTTTTTTTAATTCATTTTTTTTTAATTTTCAAAAAATTTTTTTTTTGATATCGAAAATAATTCGGATTTTAATTCTAATTATACCAAAAGTTCAAAATATCACTTATATGCTATAAATAAATAATTTTAACTTTGCAATTCAGTTTATATAATACTTAGAAATATTAGACAATGTTCTTCATTTTAAATCCGATTGATTAAGTTCTGTTTATTTACTTTTTATAAAATAAGAATAATGAAAGTTACATTATTTATAACAATCTATTTGAATAAACTTAATATCCCTTGTATTGGAAATATGAGATAAGATCCTTCATTCTAAATCGGCTTCATTGAGTTTTGTTTATTCACTTTTTATGTAGACATATAATCATCATCGTCAAGCTCTTATATTTTGTACATAAAATGCGAATTATAAAAGTTACAGTATTGGTAATAATTTGAAATAATTAATTAATATTCTTCGAATATTTCATTATAGTGCAGTAAGTTCCAGCAATTTGCCTTGAGGCATGATGCCATACACAACTAGTTTTATTCAATATTTTGTCTATACTAATTCATCACATGTGTTATAATATATTTGTTTTTTTTGCAGTTCAATGTTGCAGCAGAGAGAAATTCACATATTAAAATTGTCAAAATGTCGAGGCACGATCGAGTTAAATCTGGCGGATTTGTAAGCATATATAGTTGTTATTTAGTAATTTAATAATCTTATGTAAAGATTATTAAAATTAATCTATATCTTATATATCTTGTAAATTGTATTAAATGTTATGATCGTATTTCCCTCCACTAAATTTTACATAAAAACTAGCACTAAATTTGTTTAACCATGAAAAAGAATTCTAGAAAATGTTAGTATAAAAAAACTAACTCATTGATGACTCTCGATAAAAAGAATAGTTTTTTTTTTAAGAAAAATTGAGGTTTTCTATAAGCTCAAGAAAATCTGATTTAAAATTACGTGAAAAAAATTCTTTGATTGATGCAGGATCAAAAACTATTCGATTACTAAAATAAATATTACAAAATAGGGGTAGGAGGGTGAAAATTTAGAGATTTAGTTGTGTTTTTGATTGCGAATTATAAAAAATAACAAATATTGATCTAAAGAATGAAAAAAAATCTCAGGGGTGGCCAACCCTTAACACCAAGTGGTACTCACAACATACTAAATGTTGTTATATAATTTCTTAAAAATCGGTCAACCGTTTCGATCGTAGAGTCTTGGATTTGTAAATATTTTGTAGAGCTTCGAACAAAGAATCCAAAAAGTAATTAAAAACGAAAACGTTTTTTTTTAAACCCATCTCTTTATTTATTTACTGTCGAAGGTAAATAAATAAAGAAATGCTTTTTTTAAAAAAATTAATTATTTTTTTAGATTTTTTTTAAGGACTATTCTGCCAAAATTTCAATTATATTTATTAACTTCCCGTGGGTGAGTTATAGTAATGGGCCAAAAATCAAAAATGAATTTTTGCATATTTTCACGTTCCTGAGCATTTTGGCATACCTACAATAAATGGACGTGTGTGTGTGTTTTGTATGTCCGCATTTTTTTGATTACGTTTTCGGGCGCACGGATCAACCGATTTGAATGGTTCCATAAACATTCGATTCCTATTGATAGGGAGATGTGCAGATTAGTTTTTGGCAAAGGCAGGTCCAGCCATTTCGAAGATACAGATCTAAATGTACAAAAAATGACATATTTTGAGAGAACTGCATCCGATTTGGAAGATTCAAAAAACTTTCTGCTTATTTTCTGTTTTCTGCTTATTTAAAAAAAAATTTTTTTTTTGTATATATCAAAAATATTTCAGATTTTAATTTTAATTCCGGCTAAAGTTTTAGAGCTCACTTCAAATAATTGTAATAAATCTGCTTACGTAATACTTGAACGATCCCTTATCTAATTGTTCACGCATACAAGATTTTTCAATATTGAGTTAAATTAAATTAAATTCACCATTTTTCAAAAATAACAAACAAAATTAAATACAAATATAGTTGGGTATCCTTGATAATCTTGACATCTTCAAATTATGACGCTTGAATTTGTCTTCATTTTGAGCATCTTTAAATTTTGGAGTTCTGTATTTCAATTGAAATACTTGAAATTTCTGTTTTTCAAGAAATTTAACCCTTTTTCTGAAAAATAAAATAGTATTAAAGCCTAAGAAAATTTTGTATAACAAATTATACTTCTTCACTTTCAGCGAAAATTTTATATCTATTATCTTGGCGAAAAATACTAAATAATAAATAATAAATACTAATAAATAATACTTCTTGGCAAAAGGTACTAAATTCTTAACCTTATTAGGATGTGAGTTGGACAGATTTTAATAAGAAAGTTTTAATTATGTTTGGTTAATTTAGTAGGATTTTTTAATTAGTAGAATATCTAAATTTCAAAACATCCATTCTCATAATCGTATAAAAATAATTAGCACAGATTTGATGAGATATAGGTAAACAAGAGATAATGCATAGATTTTCGACGTTCAAGTAAATAACATTTTGTACATAGTTGTAACTAGTGACTAATGGAGATAACACATGGCTTAGTGTTGGTTATAATTAAGACATTTAGTTTGTAAATGTACATCTTAACGTGAAGGTTACAAGTGAAATCTCATTTGATTTGTGTTTTTGAATTAAAAATTATGCATAAAAATAAGCAGTGGTAATAAAAAACGTTAGTTTATTGGTGGTCCGTACTCTCTTGCAACAATGAAATTTTTTCCAACCTGTCTTCAGGACAAAGTAAGTAATTTTAAGATCATAATATATATGTACATATATATATATATATATATATATAAATAAAATATATAAATATATATATATATATATATATATATATATAAAAGAAAAATATTCAAAGTTTAACATACAATAAGCAACAAAAATATTCTGAACAAATAAAAAAAAGTTGAAAAATTACATGAAGAACAATTTCTTTATATATTCAAAATTTAAAATTAAAACCATACATTAAACTACAAAAAATGTTATGAACAAATAAAAAACAAGATTTGAAAAATTACACAAAGAACAAATCTAACATGAAAAAACATATTTTAGAAGAAAAAACAAAATTTGCTTATTGTATGTTAAATTTTGTATATTATATGCAAGTTTTTGTAGTTTTGTTTTCACTGAAGAGAGTCATATTGGAACTCGAAACGTATGGATTTATAAACACTATAATTATATATATATATATATATATATATTTATTTATATATATATATATATATATATATATATATATATGATATATTATTTATTCAACAATTCATCAATACAGTGGTAACAAAAACTGAAAACAATGGTTTCATGTAGGGTGGTCCTTAAAATGGTCATTTTTGAATTTCCTTGCTCCCAGGGGCTCAAATGGTTCCAAATTGATAAAAAACAATTCTCTGAAAGTTTTAGCTCTTAATATTAACGTTTAGATAGAGCGCAATTCAATCAAAGTTTTGTATGGAAATAGCATGGAAAAATTTTCAAAAATTTTAAAAATGTAACATAAATAATAACATAATAGAGTAATAATAACATAATAGAGTAATAATAACATAATAGAGTAATAATAACATAAATAGAGCCATTTGGCACACATCGTAATATCAAGATATGTATTTTATTCATAAGTTTAAGAAATGATTAATTAAATAACTCAATCATTAACATTTGTAGTATTTCTATAATGGAATGTTTTAAATTGCACACTATTTATTTTCAATTTTGACTCATACGCATACTTTTGGACTGAACAAAAATTTGATCGAGTAGGAATTTGTGGTATGCGATTTTTAATAAATGATTAAGATATCGTATCGATATTAGTCATAGATTGTGCGTTTTTAGTCTTGAATGTGATGCTTGTACATAATTAATAAAAAATTGAAACGAAATAAATGATCGTGTTAGAAAGATATGAAATATATTTTTTGAACTATTAGTTTTTGTTACCTATTCTCATATTTTTGTGCAATTTCACTTTTGATCATACCCTTTTAGCCCAAGTGACTTATCTGATACATCATCATATCCGTCAGTATTTTGAAGATAATTTTTAGTATTTTTCACTATATCCAGTACACTTTTTTGTTCATATGTTTTTCAAAAAATTCTATAATATTTAACTTCTTTCTTTCAGTTTCTCTACTTTTTAATGCAACATTCACTTTCAAATTGAACGTTTTTTTATATTCTAGTAAATTTTACTTTTTTCCAAAGCGTGAAGCATAAATATTTTTATGTTATTCTTGAAGCACTAATTTTTGGTTTCCAAGATATTTGTGAAAAAGTGCAATGGTTTGCTACATTTTTAACATATTTAAAGAATAAAATATATATACAGTTTTAACAAAAATTATATAATATATATATATATATATATATTTATTTCATTAAGTAATTACAACTGTCTATAAATATGGCATCTAGTAATTTTTTTGATTAATATAAATAGAAAAGGCATATCAGGCCACCCAGTGGTGGTCCAAATATTATTGTTGATAAACTAAAATAGATTTGATCCAATTAAAAATAATAAATAAAGAAATGTACTATGTCATATACTTTGTGCAGATCAAATACCAAAAATATATGCATGTGATTTTTTTTCAATTTGTAAAGCAATTGAACATCTCTGAATCTGTTGGTTTTGCTTCACCCTTGTTTTATGAATGTTCTTCTCTAGTGAGGTTCTTCATTTTAGTTGTGATTTAGGAAATAAATTATTAAATATAGTTTTAATGAAAATAAATTTCATTTTAAGAAACTTAATAACGCTAATAAGTACAAAAATTAAATAACTGATAAATAAATATTAACTTGACTTGATAATTTTTCACAACTATAATAGACCAGAAATTAATAGTAATGACTTGTTGCAGTTGGTTTATTACATATATCAGTTTTTTTAATTATTTTATATATATTTTTATTGAAATGTGAAGAATAATATAAACTTTCCGCTAAGTTAATATTGATTGTCTAAAGCGCATAATTTCCTAGAATATTTATTTTGATAAGTTTATACATATAATTAATGATTTTATCAGTTGTTTATTGCTACGCGATCCAATCTCCAAATAGATTTATGTTTGCAAATTTAATCAAATTATCTTACATACGCACCACTTTAAATTTAACAATTCTGCTTATTTTATTCATTCAATTTTATTTGCAGCTATTTCATAGGTTTTATGAAAAAGATAAATAATTCACAAAAATTAAAACAGTAGCTGTTATTATTCAAACCATTAATTTGAATGTGGCGATAGACTTGTCATTTTATTTAATGGAGTTTCTATTAGTCGATTTGTGGTAAATTCACACGTAATGACGATAAATATCGTAGAATGATTTAATAATGACTTTCATCAAAACGGTTATTAAAAAATTTGAAACGTCTGATACAGGATAACGTGTGTCGGTCGCTAGTAATAATAATCAGAAATGGTTCTATGCCCGAAGGCAGGTCCATGGTGTAAGAGCACCACAAAATCAACAGTTTCCTTCTTCCCTTGTTTATAATTACATATTATTACTATTTCACTTTCACGTTTTTATTTTAGCACTTTTATGCGTTTTTTTGTTTTTAAACATCTGGTTTTATGATTCCTGGTCCTGCTTTGGCTTTCAGTTCCCTGTATTTTCTCTTTTCGCATAATCATCAACCATCTGCATTTTTCTTCTTCCTAACCTATTTAGTTCTTCTATTTTACCTTCGACGACGTTTTGTAGGAGGCACTTTTTTTGTAGAATGGGTCCAATCCAATTACCTTTTCTTTTCAGAATTTGCGTTTTCGGTGGAGTGCTCTCTTCGGCCTCCTCAATACTTTTTTTTTGTTATTTATCTGTCTGTATATATAAATAAGAATCTAATAAATAATTGGGCTAATAATTCATACCTACACATATTGTTCACTATAATTTCTACAATTATGTTAATACAGTATAGAATATTTTTTATAAATGTTATTTTTGTGATTGCTTTCGGTCTCATAGAGCCTTTTAATAATCTAAATTTGAAACAAAGCATCTATAAACAGTCTGCTGTTACTAAAGATCAAGCAGATCAATGCATATTATTATTTATATACTGAAAACTTTAGAAGAAAATATTTTTGCATTTTTATCGATGCATATGTCTACAATTCCACTTATTAAAGATCTATTGCCTCCAATCGAATATCTTGATGACAATAAAGGTTTATATAAATTATTCATCAAGAATTTCATCTCAGGCAGTACAACCCAGTGATTGTAAAATGAATCGACAGATTTTGTAAACTTTAGATCATTTACCCTTGAATTTGAAACAAAGCATCTATCAACAGTCTGCTGTTACTAATGATCAAGCAGATCAGTGCATATTATTATTTACACACTGAAATCTTTAGACGAAAATATTTTTGCATTTTTATCGACGCATACGTCTACAATTCTGCTTATTAAAGATCTATTGTCTCGCGTCGAATATCTTGATGACAATAAAGGTTTATATAAATTATTCATCAAGAATTTCATCTCAGTCAGTCCAACCCAGGGATTGTAAAATGAATTAACGGATTTTGTGAACTTGTTTATTTGGTTACCCTTGAACTTGTTATTAGTTTTCTCTGTA
The DNA here is from genome assembly GCF_003426905.1 of Ctenocephalides felis. Lineage (NCBI taxonomy): Eukaryota > Metazoa > Arthropoda > Insecta > Siphonaptera > Pulicidae > Ctenocephalides > Ctenocephalides felis. The sequence goes on along the minus strand of NW_020538040.1, from coordinate 19,133,033 downwards.
CTTGCACTGTTTTCATTGGCACTAGGAAAATTAGTCAGCATGGTAAATCGTATGGGAGAATGTTAAGTCGAAACTTCATCTCTTAGGTTGAGTAGTTGAGTAGGTGCGGTTTGGCTTTTAGCGAATAACGGTTGTCCGCATCCGCGCCATCCGAGGAATGCCTTCGATCTGCCGAGTTCAGATTCTTCGTTTGTATGTCGTTTAACAGATGTTCTCAAAGCATGGATAAAAATCAGTAACTGAGGATTATGACATTGTATTTTAATCCATTTATATTTTATGACTTAAATCCATAGACCTTATACTACATGGACTGCTAGTCGTGCGCAAAATAAGTGCTCAAACATAGAAGGGACTGCGACGTCACTTGCTGAGCGAACGTTGCCGACAATCGCGGAACTCTCCTGATTGATTAAATGTCATATGTCATATGTTTTATTTCAATAATATAATGGCAATCGTGATGACTGATAATTTTGTAAGAAATGATATTAATAATATTTAATAACATTTATCATATTAGTAATTTAATTCAAATATTATCTGTGGTAGTTTTATTTCAACAATATAATGGCAATTGTGATGGCTGATAATTTTGTAAGAAATGATATTAATAATATTTTTCCTGTGAACTAAATGTACATAAAATCGAATCCACCTGTTATAATCGGTTTATATATTATAAAGCCTATGTTAGGCACGTAACATATAACACGTGACATTTAATGAATCGGGAGAGTCCGCGATTGTCGTCGGCAATGTTCGCTCAGACGTGTGTCTGACACTCGCACGTCTCACACACCCTTCTATGTTTGAGCACTATATACAACGTAAAACATGAGGACTATAGCAGTCCATGTAATATAATGTCCATGCTTAAATCACAGCATTAAGTATTTAGTCTTAAAAAAATAATTGATGACAAAGACCAAAGATTAGATGTGCTGACCAAATGCACAATTGCTTGAAGCAGATTTTTAATTTCCGTAGGGTAAGTTATAGTAATCGTCCAAAAATCGATATCGCATATCTTCACGTTTCAGAGGTTTCTGATCATTTTCGCATACCGTAAAAAAATAGATGTGTGTGTATGGTATGTATGGGTAGAATTTTTCATACCGCTCAACCGATTTGAATTATTCAAAAAGCATTCGATTCCTAATGATAAGAAGACGTGCTGATTAGTTTTTGGCAAAAGTTGGTCCAGCCGTATGGAGATAAAGAGCAAAGAGTGCGGAAAATAGAAAGTCAGTTTTTGAGAGAACGGAGCATCTGATTTGAATGATTCAAAAAACATTCCACTTGTATTGAGGTAATAAAGAATTGAGTTTAATAAAGTTTTTGCAAAGGCTGGTCTAGCGGTTTCGGAGATCCAGAAAAAAAAGTTAAAAAAATGCCATTTTCCGTCGAAAATTATATATTTTGTAGTTTGAATCAATCGATATGAATAGGTATAAAAAACATTTAAGAAATTTCAAAATAAAAAAAAAATTAAAAAAATTAAGTCTTAAAAATTATCAGTATTTTGAAAAAAGGCAAATTTGTCAATATTCAATTTTTTCAAATGTTTTCAAAAATGTTAAAAAGAAATCAAAATTTTCAGAAAAATATAATTTTTCTTTTCTGGGCGTGAAAATAACATTTCTGGAAAGTTTTGATATATAGCGACTATTTACTTGAAGGCTTGAATAGAAATAATTTAATAACAGTAATTTTTTAAAAATCGATTTCGTTTTTTTTTGTACATTCAAAGGTTAACTATTTGAGAATATGTGTACAAGAGGATTTTTTTAAATTTATTTTATTTTTGGATATAATACCGTTTGACCATAATAATCCTCTTCTGTTTCCTTATTTTTTCGGTACGATACCCACGATTTTTGAACTTCTACTGGACCGTATTACTTGAAATTTTTTCAGGGTTTTCTTTATAGACTTCTCTCGGCATGAACCGAATCTCATCACCAAATCCAGATTTTTATTATTTAAAAAAATTAAAGAATATCAAAACATATTGTAAAAAAATTTTTTTATCAGACGGTCGCTATTTTGTGGAAAAACATTTTTTAACTATTCCGTATTTCATACGATAACGAACTTCATGAACTTTATAAACTGAAGCTCATCACCATATTCATATTTTTACAATTAAAATATATATATATATATATATATATATATATATATAAATATTGTAATTTTTTTTTTCGACGTTTGCAATTTTGTGAAAACACATTTTTTAACTTGTCCGTAGTTCAAATTATAGCGACATTATTCTAGATTAATAATAAAGTTATTTTTTCTTTAGATTATTTGTAAGTCAGGTCTCAATTTGTTGAGACCTTCCACTTTATTGCATTCTAGAATTAAAACTTTATGACTATATTTAATTTTTATGTTTTTTTATATTCTGAAAACATTAATTACTTGTAAAAAAAATATAGTAAGAATACTGTTTGCATTTTTATACGCCCTTTCAAAAAGCACATAAATTTTATCCTAGACCAGAATGCTCTAGACCAGGGCTTCTTAAATTATGGGTCGCGATCTCAAATTGGGTCGCTGGAGATTTTTGTTATGTTCTCAACGAATTCTTGAACTATATATTTTTATACGTATATTGTAATCAAATAAATAAATCATTTAAAAATATTATTTAATTTTTTTAATATGTGTGAGGTCGTCAAGAAATGTGCAATCATAAATGGGGTCGTCAAGAAATTTGCAATCGTAAATGGGACAAAATTTTAAGATGCTCTGCTCTAGAGTCTAAACCACTGAGTGGATTTAAGAAGTTTATTTTACTAATCATATATCCGCCTCTAAAAAGTTTGAGAACCACTGTCGTAACCTATTTGAACATCGCGAATATATTAACCATTTGTGGTGAATACGTTTGATACCAATATCTCTTTCTTCGAACCACTGATATCGTTTTATAGTCATTATTTGACAAACGATCTCGCAATTTTTATCAGTCGCGAATACACGATGCCAAATGTAGCATGTCGGATAAAACTGTCGAAACGACTATGAATAATTTAAATAAACGAACATATTTGTTCTGGTAATACGAATATGATAATTTGATAGATATAAACTTTAAATTTTATAATTAATACATATATACTTAAAGGCTTGGTTTGTTTTATAAACGCGATTTGTGATTTCATAAGTGAGCTAGTGAACGTGTTACGATTTATTACCAGTTTATTAATTTAATTAAGACTTGTGCTAAATTAATGTTAATTGATGAAATAATAGTGTTTGTGGTGGTATATACATCATCTAAATTTTAAATCAGTTTACAATATTTTTAAAAATATTTGTATAAATATAACACTTACATTAAATATTTTTTTGCAAGTTAATTGTAAACTATAGGATCTTCGTTTCTTTTTTAGTAAACTGTGTAATTATTGGTGTTTAGCTGTGTGAAATAAAAAGCTAGAGAAAACTATTTGGCAAGAATTTTATTTACAGAACTATCTGTAAATGACAAGTTAATGTATTTGCGTAAAGTGAAATAGTTTTCCAAATGCCATGAAAATGTCGTCAATAAAGAGGAAAAATACCTGGTTACGGAGAAAAGCTAGCGACGTAAAGGATGGAAGGGTAGGAATTTTTTTTTTACAATTGAACCCTTTCCACTCGCTAATTCCGAGATTTATTTGAATTTTCCGAGCATCCGAGTGGAAAGGGTTATTTTTAATAATGAATACTTTATAGGTAGAGGAGACTGGGTACGGTTGTGACACTTTTTTTGATGAGAATAATTTTATTAATTTACCAGTTGGGAGAATTTTGTTAATTTACCAACTGTGAGAAAAGTAAATTAAATGGTAATTTGCACATTTGTCTACATGGAGATATTGAAATACTGTCCTTAAATACGATGGATCAGTCATAAAAACAAATCATACAAAAAAGACAATCACCCACACCCCCAGGACGGTTGTGACAGACATAAACATAGGTTAAAAAACAATAGCTATAAAGACCAAAATGGTTTATAACGAATTATATTGTCAGACACAATACAACCTAATTATTTAAAGAAAGCTTATGAATGTAATATAACAGGATATAGCAAAATCTATTTTTTCAAACAAGAAGTCTTTGTGAATTCTTTTGTTTACTTGTATTGAATTTTCTTTTCCCCTTTCTTTTGTATATTGTCTTAGTTAAGTTAGATTTTTCCTTATCTATTTAAATTTTACCCAAAAAGGACAACAAATACATGTCACATAAAAACAAAACTATTTGCTGGTAATTAACTACTAAAGTTCAACTTACAGCAAATTGACAAACAAAGTGATCCTATCTGTATAAAAGTAACAGTTACAATCGAACAAGAAAATTTATTTTTTTATTTTTTAAACGTAATGTGGTCGACAGATCATGTTAATACAATAATGGAAACTTGTTCAAACAAACATACTTCATCTTTCTCCCTTTGGACCTAATCTCAATATCACTATAGTTATATTATTACCGTACCCAGTCTCCCCGATTATTTGAAAATTATTATTTCTCATTTTCATCAAATCTATAAATATATTAATACAACCATTAATTTTGTGTTTCAAAATTTGTTAAAATCTACGTCTGTTCATTGTGAAATAATTATTCGACATATAAGTAAAACCAATATTTGTCTTGCTAATATGAATAAATATATATATGTTCTGTTATCTACTTGGCCAGATATTATCTTATTAATATTTGGCCTTCATTTAATAAAGCACGAGTTATGGCGCGTAGTCGAAACAATAAATTTGTTACATGCTTATAATTAAAAACAAATTAGGCGAGGCTGGCAACTATTTTTTATTTTTCGATTTATGGTTTCATTGATTTATTGCAGTCGTAATACGATAACGAATTATGTATAATTTTTGCTTATTAATTATTACTGATATTGTTTTTAAATTATTGGAATTTAGTAGGTGTAATACTTTGTAGTTCTCGTAATCATTACCAAGCGAAAATATTTTGACTTTTTCTTTTGCTAATTAAAATATATCATGAAATTAATTATGTGTGTATGTAAGTATATGCGAATACAAGCAACGTGATTGCTTTGAAAAAAAAATAGAAGAATTTAATAATAGAAAAAAAAAATTCAGATTTTTCAAAAATGTTCAGTTTTTTTGAAGATTTCAAAAAATTTAAGCTTTTAAAACTTTTAAATTGCGGTACTGAAAGTTTCAGCAATTTGCCTTAAGAACCACTAGTTTCATTTTTATTTTGTACCTGAGAACATCTATTATATTTTCTATTTTTCATTTTTATTCATCTATTTTGTTCTATTAGCATCAAACTCAAACAGTTTACCATAAATTAGTCCAGAGCAGAATTTAATATTTTTTTAAAATTTTGTATGTCTAGTATAATTTTTTTCTAACATTTTGTACTTTGCTGATGACACTATATTTCAATAAAAAACTAGTGGTGTGCATGACATCGTGCACTAAGGCAAATTGCTGGAACTTCCCGTACCGTAATTAAAGTCTTGGTACAAAACCCAAACAAAATTATACAAAATGTATACACATTTTTAAAATCTCTGTAAAATATCTGATAATTTGATGTACATAAGTCGAATAAACATTTTTGACCGCCAGATGACATTTTTTTAACTTATTTTTATTGAGAGTCCATAACCGCTGGACCTGCCTTCCCAAAAATTTAATCAGTTCATCTTGTCAATACAAGTAAAATGTTTTTTGAATTATTAAAATCGGACGCCTCGTTCTTCGAAACGGCTAGATCTGCCTTTGCCAATAACTAATCAGCACGTCTCCTTATCAATACGAATCGAATGTTTTTTGAATTATTCGGTTGATTCGCGTTCCCGAAATAGTCGACGAAAATTTGTATCCGCACACACACACACACATCCATTTTTTCTAAGGTATGCCAAAATATTCAGAAACCTTTAAAACGTAAAGATATATAAAAAAATTCATTTTCGATTTTTTGTGATTACTATGGGAAGTTAAAAATTATCTGGATGTACTCTTTGAATTTTATCTATCGTTTTCTGTAAGCAACCTAGTTTCCCCTTAGATCTCTTCATCGAATGTTGAAATATTGTTCACTCATTGTGTGAAGTATGAAAAGTCGAACACGGATATAAATTTTATTGCCTTTGGCCTCAATTGACAATTCTACTGATCCCATATTAGGTATCTCGTGCAGATTATAGAGACCTCAGTTTTTGCAAAATCACTATTAAAAAAACATTTTTTTCATGAATTTATTATATTTTTACCTTGGCATCCATAAGTATTCAATACTTGCAAAAACGATATAAATAATAATAAAATGTAAATTATAATAAAAAGCTTGATGTGTAATATTTTCAAGTTTGTTTTATAAAACAACTTTAGTATTGAAGTCATATTGATACAGTAATAACTAATGCGAAATGCAAACAGTTCTCAGAAATTGTTATGAATGTTATGGGAATCACAAAATCTTGAGTCAACGGAGTTTTCGCAGGGGTATCCAACCTTTTATTTGCTTTTTTTGAAATATTAGTTGAAAATTGTCTCTAGAATCGATATTCGATAACAAGATATATAATACATACAGTATAGTGTAGAATGATAGATATCGAATGAATATATAATACAATATCTTATAAATAGAATCCTACATTCTAACCTAGTATTTTTCTCAAAAGTGCAACCCAATGATCAACGACCCTTACTTATGTGTACTATGGGTCAATATTACGATAAAATAGAGAATAGACCGTAACATGGCGTGGACCGTTTTTTTTTCAAATAAATTAGTAGTAAAAACTGTCAAAAAGCTACGTATTTGCTGCGCGATCAGGCGTTTGACACATAAAACCTAACTTCACATATGTATCATCTATGCACATCAGAAAGATGCAATTATATCATCGTTTTTTGTCGTTTGTGTTTTTTTTTAGGTTAGGTTTTATATCTGGACAGCAAATATATAGCATTTTGACAGTTTTTACTACCAATTTATATGAAGAAACGGTCTATTTTAAATGAGAATTGGCTCCTGTAAATATTAGAATATATCTAATAGTGTTAGCGAATATGTGTTGCAGCAATGCCCACGTTGGAGTGTCATTGAATTGAATTGAAGTGATTGAAGTTTAACTTGAGGTTATATTTGAGATCTATAACATCAAATGAAAATTTGATATCATACTGCTTGATATCGAGCTGGTTGACATTAAGTTTACTTTCATAGCTTACAAATAAAAAAAATATAATATATAGAATTCATATTATAATGCCAATAGACATGAACGATTTGAGGTTGCTTTAATTAGTGTTTTAGAATTTTGAAGTTTGTTAATTAAAATTATTAGCATGAAGAGAAATAAATAAAGTAGCTATTCCGAAATATTCATAACTATTAATAACTTCAGTGTAGAATAAATATCATCGTCCATATACATAATATATAATCTTACATATGCTTATCAATAAACTGATAAATTGAATTTATCATTCATTTTGAAATATGTTTTTTCTGACAATTTAAGTCTAACAAAGAATCGTATGCTATATATGCTATATATTTAAAATATTTAATATCTTATCATTAAAAGCGTATTCAAAATCAAATGATTCATTTTAATGGTTCTAGTAATAATTATAAATCATGTGGACGACGTTAATGTTTGTTAATATGACTATTTATTAACACAGTGATTTATTCAATAATGCTTTTGAATTAAAATTGATAAAAGGTTCAGATTATTTGAACCCTTAATTACTATTTTTTAATTAGATAACTAGAAGTTGTTAGTTTAATGACCCATGTAATAAGAAGTAATAATGATATGCTCTACTTTGTAGGTAATCTTTTATTTCTGTTTCTAGTCATTTTTTAATAACTTCTCAAATTGTCATTTTGTTTGGCTCTCTGGTAATAATAAATTTCATCACATAGTGATAGGACAACCATTTGGGTTGTCATCTATAAAAAAAAGCCAAGTTAAATAAATAAATAGATATATTTACTATATAATGCCTCTATGATTTCATTTTCTCCTGATTTTTTATTTCTTACATCTATTATATCTTCTGTAAAATAATCTTTTAAGGAATTTGTTTATAATACAGCAAGAGGATTTGTTAAATGTCCCGAGCATCAAAACATAAACTTTCTCCGGTTCTTAAACTTGGCTCGTATTACGATTTTATATGATACTTACATAATAAACTTTTACATTTCTATCAAATAATTTGTATAAATATTACGGAATATTTATTTTCTTATAGGTAACTGTGTAGCATTTAGAAAGATGTGTTATTTCTTGAAGATGAGAGCTGGTCGACACGTGATAGTACTTTTTTTTTATTAAAAGTTATAGAAGCAATCAAAGTATTTGACCTATTAGAACTCTGAGTTAAAGAAATAAATAAACCATAAATGAAAATAAAAATCAAAGGAAAAAAATAAATGGTGGTAGTTGTCCCAATGAGCAATTTATAATGAAGTACATCATGTCTATAAGCAATTTTTTGCTGAGCCCTATTTAAGACGAAATAAAAAGTAAATGAGCCATTAAAAATGTTTATTAAAATCTTCTTGATTAGAACAACTGTGGTACGTGAAAATTCAATTTGCAATAATTTAAGTTTTAAGTGTTATTATCTCTATCTAAATTATTAATTTGTTTCAATAAATTATATTTTGGGAGTAGTATTGGATTTTTTAATGATCTCTCTCTACCCAAAGTCATTTTTATAGATAGGTACATTTTGTATTTGGTTTTCAACAATTGTACTATAGTCATATACAATAAACTAAAATATATTTTAATATAAAGACTAAAATATCGTTTAATATACAATGTCCACTTGTTTTTCAATTTTTATGGTGATTCTAATCATCAGTTGAAGATATCAAAAACAATTATTTGAACTTTACCAAATTTAACATACCTTTTACTGTAAAACAGTGAATATTAATTATTACTCAACATTAACAAATTAATGATATAATGAAAATTTTATAAAATTTGATGGTGAAATTTTTTGTGTAAGTAAAATTTGTAGTATTAATTGAAAATTACAATTGAATACATTTTGGTAATACATAGTTGGTATACCAAAAAATTTCTTTTACTATAGAAGCTATTGTACTTATAGTTTTATTCTTATAATTGAACATTTTAGAAAGATTTATTGTTTTGAACAGCAATTAGAAATTAAGAGTCCTAAAAGTTGCTGAGCTAATTTAATTTAATACTACATCGACTTTACAGATGGCAACCCAGATAGTTGTCTCATCTCTGTATGATAAATTTTATTATTACAATTTTTGTAATAGGTCGAAAATTTCTTTTTTAGAACCATATTGCTATCATCCAAGTGAAAACCGATATCGCTACTGCTTGACATCAGGCTACTCGAAACGGGATCGAACCCGTGACCTCTGATTGGAATCCATTCGCTCTAGCCGCTTACCTGCGAGTGAGCTAGAAAGAATGATTTTGAAATTTTTGTAATTAAATTCGGAAGTCATAGTGTATTATGTAGGGTTTTATTTGGTGTAAAGTGTAGAGTTACTGTGAAAATAAATTTATTTATTTTTCATATAGAAATGGCTTGGCTCTAAGTCCAGATTTTTTCTTCATTTTTGTATAGTATTACTTGTTATTTAATTTAGAAGTCATTTCTCATATAATATATTAGTCTCTATTTGTTACATGTCTTAATTTTTTATTTCGGATTGTGAGATTGTGAGATTGACGTGGAGTTGAATTTGCGAAATCTTCTATTAAACACAAAACTAGTTCATTATAAATTTAAAATACACAATTCCAAATGTACCTTTATCTCATAAATGGAAACTCCAATTTTCTCCTAATAATTGATAGGATTTTACTTTGTACTAGCACGAAGAATGAAGAAAAATGAGTAGAAAATGCCCTGTGATGCTCTGCGGATTTTCACCTATAAGTTCATATTTTATTTCTTTATCTTTTATTTTTACTATCACATTTGCTTAATATACTGTTTTAAAATATGATACTGCAATATCGATTACCGATTACCAAAAATACGATTGTAACATTGAAATTGAAATGGATACTCTCCAGAATTCTGCCCGGAGCTTATATTATAACATTCGTAACCTGTGATTATTTATGGAGTGGCTTGGCGCGAAGTGTTTTGGAATGTTTGGAATTTATTTATTAGACCTGTTGTCTTGTGATCTCTCTAATCTTAAGATGTAGTTGTACAAATTATACAATCACGCATAATATTAAGCAGAAACATTTAACTGAATGAATACTTCAGTAATTTTAGTGTAAACCATATTTAATAAATGGTCTTTCGGTGTCTCTGTGGTAAGAACTTTCCCTTTGCAATTAAGGGTTCCAAATTCGAGACCCACTTCGAGAAGTCTGTTATCAAGTAGTGGTGCTATCGGTTTTCACTTAAGGAGGATTTAGTTGAAAATATGTTTTTAAGTGATGTTAGCCCATCTCCAGCATTGCTGCATTAAATTAAAAATCATTAGTACTTGGGAAATTTTGATAATAGAAATATATCAAATATAGTTACATATAGACTAACCTTTGAGCGTTTTTAAAGAGCTATATAAATTGAGAAAGATCATCACAAAACTTCATAGAACTCTTAAACTTTGATTGCCCCCTTAAAAAAAATTCTTTTTTAATAATATTTAACTAATATTAAGGAGTAACAGCTAATTATATTGACATTAAGTTATAAGCTAAGTAACGCACTATATTTTGGGCTAACTTTTTATTTTGTTATTTCTTATTCCATATAGGGGTCCTCCATTAATCACGTGAAGTTTTCAATGGATGGGGGAGGGGGTGGTTTGACAAAAAATCACTAAGAATCACGTCGGGGAGAAAGGGGATATCACGTGTATTTATCTTTTACCTGAATTTTTTTTTTCAAAAAAAAAAGTTTACAATTTTTTTTGTAACTAAAAATACACATGATGTTTGTTGGAGATGGGGGGTAATTTTGAATATCATCAAGTAAGGTGGAGGGGGGATCCAAAATCCTCAGACGTGATTAATGGACACTCCTTTATGGAACATCAGCAATTTTTTGGTAGTAAATAGAATGTCGAAATCGATTGCCAATCCAGTGATTGGACGTTCGAGTATAAAATTTTGAACTAAATTGCAATTGAAAATTGAGCCTTATATTAATAGTTATATACAAAAAAGACTGGAATAAATCTAACTCATGATAATACGTAAAATTGTTACAAGAAGTTACTGCAATGTACTCTAATTGTCTATGATGGTTTCAAAGATTAAAGAATACTAGATGATTGTGATTTTAATAATTTTCTTTAAATTTCTACATGTATATATTATTCCATTTTTTCATTGCGATGTGACTTATGAAATCATGTCAACTTGGGATATGTAGGTTATAGTAAATTGACCAATTTTAAAAATTGTAATTTGCGTAATACATTTTTTAAACTATGTGGATAGTTTTGGTTATTTGGAAAACTTTGTGTAATAGTAGAAGTTACTCTATTTTACATAGGCAATGGCTTATTTGGTCACAAATAGTTGAATTAGATTTTTTTTATCTATTGTAGTACATCAATTAATACCTTTTCGTTTTCTAGAACGTGGTACTACACCTTCAACATCACAACTTTTAAGTGCAAAATTTGCGAGCCATACTATCACTGAATTTATTATGTTAATTTATAGTAATTTTTACACTTGGCCTGAAATGGACAAATAAAACTGTAAGATTAGAAACAAAAATGACTTGAAAAATATAAAATTTTGTGAACGAGACATTTTTTTCAATCTGGCAGTGTTGTGGCATAGTTCTATTGCAAGTGAGTTTGGATGATCTTTTTTTTAATTCTCATATCTTAACAGCAATTAGAACCTTTAGTCCTATGAGCTGTTGGCCTGAAACTTCTCCTTACTTTGTATTTTTAGATGGTTACCAATGGTTAATCCATCTATATTTGATGATTTAGGGCAGTAATGCCGGACAAAAGCTATTTTTACTTGAAAACATATTGCTATCTATATTTCCAAGTGAAAAGCGTTGTCACTATTGCTTGAAAAGAGGCTGCTCGAACCCGGGACCTCTGAATCAAGTCCCGTCGCTCTTAACCGCTTACCTACGGGGGAGCTTTTGGATGATCCTTGAAGCGGTTTTTGTAATTGTCTGAATATGTTCGTATTTCATCGTTTATTGTGTTCATGTCGGTGTCTTATGTATCAACCAATTCGTATCATATTTTGGGGCATTCAAAATTTCGTATGACAAAAATGATGCTTCTTTCTCAAGTAAATTAAAAGCAAATTGATCCTCACCTTTTCTGTGAGAGTGCGATATGGTCTGGGCGTGGAAAAATAATTTCTTGTGTAATCTTAGTAACCCGATAGGTGTCGGAATTTCCTGCGGGCAAAGCATTTGTTTATTATAATTACCAGTAGCTCCCTGTATGCCAGCATTCATGTTACATTATGTATGTTTAAACTATTTTATCAAGTCGTTAAAATAAATTATCAAATGCAATAAACTTAATCAGATCCAGCGCCAGACGTGTGCAATAATTTCATTGTGCGAAATACGATCATTACACGCAGGAACAGTTTATCGCCAATTTATCAGGAAACAAAATATTATAATTAAGCATTAACCATGGATCATGCTTTATGAATGTTAAACATGGAATTATATAAGCTTTTGTTTTTGGTTGTTGGGTTATCAATTCGAAGAAAATTGAACCACGTGTAAAACTTGAGTAAATTTTTTATCAAATTCATTCATTCAATTAATTTAAATCACACGCTTTTGCAAAATTTAGATAACTTAGATATTACTCTATTATTAGATATTATTTTATTATTAATCTATTAGAAGCAATTTTTTTCATATTTCTGAAGTTATTTTAAATAAGTGCTAAGGCGATGGTATTAACAAACCTGTTTCTTATTGCAGTCATATGCAATTATAATTACTCCAATGTAATAACAGGACATTATTAATAAGTCTGGCTTCAACATGTTTTTTCTTTAAAATAATCTTGTGGTTTTTAGATGTTTTATACTTTTTAATTATTCAATTAGCTTTCTTAGAGGTTTATCAATGTTATGTATAATAAGCCCATGGAAGTTTATTTACTTTATTTTATATTTTATAATGATTGGCGTGAGATCGTTATTTTATCATCTATTTTATGAAGACATTTCGAAATTGTTATGTTAGTTTCTTTACACAGATTTGAAGGCAATTTAGACGTCGTCCTTTATAGTTGTGACTATATTTTTCAAATTAGTATTTTTGCCTTAACTCATTTTGGAGCAATGCCAACTATTTTCATTTGGAAATATATTTTTGATCTACATTTTCAATTGAAAATGACTTGCTGCTTGGTATCAGGTTACACTAAACTCGGGATTTGAATCCGGAACCATGTGGTTGCAAGGTCAAGTTGCAAAGACAGAATTTTATTTTTTTCGCTGATATAATTTGATGATTTTTTTATGGACACCATTTTTTCTTTATTTTTTTACGTTATTAATTGGTGTGTCTTTAAATTTCCGAAAATGAAAATTTTATGCTTCAAAACCTTAGAAAAATGGATTTATGTGCGTGTATGTGCGGATACAATTTTTTGTCGACGATTTCGAGAGCACGGATTAACCGATTTGAATGATTCAAAAAACATTTTCCATTAGTTCTTTTCACAAATGGTTATTAGAAAGCAACCCAAAGGTTGTTTTTTTAGAGCTGTGAGTGTAACTATATTTTTGCACATTTAAAAATAGTATTTTTGCCTTAACTCATTTTGGAGCAATCCCAACTATTTTTATTTGGAAATATACTTTTGATCTATATTTTTATTTGAAAATGACTGCTGCTTGATATCAGGTTATACGAAACTCAGGATTTGAACTCGGAACCATGTGGTTGCAAGGCCAAGCATCCGCCAGATCTTTATTTGTTTGCAGATAATTATTTATGAAAATCTTTTCTTCTCTATTTTTTTCCGTAATTAATTGGTGTCTTATTAACTTTTCGTAGGGTAAAAAAATCGAAAATAATAATTTTTGCATATGCTTAGGTTCATTTCAATACCTGGTGAACATTTTGGCACATTTTAGAAAAAATGGATGTATATGTGTGTGTGTGTGTGTGTGTGTTTGCGCATGTGTATGTGCGGATACTATTTTTCGTCGACGATTTCGAGAGCACCGATCAACCGATTTGAATGATTCAAAAAACATTTCACATTAGTTATATTTGTTCATATAAATGAATCAGCTATTCATTATTAAGGTATTGGGATCAACCAAAAAAATATGGATATTAATATCAATTTATATGAAAGCGTTTTCTATTTTAATTGTAGTTACAATATTTTTCATACTTTTACATCTTTTAGATGCGAATATTCTTGATAGATATAAATTTTATATATATATATATGATAAAGTTTGTTTAGAATCCATAAGTTTCAGCTATAGTTCTAACTTCATTCAAAATTACTAAATTAAACCAATACTTTTTTTTAGTAAATTACAAACTTTTTATTTCTCAGTATTTTCAGTTTCAGTTTTTTCATAGGACTGAACATATTTTTTGGTATATTATAATTATTCTACTTTCATTTTTAATTTTTCAACTGGCATTTTTTTAGTTTAAACTTCTGTTGATGATACACATATTGTATATTCAGGTATTTAGAATAAATCTCTTTTGACCCTTTCCACTCGCTAATTTTGAAATTAGCGGCCTCTGGGTGGAAAGGGTTAATATTCAGTTTATTATTTTCGGCGAATTGGCTGCAAGCATTTATTTAGAATATAAATGCACCTAACAAAGTAAGTTAGTAATTTTTTCCCCTCGAAATGCATTTATTTTCATTTCCGTGTTAATTTGTATACATTTAATATATACAAATGCAAATGCATTGCATGTTACAGAGTTCATAATAACAGTGCGCGTATAAGATCCTTGACCTTACCTTAATACAAAAAACATTTTCTTGATATTATCCTTATCATTATGATGTATTATGTCCCATTTTTGTAGAAACTTTTATATTCTGAATCAATTTCTTTATGGTACTTATCTAAGCTTATCATTGCCATGTGTTGATTATAATAATTAAATAAGGCTCTCGTAGTTGTTAGAGCTATGGACTTCAAATCAAAGGTTCTAGGTTCAATACCGTTGTCGGACAGCCTGATGTCAAGTAGACACCGGTTTTACTTGGAAATATAAATAGCAATACATATGCCGATAATCATCATCATCATATATTATTGCCATCTATATAATTATGATTGCAAAATCTGAAACTCTGGTAATTATAAAAATATAGGATAACAAAAATTAAAAACGCAAATTACTATCATTACATTTATTTTAATCATACAATAGTTGTAGACTTTTTTGTAATTCGACTAGTGATTTTTAGTCATCGGTCTGGAATATATGTTTAATCTTATTGGGAAACAATTCAAACTTTCAAATTATTCAAATGTCTTATTCATTTTTTTTAAAAAGGCTTTCAAATTGAATATATTAATAATTAGTCTTAAATCAATCTTAAATTTCAATAACGAAGTCGAAACAATATTATTTCAATACATCATCAAACATTACCTAAATCTATTTCAATTTAAATAAATCATTTGAATAAATAAATATTCTTTTTTTATTGCAGTCTGATGTAGGTGGAAATACATCTGGTTTTTTGAGCTCATAATGAAGTGAATAAAAATTCAAGTGGATGATATATATTTTTGAATATACATTTACTTTTGGCGTTGATCATTGCCTGCATGATCAGTTTTGTTATTTTTGCTTTTATTGTAAATTTTTATAAATAATTAATTTATTTTCACTATATTAATGGATGCGATGGCATCTGTCTCCATAACATAAATAGTGAAACATTTGTTTACATTAATCTTACACTCGGTTTTCGTCTTAAACCGCATCTATAAAACAAAATTAGAAGCAACCAGAAGACGTCTTTTATTCGTCATCTATTAAATTACGTATACAGAAGGAACATTTTCTGTAAGTTTTCTAAGTAAAACTCTAGAAATGTAAAATCTTACAGATTTCTTCTAAAATAGTTATTTTTTTTTAACTTTTCTTGGGGTAAAGTTAACTTTTCTTAGTAATCGCCCAGAAATCGAATATTGCATATATGCAAAAGGATGTATCTTTTTGTTTCAAGAATATTTTGCCATACCTTACAATTAGAAAACGGATACAATTTTTCGTCCACGTTTTTGAAAGCCCGGATCAACCGATTTGAATGATTTAAAAATACTCGATTTGTATTGACGGGGGGACGTGCTGATTAGTTTTTATCAAAGGCAGGTCCAGACATTTTGGAAATTCGGATTGCATAAAATTGCAATTTTTGAGAAAACGGAGTATCTGATAAAAAATGCTTAAAAAACATTACGCTTGTATCGGCAGTGTGAAGAAATTATTATTTTTGTGGGAAAGCAAAAAAAATTCTTTTTAATTTAAAAGTAAAATATTTATTTTTAAAATATTCAAGATTATTCGAATTTTAATTTCAATTCTAGCTAAAATTCTAATAGAAGTGAGCTTTCACTTAAATACTTGAAAAAATAATTTGAACTATGCAATTTAGTCTATATAACTCTTAGAAATATGTAATAAGGTTCTTCATTCTAATTAAGCTTCATGTAAACATATAAACGTCGTCGTCCAATTTATAAGCTCTTATATTTTATATATAAAATTCGAATAATGAAAGTTGCAGTATTTATAATACTCGATTTGTTGATTATAGAATATTTTTATTAGTACGGGAAGTTTTAGGATTTGGCTTTAAGGCACGATGCCATGCCTCACTAGTTTTCTTGCCATGCCCTACATTGCTGATTAGTTAGTTATTAATATTATTGAATGCACCTTTTTCAATTTTTATTATGATTTACTATGATGTTAATCTGTAAAATGTATTACTTATTATAAATAATTTAAAATGATGATTTCACACAAAGAACAGATCTTTCAACATGAAATGCATTATGTACCCAGCATTCTTAAAATAATATTTGTGTAATTCCATCATCTTAAGTTGATCATCGTCTTTTGTGTTTATTGCCAATACACATTGTATACAAGTTCTCAAGCTTTTAAAACAAACACAATGTTGCATTGAATTTTTGCGTAGACTATATGTCTGTGGAACTCCGGGGCGCTCCCATGTCATGGGGGCGCCACTCCACCTATGTGTTAATTATATATATATATATATATATATATATATATATAATATGAGATGTACGTATCCACATTTACCAACCTGTATATATGCGGGGTACTCCAACAATGCAAGTGGCCGGAACACCCACCCTATACAGTCCAGAATAGGAAAATAGTATGACTCATAGGAAAAGAATACAAAAGTTTTGCCAGACAGAATATCGTGATCATGTTCATCAGGATGATTTATACCAGACACGTAGATATATATGTATATATATATATATATATATGTACCATGGAATATAAAACAAATGAAATAAATAAATTGGTTTTGGAAATACGCCGTTTATTATAATATTTTAAATTCAGTTTTTTTGTAGAGTAAACAGGGAATATTAGGAAACTGCTAACAAATTAATAACAAATCCAATATTAAGGATCACCCTAATGTATATGTATATATAGGGTAGAGCGGAGCCCAAAGGTCTAACTTGACTTTGAGCAATTATTTTCTGAAAACCAAATCAATCACCACAAATAATACGTATCAAATGAACAAATATCTGACTATGTTCAGTAAATTACCATTTTATTGATCATTGATGATTTTTTTGTTATTTTTAACAAATTTGTCACTTGGTCCGTTTTACCCCATAGACGAGGTAAAAAGGGACATCCTGGGGCGCAAAACGATCCGATCTTTTATTTTTAATTTAAGAAAGGTTTCAAAAACTAATATCTATATTATTCAATCAGTACGATGCAGTTTAATTATTAGGTTGAACAAGATAAATTATAATCTAAGTATGTATTTTTAAACAAATTTATCAACTCTTACTACTTCATAAATTTTGCTTAGGTGTAGTTATTCTGTTTAATTTATTATAATCAGACTCATTGTTTCTTGAAATACAATAATTACAAATACCTATTTCATGTGCACATTTTTTATAAAGATCGCACTAGATTACTGGTCGAACTTTCGTATGGAACTTTGTCGGAAGAATTCATCTTCAAAATTAGATAACTGTTAATTAATTTTTTTTGTTGCTTTTTTTAAATTTACTTTACATTTTTATTTACGATTTGCTTGTTGCTTTCGCCAGTATAGAAGTGGTCCTTTTTACTACAATCGCATGTAAGCTAAGAAATATTAGGTTGTTAAATATCTCCCTTACGCTTTTTTGCTCTTGGTTTATAATACAAAAAGGCGGAAGGGAGATATTTGACAACCTTATAGTAGAATTTAGATAAGTAAAATGTTAAAGAAATAGCAGCAGATCCTCCAGAGCAATGATTTTCAAGAAAAACAAAATAAACTTTCAGTCGTGTTTGTAAATAGGTCTTTGAACGCTATGACTAAAAATATTGACTAATTTGTTGAAACTTTTCCAAACTTTGACTGAACTTCAATAGCTAAACGAGGGTGTTATAAATGCTTTATCCACTTACCAGAAACTTTTCAAAGAACTAGAAGTTTTCTGACAAAGCAAAACATTAGAAACGCAGAATAATTGAACTTTTATCTGATTTCTAAAAATAAGTTGTATTTGTTTATATTATTTTTATTTTTTTATGAAATAAATTTATTAAATTTAATTTACAGCCAATTTTCGTCCATCTTTCTCTAAACCTAATATTTACATGTATACATAGCTCTATTTAGCTGTTTTGCAAACTAGAAATATTTCATACTACTTGATATGTGATTTAAGTTGATTATACACTTCCTTGTGAGAGAATGGACCTGCCTTTGGTCAGAGCAATAATTTTAATTCCAATTGACATCTAATGCATACATAAATATTTCAGTAATTTTTAACATTATTACTAAGAAGAATTCTAAATTACTTTTCTATTTATTTTATTGTAGTTTGGAGGGTATAAGTAAAATCTTAGTTTATTTCTCTTCCCAAAATGTCCAGAACGTTACTTTTATATTTATATGGCACGGATTTCGTGATTCTCCGATTTAATTAAAGTTATAAGAACGTGAATGTGATTTTCCGATTTAATTAATTCTATAATAGTAAAATATTTTAAATGAAATTAAAATGATTAGTTGAAAACTAGAATTTACCCTGTGTGCTTTAATACCAGTTTAGTCATAGTGTTATCATTTGAATCATGCAAAGGTTACAAGTTCATGTGAGTTAACATAACTACATCTTGGGAAAATTGAATTAAATGCATTTTACACGTATGCATTATACTTATATGTATATCTATATACATACATTCATTATGTATGTATGTATCGTTGTATACAGATTTATTACATATAGTAAACTGTATTTTCTATGGTCTGTTTATGGTCGAAATATATAGTGTGTGAAAATAATGGCATGTTTTAGTTACTTTACGAGTAATGAATAAGCAGTATGATTTCTTTTACATTTATATTTTTATAAATCTTTGTTGGCAGATAGTTGAAGGCCTATAAAGTTATTAATTTGATTTTAATTAAAATTGGAAGTACGATTGAAGGTAAACTTATAATTAGAAGAACAATCTTAGGCTTGCAAAATTTTCAAGTTTCTCCAAAATTTTGTAAAACAATTTTTCAAGTTTTTAATGTTTTAAATATTTTATTTTAGAAATCTTTATTTATTTATAATTTCCACATTTTGGCGGATTCTAAATTTTAATGTGTTTATTAATTTTATTAATTTATTATTTTTTTAGAGCAGAAAGTTTCAGCAATTTGTTTTACATATTATTATATGAGGAAGAAAAATAACTAATAATTCCATTTACTCTTTGAGTTATCTAAAAAGTTACCCTTGTATTATTATTTTTTATGAAAAATGCTGCCCTGAGAAAACTAAGACACTTTTATAAGGTAAGATGAATGGGGAGTTTAATCAAATCTCACTAAAACCTTCACAAGATCATAGGGTCGCGTCCAATTTTTAGGAAAGACACTTATGCGGGTCCTTCATAAATCTTCAAAATGTTTTTGTATCGTATTTGTACTGGAAATCCAATCCTTTCATAGAAGGTCAAAGTATAATTAATCAATACTTACTTACATGTTTGATTGTAATCCAACTCTATGTATGCATTTGGCATATAATTCATTATTTTTACTGACTGATGTCATTTTAGCTAGTACTACTTTACACTCATCCTTTTTTGTGCATTATGATTTTATAGATTAATCAAAAACTCAATTAGTCACTTAGATATATAGAAGAATAGGCTATCAACTCGGAAATGCAGTTTACAAGAGACAAGATGATTGTTTTTTGATTTATATGGATATTGAAAAATATAATTAAATAATTGTTATACATAATCATTGATTAAACTTGCAATATTTGGCTGGCAGAATTTTGCCATTGATACATTTTTGCACATTGAAATATTAAATCTAAACAAAAGAAATGTAACATAGATATTGTATGACTATAAAACTTTTTGAACTAGAAATAGAATTTGATCATGAGTCAAGTGTGATCAATAATGAAGTATTGACTAATTTAATAATATCATTTTATTAATTTGTACTGTTTTAAACCATTTTAGATTTTATATTTTGACCATTGGCAGTGATTTTGAGATTGACAGAGATCAATGTAGAGTACACTTTCTTTTTAATTTTGCCTTGCTAGTGAATTTGGGTGATCTGCGAGTCGGCTTTTGTACTTATCTGATTGAGTAGGTATTTCATTGTTTACTGTGCTGATGCGTCTTTATGGATCAAACATTTTGGAACATACTTTGGAGCATCCAATTTTTTTTTTAATAATTTATTTTGACATCTTTAAGACTTGGGATTTAGAAGCTATGTCCAAATTGGTTTAATAATGATTTTGTTCAAGGATTTTAAACAGGATAAAACAATTTTTTTCTATTAATTCTGAGCTGAATGTATGTTTCTTGTCACTATGTACTAATTTTAATTGAGTTAAGATTATGTCGTATTTTATATTTATTTTTCTGTTCATGTAACAATAGCTTATTAGATATTATATTATCTTGATTGCTATAATCAAAAAAAAAACTTGTATAGATCTATCACAAATCAAATTATATCACATCATAGAGCTAGAAACATCTTTGTGCAAAATGATATAATTAACTTCCCGTAGGGTAAGTTATAGTAATCGCAAAAAAATCAAAAATGAAAATTTTTATATATCTTTACGTTTCAGAGGTTTCTGAATATTTTGGCATACCTTAGAAAAAATGGATGTATGTGTGTGTGTGTGTGTGTGTGTGTGTGTATGTATGTATGTATGTATGTATGTATGTATGTATGTATGTATGTATGTATGTATGTACGTGTGTGTATGTATGTGCGGATACAAATTTTCGTCGACGATTTCGGGAACACGGATCAACCGATTTGAATAATTCAAAAAACATTCAATTCGTATTGATAAGGAGACGTGCTGATTAGTTTTTGGCGAAGGCAGGTCTAGCCGTTCCGAAGATACGGGGCAAAAAGTGCCGAAAACGGTAACTCAGTTTTTAAGAGAACGGAGCGTTCGATTTGAATAATTCAAAAAACATTTTACTTGTATTGACAAGATGAAGAATCGATAAAATTTTCATGATGGTAGGTCTAGCGGTTTCGGAGATATGGAGGAAAAAGTAAAAAAATGAGCCATTTGGTGGCCAAAAATGATCATTAGACATATGCACATCAAATTATCAGATATTTTATAGAGATTTTAACAATCAGTATACATTTTGTTAACATTCCTATGGGTTCCGTACCAATGCTTATGCGTTAGACAGCGACGCGGCGCTTACGCGCTTTATATTTTGTCCCTATGCAGTTAAAGCAGTACGATTGCTTTGAAAAAAAAGTTCAGATCTTCCACAATATGTCAAAATAAAGAAAAGAATTTTTTTTCAAAAAAAAAATTTAAAAAAAAATTTTTTTTTTTCAAAAAAGAAGTAATTTTTTGTCCAATTTATAGTTTCTCAAAAATCTTATTTTTTCAAAGTAAATTTTTTTCAAAAATGTTAATCGTTTTTAAAAAAATAATAATTTTTGGTACGGGAAGTTCCAGCAATTTGCCTTAAGGCACGATGCCTTAATTGCCTTAAGACAGAATTCCACTTACAGCTAGTTTAAAATAATAAAATGTGGCATGTTCTAAATAACAAAATTAATACGTGAGGTCATAATGGCAGTCATGTTAGACACTCGTGCCAGGAACACTTAATTATTTTCATTATAATTAATATTTTTATTATCATTATTTTTTTGTTACTATTATAAATGTTTTTGTCTATTTTTAACTTCTTGTAGAGTAAGTTATAGGATTTGCAAAAAAATCGAAAAGCAGGTCAGTCAGAAAAAAGTTAAAATATAATACAATTTGGTGGTCAAAAAAGATTATTAGACATATGGGCATCAAATTATGAGATATTTTATAGAGATTTTAATAATGAGTACAATATTTGTTTCCGAATTCCGAGTATCAAGATTTATAAAGTTTAAGGTTCACGTATATATTTTAAATAAATGTCCTTGATATTTTCGACAGTATGGATGAACCGGCTTAAATGAGTTTCAAAAACCAAAAACATTTTCAAGATTATTCTATTTTTCTAAAAGGTATAGTCCAGTCATTTGGTCGTTTTGCCGGTACAGTACTCCGGGAATTCTGAAAATTGGTAGTCTTATAGATTTCGAGGTGCTCTTTACGAAAATCAACTTTGCCACCTCAAATTTGAGCGGCAAGTTGCCGCCATATCGGAAAAATGGCGTCAAAAAACAGCTTTTTTAAAATAACTCCTCTCTGGCTCATTCTACGATAAAAGTATCTATGTACGAATTAAACTAGATAAAATTTCCTACAATTCTTTAGAAAACCGTTTTTTTGTAAAATTGATAGTTTGAGAGTACGGCCGCCTCAAAGTCTTTGCTGCTCTCGCCGCAGTATCAAATCTCTCCATATATGACAGCCCTTTGAACTTGACCACATTCTTTCTAATAAATAAATATTTTCAATGTTAAATTAAGCGAATAAGATCTTGAAATAAAAAAAATGGTTTAACAAAATAAAAGATATTGAATAAATTATAAAAAACTTTCTCTAGTTTAATTTTGTTTAGGGCTACTTTGCTATGGAAGTGTTAAAAAATCAGCAAAAAAACAGAAAAATATTTGATTTATTTTATTTCTAGATCTTATTTTCTTAATTTAACATTGAAAATATTTATTTATTAGAGAGAACGTGGTCAAGTTCAAAGTGCTGTCATATATGGACAGATTTGATACTACGGCGAGAGCAGCAAAGACTTTGAGGCGGCCGTACTCTCAAACTATCAATTTTACAAAAAAACGCTTTTCTAAAGAATTGTAGGAAATTTTATCTAGTTTAGTTCGTACATAGATACTTTTATCGTAGAATGAGCCAGAGAGGAGTTATTTTGAAAAAGCTGTTTTTTGACGCCATTTTTTCGATATGGCGGCAACTTGCCGTTCAAATTTCAGGTGGCAAAGTTGATTTTCGTAAAGAGCACCTCGAAATCTATAAGATTACCAATTTTTAGAATTCCCGGAGTACTGTACCGGCAATAGCCTTTTTTTGCACCAAATGACTGGACTAGTAGATTTTTTCAAAAAATTCGAAAATTTAGAGATTAAAAAAAAAATCTTTTTTTTTCAAAATTGTCAAAAAATTTTAGCTCTTAAAAAAATAATTACGTCACGGGAAGTTTCAAAAATTTACTTTAAGCATGTTTTCTGAATAATTAAAATCGGTTGAACCTTGTTCCCGAAATCGTCGACGAAAATTTGTATCCGCACACACACACACACATACACACGCACACACACACTCTTGCATCCATTTTTTCTAAGGTATGCCAAAATATTCAGAAACCTTTGAAACGTAAAGATATATGAAAATTTTCATTTTCGATTTTTTTGCGGTTATTATAACTTACACTACGGGAAGTTAAAAAGTTCAAAATTTCCAAAATATTTCAAAATAAAGAAAACATTTTTTTTCAATCTTTGTTTCCAAAAATCAATTTTTCAAAAATTTAAAATTTCTCAAAAATTTAATGATTTCAAAGTTTTTTAAAAAAATGTAATCTTTAAAAAAAAAAAAAATTGCTGCGGGAAGTTACAGCAATTTTCCTTGAGGCACCACTAGTTATTTTTTTAGTATCCTTTACCTTTTTTAATTAGATAGTATGTGAAGAAATAATTTATTTTTTTAATTAAGGAAAATTTCAACTACATAATCAATCATTATCTTTCTATATTAATATTTTTGTTATGTTAGTATTATTTTTGTTAATAAAATAATTACAACATTAACTTGATTTAATAAAAGGGACAACCCTTGCGACTAATACATTTTGTAATTAAATAAGTTTTAGGAAATGGATTCAAAAAACTGTAGGTAAGCACTTTTTTATATGAATCTATGTCAGTTTCCACTCAGTTTGTAAAAACATTTTTGTTATTTTTTAATCTACATTTTTTTTATACAAACGGCATTTAAGTGCATTAATCTCCAATAATAACATAGTTTTTGTTTGCCCGCGTACACCCATCCATCATTCTTAACCCTAGGTCCGATATCTTCTCCGTCTTCGCACACTCGTCGTCGTAGTGAGTCAGTCCTTCGACTGTCAGTTTGTTGCCGACGGTTGTAGCGAAAGCACGTGGTGCCCATTTCAGATGTCAGGAAGACAATTGACACTTGTCAAGTCTGACATCTGTAACGTTTCTTAGATTTAATGGAAAATTTGAATCCAGTCAGTAGTGCAGTTGTTATGTGTGTGAAAATATATGTGGTGAAAAAAAAATGGATTAATTTACCATGCGATCATGTATAATAATCATATTTATACACCTACTATCCCCCAACGGAATTTATTAATTTTGAATTTACGCGAAGTTATTAGCACTAAGCTATAATTTGCTTATATCTACAATAAAATTTTCATTGTTTTACTGTCAAAATATTTTACTGTTAAAATACAACATATGCAAATTATATGTTAGTTACCAATTTATAATAGTCTATGGGGATATCCGATTTTGCCCTAAAATACATCAGTGTTATGACAAAGCTATATTATGTATCAGTTTTCATATAAAGTGGTACTGAAAACTGTCAAAATTCTATGTGGTTGTTGTGTAGTCAGGCGTTTGAGATAGAAAATCTAGCCTTAAAAACGCACAATTGTCTCCAAACGATGTTATCATAACTGCATCTTCAAGATACGCCTTGATAACATATGAGTGAAGTTGTATTTTATGTGTAAAACGCCTATTCGCACAGCAAATACATGGCATTTTGATAGTTTTTAATTTTTATACTATCAAAATGCCATACCTACTATCCCCTGTTTTAAACGGTATTAGTTTTACGCGGTTTTTGAAAATATTTTTTACCGAATTTTATTAATTTTGCATTTTAAACTGTCAAAATCCTATGTGGTTGTTGTGTAGTCAGGCGTTTCAGATAGAAAATCTAACCTTAAAAACGCACAATTGTCTCCAAACGATGTTATCATAACTGCATCTTTGAGATACGCCTTGATAACATGTGAGTGAAGTTGCATTTTATGTATAAAACGTCTGATCGCACAGTAAATACATGGCATTTTGGCAGTATTTAGTAATGGTTTAGTAACTGGAACATAGCCTTGCTTAACAAAGCACTTATTGACAATAATATATATCATTAATGGAAATATGTAGATAAGTCAGAAAGACAATTGACATTTTTCAAGTCTGACATCTGTAACATTTCTTAGATTTAATTGAAAATTTGAATCCAGTCAGTAGTGCAGTTGTAATGTGTGTGAAAATAAATGTGGTGAAAAAAATGGATTAATTTACCATGAGATCATGTATAATTATCATATTTATACACCTACTATCCCCCGTTTTATACGGTTTTTAAAAATATTTTTTAACGAAATTTATTAACTTCACGTAGGGTAGTTATAGTAATGGGCCGAAAACCGAAAATGAAAATTTTTGCATATGTTCACGTTTTGAAAGTTTCTGAAAATTTTGGCATACCTCAGAAAAAATTGATGTGTGTGTGTGATTTGTAGGTCCATATTTTTTCGTCCACGTTTTCGGGCGCACGGATCAACCGATTTGAATGGTTCATAAAACATTCGGTTTCTTTTGATAGGGAGATGTGCTGATTAGTTTTTGGCAAAGGCAGGTCCAGCCGTTACGGAGATACGGAGCAAAGAGTGCAGAAAATACAAATCGAGTTACATATCGAAAATAATTTACATTTTAATTTTAATTCGGTTCTGATATTCTTTAAACAAATAATTTCAACTTTGCAATTCAGTTTATATAATTCTTATAAATATTAGACAATGTTACAATATTTATAATAATCTCTTTGAAAACATTTATCATTCCTCGAACATTTCGTTACGGTACGGGAAGTTCCAGCAATTTGCCTTAAGGCACGATACCATACACCACTAGTTAATTTTGCATTTACACGAAGTTATGAACACTAAACTATAATTTGCTTATGTCTACAATAAAATTTTCATTGTTTTACTGTTAAAATATTTCATTGTTAAAATGTTGTAACTAACATATATGTTAGTTACCAATTTATAGTAGTCTATGGTGATATCCGATTCTGCCCTAAAATACATCAGTGTTATATCAAAGCTATATTATGTATCAGGTTTCATATAAAGTGGTACTAAAAACTGTCAAAATCCTATGTGGTTGCTATACAGTCAGGCGTTTTAGATAGAAAACCTATCCCATAAAACGCACAAATGCTAAAAAACGACTAATGACATGTAGCAGTTTTCATATAAAGTGATACTAAAAACTGTCAAAATCCTATGTGGTTGCTGTGCAGCAAGGCGTTTTAGATAGAAAATCTAACCTTAAAAACGCACAATTGTCTCCAAACGATGTTATCATAACTGCATCTTTGAGATACGCCTTGATAACATGTGAGCGAAGTTGCATTTTATGTGTAAAACGCCTGATCGCACAGCAAATACATGACATTTTGACAGTTTTTAGTAGCATTTTGTATGAAATTTGGAATTTTTATATTTATACACCTACTATCCCCTGTTTTAAACGGTTTTAGTTTTATGCGGTTTTTGAAAATATTTTTTTATCGAAATTTATTAATTTTGAAATTACATGATTTATTAACACTAAACTATAATCTGCTTATATCTACAATAAAATTTTCATTGTTCTACTATCAAAATATTTTACTGTTACAATAAAATACTACAAAATATATGTTACAGTTACCAATTCATAGTAGTACGAATAGACCAATGTTCTGGCAAGGCTATGTTATGTAGCAGTTTTCATATAAAGTGCTACTAAAAACTATCAAAATCCTATGTGGTTGCTGTGCTGTCAGGCGTTTTAAATAGAAAACCTAACCTAGAAAACGCACAAATCCCAAAAAACGATGTTATTCCAACTGCATCTTTGAGATATGCCTTGATAACATATGAGTGAAGTTGCATTTTTTGTGTAAAACGCCTTAGTATGGGTAGTACTTAGTAGCATTTTGTATGAAAACTGAAAGCTAACATAGCCTTGCCATTACATTGGTCTATTTTCCGGCAGAATCCGCACATATGTCTATAATGGAAATATGTAGATAAAATGAGAAATCCCCGTTTTATGATCAAAACTAAATTTTTTGTGTGCAGAAGCTTTGTTTGAAGCAGAAGTTTGTTTGAAACACCAAAACAAAAAGCATCATTGTTTTAAAAGTTTGTTTTTAATTAGTGTTTATATATACATAATTGATAGCGTAAATTTATTCAAGGTGTGCAAATAACAGAATAATTTTTTAACAAATCTATAATAAACAAAAAAAAAATTCATAGCTTGGCGAAATATTATAATAAAATATTAAAGAGTAAAAGAAAGGTTATATCTTTGCAAACAAAATTCGAAATTTTGACCATCTCTGTAATAATTAAAATATTAGATTTTGCTAATTTTTATCAAAAAGCTACAAGTTATTAAAGGTGTTTCATATTAAATATATTAATATTTATTTTTTGTTCATGTGTTTATTAATCATATTAAAAACTGGTAAAAGTGGCTCTTTTATAGTGATTTTCGTTTAGCGCGGTTTTTCCTTATAAGAGTAAATTTTTCGTTTTACACGTTCTCCTTTATGAAACCTGTCTTTCGTGTAGGTACATTTATAATTATGAACCTAATTCTATAGTTGATTTTATTCTTTGTATTATATACAAAATGATTTTTTCACATGATGACAATGTCACATGTGTGAAAATGAAGAACAATTAGAATGATTATTCGCATTTACATAACACTGAAAGCGTAAACAAATTTGCTCTTTGCTTAAATCATTCATGATTTATATCCAATAATTAGTATTTAAATTCTTTTTAATTAATTAAACCGTTTGTTATATATTTATACTGGGAAAACAAATATTTTGCTGATATTTAAAAATAAATAACAGCTTATCTGGAAGAGTCACTAATTAATACATGTTCTCATTATTGATTGTAACACAATGATTGCAATTATTGGTGTTTTAATAAACTTGTTTATAATTTGATAACTATTTGATTCAACAAAGTGCTTATCTGTATACCTTCCTTGATGATACTACGCAAAATGTTTTTTTTAAATAACAAAACATTAATAAAAAAAACACAAACATTTTAATTACTTAGGCCTTTTATTTTGGTAGTTTGATGGACTGTATTCTTTTAGCAGAGGAGCTAAGGGTTTTATTGTAACAGTTTTTTTGCAAATCATATCTTGATATTCACTGATTACATTTCTATGAAATAAAGATAAATAGATGATGTTCCTATTCCTCTATCTAATCAAATAAAAATAATTTCATAACTAATGCTCATTATTTCACAAATAATCATTTTCTAATTATAAGAAAAAGTGTCTTACCGAAGCAAGTAGTAACGACACTAATGCCTCTGGTTATCCATTTTTCATTTATTTTTAACAAAATTGACATCTTTCTAAATAAGTGTAACATATTACTCCTGTAGCACATTTTACATATGCCCACAACTTACAAATGGTACACATTACCAAATTTGTATGTAAGATTAATCACAAACCAGATAATACCACTTTTCTGATTCAGGGGCTGATTCTGCCAAGGCTATTTTACGTAGCATTTTACATATAAAATGGTACTAAAAACTGTCAAAATGCCAAGAATTTGCTGTGCACTCAGGCGTTTTACACTTAAAATGTAACTTCACTCATATATGTAATTATGCCACATCACAAAGATGCACTTATGATAAGATTGTGATATGATCTGACATAGCATTTTGACAGTTTTTAGTACCACTTTATATGAAAAACGCTACGTAACATGGCCTTGTCATAACATTGGTCTATTTTACGGCAGAATGATTTTGAATATCGTTTTTTTTAGTTTTGCCTCAAGATTTTATTACAAGTCATCTGTGACTACCATTACAATACAACATATTTATGATTTTTTTACATTAATTAAGATGAATATTTAAAAAATTTAGCAATCAAAAAAAATGTTACACATTATCAAAGATTGATAAATTTGAAACAAATTAAGATATATAAAATTCAAAATTAGCTGATAATAATAACACAAACCGAAATTTTATGCTACAATAGTTAATTAGTCAAAAATGACGGACCTACACAGTTCTGTTTATTGCGCCGGCAGGACGGTTTACATATCCAATCGAGATAAAAATAATTTAATATCGTTCAAGAACTTATTGAAAAACGGTTGTTACTTGTTACCCTGTTGCAATAAGTCCCTAGCTCCCCTACAATTTTACATGTCTTGAAAAAATCTATAACAAGACCTATGGGCTGATTTTGCCTTAAAATAAACCAATGTTATGGCAAGGCTATGTTACGTTTCAATTTTCATACAAAATGCTACTAAATACTGTCAAAATAAATAAATTAATAAATAAATAAATAAAATGTGTAAGTATTGTAAATATAAAAATTGTTAATGTAAAAATATGTATTTGCTTTTACACATATAATGCAACTTCACTCATATGTTATCAAGCCATATCTCAAAGATGCAGTTAAGGGATGACTGTATATTATTAAATAGATGTCAATAAAATCATATAAAAAAAAAGATGCAGTTACCATAACATCCTTTTTTTGATATATGTGCGTTTTCTAGGTTAGGTTTTCTATGTAAAACGCCTGACTGCACAGCTACCACATAGAATTTTGGCAGTTTTTAGTACCACTTTATATGAAAACTGCTACATAATACATACCATAGCCTTGACATAACATCGGTTTATTTTACGGTAGAACCGGCCCCTTACTTTCAATTTTTGGTGCACCATTAAAATTTTTACAACTGCTCTATTATTTCATTAATTACTTCTTCTATCCATACATAAATTTTTTCCCATCATTGAAATGCAAATTGAATACCATTCACGTTTAATAAATGTTACTATCTAAATGTCTCCATAACAAGGCGACATATTGATTGATATGTTCCAAGTTAAGTCGATATAAATACTGGAACAATTTCTAATTCATAACGATCAACACATTAATTGTACAGGATGTAGTTATTTACGAATTGCACATTCGTTTAAATAAATTATGATATCATTGTATGCTACGGAATCGCCAAAATATTTCTTTATTTATATTTGCTGAAGTATTTTATTATACACTTGTATTACTTGCTTATGTGGAATTTATAAACAAAAACTATAAATACTTATATTAGAATTTGACTTAAAATATTTTTAATAGTTTGTTAACTGGCATTCAACGAATGAAGTGTATTTCAAAGCTAATAAGCAGCTATTTTTTATTTTAATTCATTCATATCTAAATATATTTAATTGAAGTCTTATTCTAATTGCCTAGGTTCAATATATTTATTTCAAATCAGTTGGTGATTGTGTGGTAACAAAAACTTGGTAACGTTAATATTAATTTTTATATCTCGTTAATATTTTTATCTTATTTTCAAATACCGAAATAATATGAAAAATTCTGAAATATTGCTATCGAAGTATTACTTCAAGTGATATTTTGTGTAAATTTTTTAATGGATTTTGTGCTTGTAGTGGACTTTTCGACTATAAAAATATCATACGCAAATTATCAAATCTTAATAATTACACTAAAAGCTTATAGAATTGTTAATTGTTCTGATTGCTATTTGGAAAGTTAATAAAAATTGATTTTATCAATGTTTTTGTTATAATTCACCACTACAATTTCAATGGCTAGAAGATTACCAGTACAGCCAACCCTCCTATAACGCGGTACTCTTAGAGCGCAGTTTCCCTAACACCCCATTTATTCTCTCCGCGCAATCTATAAATGTCTTCAGTAACTAGATATTGTTATAAAATGTTATAATATTGTCCATTTTGTCCTTTACAATATACAATTTAGTTTATAATAGTTTATATCATAGTTGTGTACGGTACTGCTTTTAGTGTCAGAGCTTACAGAACGTTAGTCTATTTAAAAAAAAGTTGAATTTTTTTTTGCTGGAAAATCGTTTTTTTTCTGTTTGGTTTTTGTATATTTTTTAATAAAAGTAATTTGTGATTTATCTTGTTTATATTCCAGAACAAAATGTTTGTTTCTGCTAAATAATCCACTTTTGTAGGTTACCTTTTGTAGGTTAGGTTTTATGTGCAAAGCGTCTACTCGCACAGTAAATATATAACTTTTTAAATGCAGGTAAAAAATAAATGCATGTGACATCTTACTATACCCCTTCCACCCCCACGTGATATTTTGTGATTTTTTGTCAAACACCCCGCGCCATCCCCTAAAAACTGTGCACGTCGTCAAAAATTTGTACAAAAATTTCAAATAACGCGATAAAAATGCAGCATCTTATACTAAATTTGAGTTGTTCATAGCACGGTTCTTATATAAGGCGATAGCCAGTTTTCATAGAACGCACTATATTTTAGCCTGGTTTGCGCGTTAAATCCGAGTTTCTTGAATAAAGTTTTGATTAACAAAAAAAATCCGAGTTTTTTACAGCACGGTTCCCATACTGCACGGTACGCGTTGGGAGGGTTGACTATAATTAAATTGATTTCATTAATACATACAATGTTTTATTTATTATTTAAATTTATATTTTTGTATTTCATGTTTTATTTTTTATAATCCTCAACAATTTTGTATTATAAAGCAAATAAAGTTTTGATTAACAAATTAATACAAACAGCTTCTGATGACTGTTGGAGCAAATAAAAAATATTAAATAATATTAACTTTACGATAACAGTGCGTTATTATCGACTGCTGTTTTTACAGTTCATACAATACGTTGTCAGTCACCGTTTTTCTTGAAGTATTAGAATCCGTTTGGATCGATTTAAAATAACAAATAATCAAGCAATGATTCATAGTTGCAATTGTTCGTGAATGATAATGACAATATTGTGTTATGCATTCAATTATTTCGAATTTGTTTAACAAAATGCCTCCGGTTTCGTATGCGTTGTAAACTGCTCCAATTGGCTGCCGGACGAAATTCCATTTTATTTGCTCCATAAGACCAGTGTTCTTCTGTCTGTTGACAAATACGGTGCAATTATAATCATAGATAGTGGAATACGGAAAATAACTCAAGTTTAGTGTTAGATTTAAATTTTTTTAAATTAACAAATCAAATGTTACAGAATCGTGGGTTATTACAAAGAAACTATTTTATAAACAAGTGATACATAATCCGGTAATGAATTGTTTAAGATGAACGCGCTTTCAATAACATAACACGTAACCGTTAACCATAATAAAAAATTATTCTTTACCATTATTAATGTAACTTGATTTCATATCCATACAGCCGTGAACATGAATACCACAGTTAATGATTATATTTTAATTACTAATTAATTTTGCTAGTGTTAATTGTGATATAAGTAGTCAACGGTCTGTAAATTATTATGACCGACATTAAAGGAACGCTAAGTGCAAGTGTGAAATAAGACTTTGGGATTTAGTGCGAAATTATTGTCAGAAGTGTAACATGTGTTAGAGGAGTTAATAAGAAGTTATAAATTCTGTGTTCATATTATCAGTTGCTCATTATGAGCGCTGCTAAAGGCTACAGGAAGGTTAAGAATAGAAATCGCATTATGATATCAACCATGGTGCACTGGACAAAGGTATTTTTGTAAAAAAAAAATAATTCAATTGTACGGGGTCTGCCAAATCAGTTTTTTGATTGGCAAAAAACTTTATTTTTTGCTAGCCGAGGCAGCCATTTACATTAAATTATTTCCTATTATCAACCGGAAGGATTGTACTTTCAAGTGAAGAAAGAAATTCAAGAAAATATTCAGTAGTTTTTTTATAGCATTTTCAAAAAGTTATTTGGCGGACCCTGTTTATTGTAACATGTAATTAAAGCGAATTTCACTATTGCTTATGCATAAATTTATTTGCCTGATTATATAATAATATTTTACCTACAAATAAGAAATTAATGCCTCGAAAAAATCGTAATTTGCCGTAAATTTTCTCACCATCTATAATATATAGGATATACAATGTGATTATTTAGTATGGAGTTAACAATTCTGGGTTAATTTTTAATTTCTTATAGGGTATTATAATTAAATTTTGGTATTAGGGTGTTATAATAATCGCACAAAAATCGATAATGAGAATTTTTATATGCTTTTACGTTTCAAAAGATTCTGAACATCTTATCTTATCTTATCTTAGAAAAATTGATGTATGTATGTGAGTGCGGATACAAATTTTCGCGACGATTTCGGAAACCAGGATCAAGCGATTTGAATAATTCAAAAAACATTCGATTTATGTTGATGGAAAGACGTGCTGATTAGTTTTTGGCAAAGGCAGGTCCAGCGGTTTTGGAGATCTAATAAGAAAGTAAAAAAAGCCATTTGGCGATCAATAATGATCATTAGACATATGCATATAAAATTATCAGATATTTCATGGAGATATAAAAAATTAGTACTAATTTTGTCTACATTTCTATGGGTTTCGTACCTATGTTTTATGTTAATTTGCGACGCGGCGCTTACGCGCTTCTATATTTTGTCTCTAAAACAGCTCGCTTGCTTTGATAGAAAGTTCAATATTTTCAAAAAAATTCAAAGACAATTTTTTTTTCAAAAATCTAGTTTTTTTTTCAAAATTTTCGAACATTTTTAATTTTGGTATGGAAACTTCCAACAATTTGCTGTAAGGTACGAAACCATGCACCACTAGTTTTTTTTTGCTTTTTATATAAAATTACTAAAATCAACTTTACTATTAACCAGTAAAAACCTGTAAATAGTTGAATGGCATAAAATTGTGGAATAGGTAATTTATTGTAATTAATTATATTAGCCCTTTCAGGTACATTTGGTTCATTATATCATTTTTAGAAATGATAACGCCGAACGATTTATTCAATTGTGTTTAATTTCTTTTAAATATTGGGCGGAAATTATATAAAGAGACATAATTTTGATATTTACATTTATGATGAATACAATTACATTACAATTCATGAACTGTAAATTGTTGAATGGGCTCAAAACTTGTATATTGTAATTAATTATTATCACCTTTTATTCAGGCGTATGAATGCATAATATCATCTTAGACATGATACCGCCGTACGATTGTCTGATTAATTTCTTTTAAATTTTGGGCGGAAATTATATAAAGAGACAAAAATTTTGATATTTACATTCATAGTAAATCTGACCTAGGTCCGCCAAGTTAATCGCCCGAAATATTTGTATTTTGTCTGTTGGGATAACTTCGGGGGCATCTTCCTACCTGTAGAATGCATAGGTATTATTTACCTGTTTATGACATAATGGCAAAAGGTTTTCGATGTAACTGGATTTTATTCATATGCCACAATTGGAATCATTTCAGGGCTTGGGCTGATTCATATATTTTTTGTATATATGTATTTGAATTTGTGTTGAAGTTTTTGATATGGGCTCGCCCGTAGGTCAGCGATTAAGAGCGACGGGACTTGTTTCAGAAGTCCCGGGTTCGATAACCACTTCGAGCAGCCTGTTGTCAGGCAGCAGTGACAACGATTTTCACTTGGAAATATAGATAGAAATATGTTTCCAAGTGAAAATAGCCCTTGCCCGGCATTGCTGCACCAATAAAATGTCGGCCCTATTAGATTAACTCTAATAACAAAAAACCATCAAATATGAATGGAATAACCATTGGGTTACCATCTAAAAAAAAATACGAAGTAAGGAGAAGTTTCAGCCCAACAGCTCATAGGACGTAAGGTTCTGATTGCTGTTCAAAAATAAAAAATAAAAAAAAAAAAAAAAGTTTTTAATATAAAATATGTACCATAATTCGGAGAATGGTTTAAGAGGGCCTAGAGGAGCTTGATAGTACAATATTTAAAAAAATAGATGTTTGTTTTTGGTTCTATAGTCAATTTTTAATTTCCCGTAGGGTAAGTTATAACAATTGCAAAAAAATCGAAAATCAAGTTTTTTATCTATTTTTACGTTTCAGAGGTTTCTGAACATTTTGGCGTACCTTTAATAAAATGGATGTATGCATGTGTGTGTGTGTGTGTGTGTGTGCGGATACAAATTTTCGTCGACGATTTCTGGAACTTGTGAATTAGAAGATGAAGAACTGATTAAATTTTTGGAAAGGCAGGTCTGCGGTTTCGGAGATCTAGTAAAAAATGTTAAAAAAAAATGCCATTTGGCGATCAAAAATGATCATTAGACATAGGCACATCAAATTATCAGATATTTTATGGAGATTTTAATAATATCCATAATAATAAGTTAGACGGCGACGCGGCGCGTACGCGCTTTGATATTTCGTCTATGCAGCTAAAGCAGTACGATTGCTTCGAGAAGCAGTACGATTGCTTCGAGAAAAAGTTCAAAATTTCCAAAATATTTCATTTCACATAAAGAAAACATTGTTTTTTTCAAAAAGTCTTTTTTTTAAACAAGTTAATTTTTTTCAAAAATTTCAAATTCCTCAAAAATCTAATTTTTTCAAAGTTAAAAAAAAAATTAATCTTTTTTAAACAAAATAATTTTTGATACGGGAAGTTTCAGCAAATTGCCTTAAAGCACGTTGCCATGCACAACTAGTTTATCCATACCCGGATGTCCAGATATTGGATTGGCATTAGATTTAGACATTTTTAAGTATACTACCAAAAATTTGCTGATATTCTTTGTGAAATCGGTGCAGATTTTTTTTTCTTTTTTTATCCATTCAAAGCCATGTTCTTCGATCTAAATTATGATAATTATTTAACTCGTCGCTCTTAATTAAATCACCTAATTTAATTTGCGTAATATACATTGGTAAATTAATGTTAATAAAATAACATCTGGCATAGAATTAATTTAAATTTAGTGTGAAATCTAGTGAAAGCGAGCATGTTCCGTCCTAATACTTGAATTTTTTTTACTATTTACACTACAAACGCATTGATATCTAACGAGCATAATAAACCGTTGTTCATTTTTTAGAAAGTTGATACCCATATAAGTATATTATCATTATAAATATGACAGCTTCAATTTTTCAATAGATTCTTAATTAACTTATTGTAATATATTTACAAATTCGTTTTAGGGCTTTGGATTCGAAAGTTTGTAGGCGATTCTCGTTTTAATAAAGAAAGGCATCTTCTGCTCAAACTTATATAAACAATCTTGTTTGCAGAAAGAATTTTTTGAATACCACTGATTTAACTTGCATACCACAAAGAGTAAATCCATGTGTTTTCTGCATATTTCTCATTCTTCCAATGCTATTGCTATATCTTTTATTTAAAAAAAGACATATTTACTCATTATCATGTTATTGAAGTAATGAGCATATATGAAGACCGAGCAAATCCTTTATACATTTTAGCACATTGCAATGTCCTTGTGCTCAATTCTTTTCTTTGAGGTCGTTGAATTCATCTTATGAGAATTTATCATATTAATAAAAGAACAATTAATGAACAGAGAATTCGTTCCGATGTTCTTAATTGTTGCTGATCTTTCGATATAGGATGTAGATGTAGAAAGAAGTCCATTATCGTTCGACAACGACACGAATTACGACATCTTGTCTGGGCTGAATGTAATATTGGATTTAATAAAGCTTTACTTAAGCAATTATATGATTATTTAGTTTTCAATATGATAGAGGAACCTAAGGCAAAAATCTCAGAGTTAACTTTTTTTTATAAGAAAACGAAATCTTTGACAATTTTCTAACTGTAAACTCTTTCCAGAAACTGTTCAAATGGTACCTTTCAATAATATTTTTTAATCAAATTTGGAATTTGAATTTGATTCATTGCATAGAAAACCAATTGAATATTTTTGGAAGTTGTAAAATACTTAAAAATAAATTAACAGTAATTCTTAAGAAACGACCAGCCAATCTTAACCAAATTTTTGAGTTTTCAAAACCAATATTGGTTATTTACGAAAACTTTGGCGAAAATTTTTCTAATTATGCAAGCTTTACCAAAATCTGACCTACTGCTATTTTTCAAGTATTTTTTTAATCAAGGATTTTCAAAGAATAAGGTATTTTAAAAATGTTAATCACAAAATTATTTTTGCATACAAAGCTATTATTAAATATTCTTGGAAATTTTAAAATATGTAAAAATATTAACTGTTATCCTTAAGAAGCGCCCGACCGAACTTTACCAAAAAAATTTTTTTTGTATTTTTAAAACCAATTTTGGACATTTAAGAAACCCGTGAAAAATATTTTTTTCAATTATTAATCACGAGGAAACGGCTTGACCGATTATTGCGAAAAACTAATTGACGCAAATTATTGAGAATTAACAAAATGACTTAAATTAATTTGAGTAAGTTTTACCATCAACATTTTTTATTTTCACATTTGTTGTCTGTTCTAGCAAATGTTAAAGAGAGTTTTCGCACATTATTTATATGTATCAAACGATTCAGAATGACTTGAAACGCCGATGGTATCAGTAGAATTGTCATGAAGTTAGTGATAATATACCA
Source organism: Ctenocephalides felis (assembly GCF_003426905.1). Taxonomy (NCBI): domain Eukaryota; kingdom Metazoa; phylum Arthropoda; class Insecta; order Siphonaptera; family Pulicidae; genus Ctenocephalides; species Ctenocephalides felis. The sequence continues at coordinate 19,094,772 of NW_020538040.1, read as the reverse complement.
TTGTGAGAATGACACTGGATGCCATAATTTTGAAAAATATACCTAGTTTTATTTTATTCCGAATTTATTAGATTATTGGTTCTTTTAGAAAATTCTATTTTTTATTTATGTACAATTAGCGATCAGAAAATATACAAATTTTATAAGCCAATGTGCGACGTTTCAATATTTCAGCAAAAAGACTAAACAAAAATACAAATTAAGTATGTATACTAATTGTAAGAATTTTGAGAAAATAATTGCTAGAACCTTGTACTATACAAAAAATTCAAATTTTCAAGCAGATCCAATAAAGAAGTGTAGAGTAAATTCATACTATTCTCATCATTCTTAGTCTTTGCCATCTTATAAATTTATTTAATAGCAGTATTATAATTAGGTATTATTATTTTATTTCGAAAAGAGCTTTGAATAGTATAAAAATAAATGTATTAATTTATTGTCACTATTTAAAATTTTACTTTTGGCAGATTTTCTGAATGCTTTTTTGAATGCAGTTATTAATTAAACCTTTGCTAACGAATTAATTAGAGAATAATTTGAATTTATTATTTAGCCTCAAGCGTGCCTAAAATACATATAATTTAGGTGTATATTTGAGTATATTTATATATTCAGGTATATAATTTAGGCGCTCGGCAGACACTTTATAGAATATGCGATCGAATTTCTAGTTTCAGTAAAGAACAAAAAAAATATATAAAAAAACAATCAAAGTTTTGTATCCAATGGCAAAAAATGGGAGAAAATCGTAGGCATTTGTATTACAGTAGATCTACATATAAAAATATTTGCGACCAAGATGTATAGATAAATAGAGACTGTATGTGGATAAATATGTTACCAACGATAGGTAGATGTCATCAATAAAATATATTTTATCACTTTTTGTAAAGTTTTTCGCCCGCGGTCTGCATGTTGCCTCCCTCTGGCCTAAACGTTCATTCAATAATATAATCGCATTCATAATTCTTATGCATAATTGGCATTTCTGATGCGTGATTCTGTCGTAGGTATAAGTTTCACGTAATAGAACGCTAAGTGTTATAAGATCTAGTTTATACCGCTATTTGCTCTATTAGATCTGATTTGAAAATTGTCTGAATATATTACATAGATTAAAAAGTAACTGTTTCAAATTAATCAATTCGGCCGACGTCTTTTGTTAAAAATTGATCCGAAATATTTGAATTGGTACAGTGTAAATTAATTTTGGGAATTATCTTTGTCATCCATCTACTTATTGAATTTTTTGCACTTCAGTAATGTTCTGGAATAAGTTTACTTATTTGTTTTAAGAGGACTTTATCACTCAAAGTTTGTTATACTTCTTACCGTCTAGCATAAACTGCTTATTTAGCTCACAACTAAAAGGACAATATATCTAACTCCTAATCAACTCTGTACTATTTTTGTCTTTCAAGTTGTCTGCACGATATAGGATATCATTTTTTGTTAATATTATTTTGCAACACATTTGAATTTTGATTGCTCATGATGCATTGGTAGAGTCTCGGCTTGCAATCACTAGCTTCCGAATTCAAATCCTACGTCGCGTGCAACTTGAAATCAAGCAGTAGTGAAATCTATTTTTACTTCAGAATATAACAAAAAAAATATGTTCCTAGTGAAAGTGGTTCTTTTCCACAGAATTTTTCCAAAAAATTAGTCAAACATATTAATTTGTTGTAGGAAAAAATCTAATCACAACTAGAAAGGACTACTAATAGGTTTTTTTCATCTGTGAAGAAGCAACTAAAAAAATAATCATTACTGCTCTTTGAATGAAATTTTCGAAATTTGATGAAAATATGTCTTGAGGCAATTTTTAGTAAATCTTTGAATCAATCAAATGAACATGAAATTATAAAGTTTGATCTAGTAAAATAGTTTGGACGTGAATTATGCTATGAATGTAGGTTTACTTGTTCGAAATGTTGACTAAATTTTGACAATTTATAACAAAAACAATATCAAGAACAATGCGCAAGAATATTCAACATATTTAAACAATATTATATATAATATAATATTTAAAAATTCTATTCAGTAAAAAGATTCAAAGAACTCCAAGAGCTTTACAACATCTAATTAGACACAAATTGATCACACTTGAATAATTGTAATATGTTTGAGATTGGACTTTTTAGAGATTTCTTAGTAATTTTCCATTTTTTTTTTGATAATTATTCTTATTACATTCTTATACAAACTCCACCAAATTATAATGCATAAATATAGGCTTGCCATAGGTTATGGGATTATGGGCTTCCAATCTGAAGTTCCAGGTTCGATACCCGTCTCTTACAGTTTGATGTCAAGCAGTAGTGACATCGGTTTTCATAGAAACATAGGTTTTTATAGCAGCATCAAAAAAAACATCAGATACTATAATTGTAAATTCATCGAACAAATACAGGTCATACATTCAGTTGCCTTCTGAAAGGCGACGTAGTTAAGACAAATTATCACAACCAAAGAACAAAAATCAAAATTAGGAATAATCTACAAGATGTAGAATATTATTTAAAGTGTGGCATTAATCTCTTATTAACAATTTTTATTTCGTAAAAAGATTTTCATAACTTGATGATCTTTGCAGCATCCAATTAGGTACAGATTGAACAGAACCCGGATGATATGTTTAAGATTGGCATGGACTTTTTAGAGATTACTTAGTATTTGGCATTATTCTCCTTTTTGCTGGATAATTGTACTTAGTGTAATCCATAATCATAGACTTGCTATAGGTTAGAGCTAGGGGCTTCCAACCAGAAGTTTCAGATTCGATACCGCGTCGTGCAGCCTGATGTCAAGTAGTAGTGGCATCGGTTTTTACTTGGATATATAGATGGCGATATGTTTCCAAGTAAAAATAGTACTTTCCTTTTCATCCAATAAAAAAACATCAGAAATTGTTATAATAAATTCGTCAAAAAGGCCAACAGTTGGGTTGGGCTGGTTTCTGAAAAGTGATGTGGTTAAGTCAAATTATTATAATAGTTTATAAGTGCATTTAAGTTGTGATCTATATTATAATATCCAAAAATCCATCATTACTATTGTTGATAACTACAACTAAAAGTTTAGATTTTTAGAATCACATGGGTGGCACGTCTTGTTCTTTTCACGATTGAGAGATGAATGAAATATATTTACAATCGATTCGATTTATATATGTTTCTGCATGTTGCGTCATTCGTGGAAGTTTTACTGAATTATAACGTCAATCTAAAATATCTTTAGCTCATTCATTCATTAATCGCGAAGTATCGGTGCTAAAATGTTCCAGCCCACGGCACGTGGTCACGGATATTTTTGGAGTTTACGTATTTCCTATATGATACACTTTGATCTAATAATAATTTAATTTTATGACCATCAGATTGTTTTTGCAATAAACAAAAACGATTTAAGTAGCATTTATTTTTATTTTATGTCTCTATTGATTTTTCAATTTTTTTTAGAATTTCTATTGCTGATAGATTTAATTCAAAATAATTTTTAACATTATTTATTTATTTCAATTATTTTTTTAAGATACCTAATTGCAACACACATGTATTTTACTATCGCATACTTAATTTTTTACTATCTCATTGCAGTTTTATGTTGGCATAGAGTCAGCAAAAAAAACAAGTATCGGTATTAAATTATGTCTGCTGCAGAAAAGATCAACAAATTTTATATTCATAACATCTTCAAAAATTATTATTAGAAACGTGTCTGTTATGAAAATAATATGTATAACATTTACTTTTTGATTACAAATGTTAATTAAGCTTATTTATTAATTGAAGTATTTATCGATCAGGTTTTGTTTGATTGACGATACTAGTTTTTGTTTTGCCTACCGAATGGTTTTTGTCCACTTTTGTGTTTAGTAATCAGAATTTTTGCTCTATGTTTTATATCAGATAATTGACTATTTCATATGTAAATAATAACAAAATAATGAAGTGCAGCATACCAGGAAGCACAAAAACATTTACAAGTTAAAACACTTTTTATATAAAATTAAAAAAAAAAGATTTTTATGTAAATTTTAATTAACATTAAAACACTTAAATTATAAGGAAATTATGAAATAATAATTATAACATCCATCATTTTTATCCAAACTTAATTAATCTTAATCCATCATTTCCCTATGCAAACAATGCCAAAACAATGTCCAGACTAAATGCAAACACTCCAGAGATAGGTTTTGCTTTTTTTTCTATATTTTTTATATATTAATTTTTGAAAAATGTTTGAATCATTTTTTTGCAATAATTTTACAATTGTTGAATTAAGACATAGTTATCTTATACATTTTGACGAATAAATAATTATGATTTTTTTTAAAATGGTTTTTAAAATTACTGAACTAAAATCATTCCGTTTTTTTTTAAATGTATATCTAATTTTTCAATTATTTTATTCAACGTTTCGAGGATATGAGATCAATAGTGTCTGAGTCTTCAGGAACTATTGATAACAAAAAAAAAATTATTATACATTTACATTTATTTACTTACTTTCAAATTGGAAGAATTCACTTTTTTTAACTAAATTATAATCTACTAATCAAATATCAAGTAATATTTTACTAAAAACATTCAACACGTATATCTTATATATAAAATTTCCGTGTCAAAAAGTTCGGTCCCGTACTCCTCTGAAACGGCTTGACCGATTTTTACCAAATTTCATATGCGTATGTATTGCATATGTTTATCTATTTTTCATAGCCCTAGAAGCTATGAACTGTAGCTATAACAATGCCATGCTTCAGGTCATGTCCAATCGAGACAAAATAATTTAATATTGTTCAAGATCCTAGTTACCCCTGTCACAATAAACTCTTAGCTCTCCTATATCTTATATATACAATTCTATCAAATACTATAAAAGTAATTATGTATTTGAAGATACTCCTCCTAAACGATTATTCGGATTTTGGTAAATCTTTCTGGAGTTTGTTAAGGGATTTTTTTAGAATGTATGGGATTATAAAAATATAGTGATATTGTAAAAATAAATGGTAGGTAATACTTACCTGGCTATATCAATTTTTTCACTGTTTTTAGATCTACTGATGATGATATTAAATTGAATGTCGAAACGTTTGGAATTAGAGATTAATTTATATATCTTTGTTTTTTATTTCAACTGGGCCCTATTCCTTCTTTTCCCTACTCGATATCCCATGACTCATCTATTTGACCTTGATAGAGAATTCAGTTCAGTACAGTGAACGACTTGTAATGGATAACACATAATGCTAATATAGGTTTTTAAATTTATAACACACTGATGATGAGACGAACCTAGTCTCGAAACGTTTGTGAAATTATATATATATATATATATATATATATATATATATATATTATACACGATTTTATCAATGAATATATAGTGAAACATGTTTAGCCAAGAATAGTCCCCTTAATTTGTCCAAGTAGCATATTGTTCTTGACCTTGGATCAGTCAGTTTTTTATGGACATCGGTTCATAAGCAGCTTCTTCTTTATTTACGATGCTAACACACGCACACCGAAATACCAGCTCGTGAAAATTTGAACTATTAGCTTTTATTATTAGAACCACCATGAGATATTACAGCACACAGGCGTCGCGCCGTCATATACGCCCACTTACCGAAACTGACGATCTACTCGGTTACATCTTCCATATGGAATTGAAATACACATGAAATATATTTAGTTGCTTAATATGTGTACAAAATATCCCGCAATAAATATTTTCTGGGTTGCTACTTCTAGATTTCGAATTAATCAGTAAGCTTTTAATTTTTTTGTAAATTATATAGATTTTTGGGTCGATTCTGCGGTAAAATAGACCAATGTTATGGCAAGGCTATGTTACGCTGCGGTACTAAAATCTGTCAAAACGCCGTATGGTTGCTGTGCAGTCAGGCGCGTTAGAAAACGCACAAACATAAAAAAAGAATCTTGTCATAAGTGCATATTTCTGAGTTTAAAGTTTCAGGTTTGCTCACTGTCTTTGACAGCCTTGTGTCAAGCAGTAGTGAGGTCAGTTTTACTGGCAAATATAGGTAGTAATATTAGGTTGTCAAATATCTCCCTTCCGCTTTTTTGCTCTTGGTTTATAATACAAAAAGGCGGAAGGGAGATATTTGACAACCTAATATGTTTCCAAGCGAAAACAGCCCTTCCGGGCATTGCTGCAACATCCCAATCAGAAATGCGACAGCGAAGTTATCTATAGTATCCAGTATTAAAAATAATTGTATCGCTGATGAATTGACTAAATGTAATGTAATAAGCGGTGATAATACAGCTTATAGAGCATGTCATAGTTCTGATTGCTGTAATATAAACAAACAAACAAATTTTTTTTTAAATATTTTTAACAGCAATCAGAACCTTACGTCCTATGAGCTGTTGGGCTGAAACTTCTCTTTACTTTACTTATTTTTAGATGGTAACCTAATGGTTAATCCATCCATATTTGATGATTTTTGTTATTAGAATTAATCTAATAGGGCTGACTTTTTATTGGTGCAGCAATGCCGGGCAAGGGCTATTTTTACTTGGAAACATATTGCTATCTATATTTCCAAGTAAAAATCGTTGTCACTGCTGCCTGACAACAGACTGCTCGAAGTGGGTATCGAACCCGGGACCTCTGAAACAAGTCCCGTCGCTCTTAACCGCTTACCTACGGGCGAGCCCTAACAAACAAAATGTCTTTTATAAAAAATCTACTATAAAATTAAGTTTCTTTTAGAAATCCGCAAAAGCGAGTACATTGCAATTTTTTTTATATAAACATCCTATGCTAGTTCAGTGACCACATCAAAGAACACGCGTTTCCGGTTAATACGAATGTATATAGGTGTACATCTGTAAATAGACTGGAAAAGCCAAAATTAAAATTCAAAACACAAGATGTCGTTAAAGAATCACACACGCAAGTCGTTCAATAGATCATAAAACTCGATAGGAAAACGGCTGGGGAATATTTTTACTCAATTGGTAATAGACAAGGATTTTGCTGCATAACAGAAAATGTTATGGCCAAGGCCATACTAAGCTCTAACTTCAATACATTATGCTACTGAATCATACTGAATACTGTCAAAATGTCATGTATTTGCTCTGCATTCAGGCGTTTTACACATAAACTGCAACGTCACTCGTATGTAATGAAGCTATGTCAGAAACACACTGTTATCTAAGATAGTTTTTTTTGACATTTGTGCGGTTTCTAGGTTAGGTTTTCTACATGACAACCTGAGAAATACGCCTGACTGCACACCAACCATATCGCTATTGTCAATATTTAGTATGAAAAGTTCTTCATAACATGGCCTTGCCATAACATTTTTCTGTTATGCGGCAGAATCGGTCCCTCAATCTATATTTATTTTTTTTAAATTGACAAGAACTAGTCTAGTTGTGCAAATGTGAATTTGATACTAGTTAATTATAAGTACTCCAGTTTAAGTTCTACTGAAGATGACATAGAATTATTTTATAAATATCATATTTCATTTTTGCCACTGGTCTAAAATTTGATGAATTGAGAAAGAATAATATCAATAAAAATTGACAAAAAATTGAAAAATGTGCGAAAGGTATGGAGCGTGAATTTTGCAAGAAATTGCCATATTTTATCACCCACACAAATATATATTTACATTTTAATGAGTAAAATGTCATTGTGCGCTCCTATTATGCTGACAACATAAAATTGATTTGGGCGAGGTGTTTACGACTCGTATTTCCTATTACTGTGGAAGCCAAGTAACACATGAATTAAATTCATAGAATATTTATTATTATTACACTGACTGAAATGCATTTCAGAATAAAAAAAAACTGATAAATCAATACTAATTGAACAGTATAAATTAATACTAATCGAACAGAAACAGGAGCAAAAAACGCAAAACGCGCAAAAATATGGCTAAAATAATATCTAGACTGCAAAAATGTCTTATAGTAATAAACATTTTGATAATAAGTGATTTCCACAGGAAATTTGAGACTATAGAGATCAAGAAGTGGTATAGCTGGTAAAGTAAAAATATAACTAAAGCAAAAATATATTTAGTTAAAAAATTATCTTTGAAAATTAGTATAGACAGGTGATTTTCATATACATAAGTCAATATTAATAGAATGCTATAAACGGGGGTAACGCAACGAAACAATTTGGATAGAAGTACCAAAAATAATATATATTTATTAGTTATGATTAAAAATATGTATCACATTTTTGACATATATATAAAAACTATGAAATTAATATGTTAATGCTTCTCACGGTGCAGCCTTAAAACAGAATTAAAATATAATCTTGAAGTAATCTGCTTTACGCATAAATTAAGCTTTTTTATCTCTACATGCATTCTATTATTACTTTTTTAACAAATTTCTGGGGAAAATAACATTTCAATAAAATCATAAATTATGTTTAGTTGTATATAATCGAATAATTACTAAATTTTCTTTTGTACTATTTGAATCTTTTTGTCAGTGAAGACGTTTTTTATAACAGCTGAAAAACACAACAGTATTTTGCTAATAATATAAGTAGATCACCACTTTTGTGTACATTTATATTTGTCAGCAGAGTTCTTTAGAATAAGTTTAGTCTCAAAACTGTCAACTATTTAGTAGCAAGAACAAACAGTTATTTCAAATAGTTAATTTTAACTGGAGACTGCATCGGTTGTTTGTTTATTAAGACTTTAATTTATATTAGCAAATGTTATCTTGTATTTATTCGCTACAATCGATTGACGATTGACACCATTACTGCGACTTCCTGCACTCTAACTAAACAGTTCAAATAGATGGTACTCAAACTTTTTGATATTATTTGATGAAACATGTTTTTTAAAAATTTTGATTCAATAAGATATATTTAATTGGTAATGATAATAATAATTTTATATAGAAGAATATAGATCTCCTAATAGACTGTCCCGGGTATCACTAATAAAATCTTATAAAATAATATAAAGATCAATATTTGATTATGGAGATGATTCTCCGATGAAAAGGAAATGTTATGACAACGCTATGTACGGTCCTATTTTCCTATGAATTGGTAGTAAAAACTGTCAAAAAACTATGTACTTGCGTCAAAATAACAATTTCATCATAAGTGCTTCTTTCTAATATGACCTACTAACACATCGTGAAGTTGGTTTTGTGTGTATACGCCTGATTCCACAGCAAATACATCGCTTTTTCATTTGTTTTCTACTAATTCAACGAAGATAGGACCTTAATATAGCATTGCCATAACAGTTCTATTTTAACGGAAAATTGCTCCTAATTATTGTAATAAATTAGCAAATATAGATATAGGTTGATCGTTCAATCATCATCTAAATACTTTGAAAAGAAAAGTTGAGTACAGCAGATTTTAGTCGGAAGTTTTGATTGTTGTTAGAGAATAAAAAATAAACGCATATTCTATAAATTTTAAAATAATATCTCAAAGCTATTTGAAAATTACATGCTAAAATGTAACTAATGTTTTCATATAAGTGTGAAATTTTAATTGCTTCTCCATACTTAGGGTTTATACAAATACATTTGGCTACATTTGTCATTTTTTAAAAGTTTTTTTTATTAATATTCTCTTATCTTAACAGCAATCTGAACCTTATAGCCTATCAGCTGTTGGGCTGAAACTTCTCCTTACTTCGCATTTTTAGATGGTAACCCAATGGTTAATTCATTCATATTTGATGAAGGTATTAATCATTTAATAAACAGTATTTTTACTAAACCGGTAAGCCCTAATTCTATTATTATTTTGATTCAAAAGTTTCTGTCTGGCCATGGTGCCTTGAAGACTGTTAAAGCAAACTGAATATCAACTATAATAGAGAATAGTTCTTGTGTGTGTATTAAAGCAAGATGCATTTGGCGATCAATAATATATTTAATTCTTTCCTCTTTATCTGGCATATCTGTACAGACGCTCTATGACCTCGTTTCATTTAGTACTGAATATGACAACATCTAATACAATGTCTATTATTTAAGTACTTGACGCAATTGTACGTTTATTTTCCTGTCCAAAACCTTGATGCGATATCATCGTTGCCTAAACTTAGCGCTAGTGAAAAAAATTAGGGAGTGTTGTTGATTTTCTTAATTTTTCCATTAATTGCAATTCTTATTTTTTCATTGTGATTATTTATTTGTTATTATCTTCGCCATTACGAACATCAGCAAATTTTTGGTAGTAGTTAGAATGTCTAAATCGAATTCCAATCCAATGATCATTACATTTATTAATGTCATATTGTTCGTTAATATTTTTCTAACAATAAAACACTGTTCTTCCATCATGGCTGCATCAAATTACAAATCCTCACTGTTCAAAAAATCTAATAATATTATTTGAACAAATAGAAAGCGGACAACCATTGGGTTGCATTCTGAAGAAACCACGTAGTAAAGGAAAATTATCACAACACCCTATAGGACCTGGACTTTGTTTAACAAAAATTCTCATCAAGATCAACTAATAATAAGAATATTTCAGTAGCATGAGAAGGCACATGTGTATAAAGTATCAATAAGGATTTTTATATCATGAATTTTATGGGTTTTTCTTGGTTGACACAGCTATATCATATTATATCATATAATCTTTCAAATAAAAGTATGTTGAAGATTTGGTATTCTCGATGCACCTATTTCATTTTGATAATAATTTATGTTTTCCTGATTTGACTCTCAATAAGTTAGTAGTCTCGAAATTGTTAGAAAGCTATACCTATGGCGTTTATACAAGCATTTATTTAAATTTTTGATATTGTCGACGTCTGGAAACTAACCTCCAAATAGTACAGATGTCAAAATAACATTAGTTTTACTTCACACATATATTATCAAAAAGTGCAGCGCTTCAGTACCTACTATTAATACCTAATTAGTTGGTATTGGTATTTTGCCTTTAGGCAAGTTACATGAACTTCCCGGTATGTGTAAATAATCGACTTAATCAATAAAAAATAAATTAATTTATGAGTGATTAAAAGTATTCCGAGTGGATTTATACACATAATTGAAAACGAACGAACACGTTAACTCGTAGTATTTTCTAAAAGCAAATTTTCAAAAATCAATAATTTTTATAATTGAACCAGTTTCCGTAGGATTTTAATAGTTTAGTATGTTCATTAGGACCAAGTACTCCATCGTTATAGCAAATAAATTGTCTTATTTTAATTTTAACAAACGTTAAAAAAACTGCTCATTTTCTCAAACTTTGATGAATTTTTAAAATTAAACTACTTGTCGTAAGGCCGTAATATTTCAGTAAGATCTATAAGACCATGATATATTGCCTATGAATGTGTAACCGAGAAGGCCCATTAAAGATTTGGATTATATTACATTATTAACTGGTATTGGTATTTTGCCTTGAGGCAAGTTACACGAACTTCCCGATATGTGTAAATAATCGACTCAATTAAAAAATATATTAATTTATGAGTGATTGAAAGTATTCCAAGTGGATTTATTACACATGATTGAAAACGAACGAACACGTTAACTTCGTGTATTTTCTAAAAGCAAATTTTAAAAATCAATAATTTTTATAATTGATCCAATTTCCACAAGACTTCATTGATTCAGTATGTTCATCAAGACCAAGTACTCTATCGTTACACCAAGTAAATCGTGTAATTTTAATTTTAACATACGCCAAAAAAACTACTCATTTTTTCAAACTTTGATGATTTTTTTAAATAAAACTACTTGTCGCAAGGCCGTAATATTTCAGTAAGATCTATAAGACCGTGATATATTTCCGATGGATGTGTAACCGAGAAGGGCGATTAAAGATTTGGATTATATTACATTATTAACTTTTTTAAATCTAATTAAGAATATACTTAGCTATTGAAGTTAATGCGTGTGGTTTTACTATTTAAAATGATGGAAATAATAATAGCTATGCTGCTTTAAATGCAATTTAGAACGGTCCAGAGGTGATAAAGGGTCCAAGACGGACTTAGAGACGCCAAATTCTAAAAACGATTAATAATTATTGACCAGCGCATTATCTATAATGTATTGTTTGGTATTTACTTTTCTATTGGAATATCTGCCTCCGGTCGTTGTGCATATCATAATGTATATTGCCTATTATATTATGTGCAGAGAGCACTAGAAATTCCTCTATCTGGTCGAACTGCTTTTTATGATATATGTGGAGGTAATTAAAATTAACTATCCGAACAGAAGATGGCCTTGCTTAAGCGCAGGTAGAAAAAATCGAGACAAATTATAATCTTTTATTTTAGTTTTATGGCAGACAAGAGTGAAAATTTTGCGATGCCTGAACAGATCTTCGAAATAGATTTGGAATGGGTTCGGCATCAAGGACACAATAACCACAAAATGCATTAATTTCAAACTGGGATCCCGGTTATATTTATGCGTCCGACTTTTATCTAAAGCATTAAAATAACTATGTTTATATAAATTGCATGCACTCGCGTTATATCTTGTAATCTCTTATTGAGATATGAAATCTACATCTTATGCGTGTGAAAAAAATTGTAAGTTGTAACATTTCATATGTTAGTTTTTTGTCCTTGTAAACGTTTACTTCATCTGCACCTTCTAAATTTAATAATAATTCATTACTAGTTGACAATTAGTGGAACCGAGGTAAATAACATCATACAAATTCATAATTACCATGTTTAAAGAAATGCACGCCTGTAATTTTATAGATAAATCATTTAAGGACCAATTTTACTATAAAATAAAAATATGGTAACGCTATTTTATGGGTCTATCTTCGTATGATTTGGTAGTAAACTGTATAAAAGCTATGTATTTGATGTGCGACCAGGCATTTCACACATTAAACCTAACTTCATGTATGTATTATCAATGAGACATCAGGAAGATGCACTTATGATAACGTCGTTATAAGACGTTTGTGCATTTTGTAGAATAGGTTTTATGTGCGAAGCGCCTGATTGCACAGCAAAAATCTAGCTTTTTGACAATTTACTACTAACTCATACGAATATAGGCTCGTAACATAACATTTCTATTTTATCCTAATTTAACTACAATATATGGGAATGTGCAATGTTACAATATTTTGATTAATTATTTTGTAACAGTTATGGAGTGATCTTTGCAGAATTGTATCAATTGGCTATATTGTTATTAAAATAAAATATAAAAAAATATGTTGCTATTTAGGAGTCCCTAAATGAACCTTTTCGTGCAAACTTTGGTAATATATTTCACTTATTGTCCACTATTTCAATTTTAATCAAAAATACATTAAAATTTGCCGTAAATATATTATGTTATTTTAATTTAATCATTTTTTTAAATAATTTTTTACAACTATCCCAAAATCAATTGGTAAAAAAAGTGAAGACTTTATAAAACTGCATTCACACTATGCTATTTATATCATATAAAATTATTTTCTAATTTTATTTTGCCAGTTTTTATAACATTAAATTCAAATTTTTATAGTAGTTTATTTTATTATGAAGACTAACGACAATTGCATAAAAAATTAGGACTCACTAAATTTGACGATTTTTTTACACGATTTACATAATTTACTATAATATTTATTTAATTTATAGTTTACATAATTTTATATCTTATCAGTTAAACATTACATTGCTCAAGTAAATGAACATGTCATATAAATAAATTGGATTGACTAAAATGGAATAAATCAATATTTTCAAATTTTTAATGATTTTTTTTTTCAAAATTTAAAAGAATAGACTAGTTTATATAATTTTATGCTTTTTTAATATAATATTAAGCTGGTCAAGTAAGTTGTTATGGTCTCATTGGTCTTCAATATGTAATCGCAACTGTTCTTAGGAAACATTTTTTTCTTTTATAATAATTTTTTAGACATCAAGTGCCATTGTAATTATTGCCTTAATTGAATATATATCTTACTTCAAAGTAATATCATCATATTATAATCTTCATATGTACTTTTAAGAAATATTCTTATTATGTGCGTTACTTTCCACCAGCAAACGATTAATTAAATACATTGCAAAATCAATTCATCTTTAAGGATCTCATATGACATAAATTAATAATAATAATTATATATTAGTCAAAAAATAAATTTTTAATTAAATACATGCAAAATTAATAGTTTCAATCAATCGATCTTTAAAGGTCTTATGACTTGATTAAAAATCATAACTATACACAGGGCCAGTCCTGGGGCATTTAGCGCCCGCATGCCAATTTTTTTTTTTTCTAACGCCTCCCCCCCTATTATTTAACTTTTTGAACAGTTTATTATTAAAATTATATCAGAATGTACGTTAATTTTTCTAAATAATTTTTAATAAATCTCGATTTAGTACACACAAAAAAAATTATATAATTTAAATGCGCATAAAATACATTGATTTTATATTTATTTAGAAGATTATTGTTCAAGGCGATTTGCGGGTGCTCAGAATCAAATTTAAATATGTTCATTATTGCTTGCAAGAAATTTTTTAAATTTCTATTTATTTCTAACGCATATGTAAAATTTGGGGATTTTATGCGATTTATTCTATTGAGCAAATCATAGAGCAAAAAAATTCTAGCCTGTCTCATTATTAAATATACACTGGTACTTTTATGTTGGATTATTTTAATTTAATTTTTCATTATTTAAATATCTAAAATTGCATCGTAACTTCTAACTGATATCGTAAGGGCCGAAGTGTATGTATGCATTTATACATTAAATTATTGTTTTAAAGTTAAATTTAAAAATATTGTCCAAGATTAGTAAAGTAAAAGATGCAAAGAAATTACATATTTTTTGAATGATATTGGAAAAACTATATTATAAATTTCATACTTCGAATCTCGTTTTGGCGCCCCCTAAGGCGTGCTATTTACTAAATAATTTATTCATATGTGTAATAATCGTGTAATTAGGATATTTGCAATCGAATTCCTTTGTTTTCTTATTCACCACAGAATAGAAATATATATCTTTATTTATCAACATGATTTAGACAAAAAGCAAACTGACTTAAACACGCCTCTCTGAGTCACACTAATAAATAAATTTGCACAATTTCCATATCCCAAGTGTGAATGCACCTTTAGCCGACAAACGTCTGCTTGTCATACATACGTGTCCCGCCACACACAACCAACTGTCATATCGGTAGTGAACACAACGGGTTTTGGCCTGTGTTAAAACTTTTAGTTTTTAGCACAAAAATATTTAAAAATAAACATTAAATCACGTGGATTTTTCGAGTGCTGTGCATTTTTCTTACTTGTGATTGTTTTAGTTCTATTTAGATGTGCTGTGATAAGTTCATTCTTTGTCAACAAGACAACAGTCGGATATAAACGATAGTAGATATCAGAACACAATGGCACAATTTGTGAGTTACAAACAACAAACCAGAATTTTATGTAAAAATGTGGTTTTGGAAATAAAATATTTTTGTTTGTTTTTATATTGTTATGCGAATTGTTAAGCGATAGCGTGGCTCTGTTTGTTTAGCTTGGTAATTAGTTTTTTAGGTTAATTTCCTACTTAACGGTTTGTGTACATACAAAACGATGAGATTGTTGTAACGGATTTTTCAATCAAATAGTAATAGAAATATTTTTATAAGATAAAATTAAAATATTATAATTTTTTGTCATCAAGTGTTTTAAAAAATATTACATAGGTACTATTTACATACATAATTAATATTCTATTTATTCTTTCTATATTATAATCTTACTATTAGGTTCGACTACTTGAATCATGACCTTCGCAAACCCAAGGTCTAAGGTTAGAGCCCATATTGTCCCTAACGTTGTATATAATATATACATTTTGATGTTTTTCGACGTTCAAACATATTTTATATCCATAATTAGCAGCCAATTCGTTAATTTATAAATGCAATAATATTTTTACTTCTGTATTTATACGTTTCGACATTTGATTGATGTCATCTTTCAGTAAATCAAACCAGGAAAACCAAAACAAAAAATTGAAACAATATTTTCATTAACATGAATAACGCAACATAATTCATAAATACTAAACTAAGAATAAAAACACCTAAATATTTTGATTAAATACTGATGTTTTAATTTGTTAATACATCATTACTCAAAACGATCAATATTATCAATATTAACACTATTTATATCAATATTGCACACATTTATAAAAACAATAAAATAATTTTCCAAACATAGTCATTTCTATGAAATAAGAGAATGATATATAATAATAATAATAATTTATATCTTTGATTTTTGATAAATATTAGAATTAAAACATGAAACGTTAAACATATTTATTTTTTGCAAGTTATCAGTACAAAGTACCATTTTATAACAAGGCTTAAGTCAATATGCTATTTTTTATTCATTCATTGAATATAATATCATAATAATTAATCAGTGGTTTCCAATCTTTTCGTCCGCACATCCCCTGTCTTTATAAAATGAATGGTTGCGCCTCCCCCGTTAATTTTGTCTAACAATCTAAATTCATATATACTAAACCAATATTATAACTTAAATCGGGCAACAAATTATTATACAATATATTATGTAAAATGAAGGATAAAAAATAATTATTCATTCATTTATTGGTTGATTTATTTTGAAAAATAATATTTTGGAAACAGCTGTACCCCCCCTTGGACTAGCCTAGCTTCTCCTTGAGGAGGCGCTTCCATTTATTTTATAAATACTTTTTTTAATAATAATAATAGTTTTTATAATAATAAAAAGTCTTTTAATAATTTGTATGTTATTTATAAATGATGCATCAATTAAAATATTATTGGTCCAAACTTACTTGAAATTTAAATATTGAATTCCAGCTTATTAAAAATAAATACTTATTAAATTGTATAATTTAATATATTTTTAAATATAACTCAAAAAAATATTTTTTTGCCAAAATTTCTGGAGAAACACTATTTTTATGTAACGCTTATATATGACTGACATGGTCTTCTTTCAAAACTTCTTTTTCGACAAGACTTCTACCAAATTGAGTATGTCATACACATATGACTGACATGGCAATTAACGTGTTAAAGTGAATATTAAATGAATAATAATAAAAAAAATTATATATTAAATTTTGGTTATTCATCTAATGGTAAATGCAAACTGATTCAATATATATAAAAAAATCAAAGTATCCTACAAATATACTAAAGTTAAAATCTTTAAAGTTTTGGAATCTTAAGTATTTATATTTGAAATTTAAGATTCCGTTTCAAAATATTTTTTTTCCCGCGGAAAATCTCTTCCGTATAGAAAATGATTTATTTATGCGATTCTTATCGAGCACGTTGTCTGATTTATTTTTGTTTACAAACATGCGTGTGTGAAACAAAACCAGATGTGATATCTTTATATTACCAGTAATTTAAATGTCTGCAAAACTAATTAAATGAACATGGTGTAGAAATTTTTTATCATACAGACATTGATAAGTGTTAGTTGTTTGAATAGTGTAATGTTTATTGTTTATATTATAAACATGCACGTCCTTTGTAATTATTTAAATCGTCGTACTTATCATTTTATTCAGGACTGTAGATGAAATGAATTAATATTAAACAAAGATGATATGAAAATTGGATAATTATAATTTTTTAACATGATAAAAAGTATATTGAATATTTTTTATTTATGCCTTTTGTGATATTTTTATGCCTTTAAAAAAATATTTTTCTGGATTATGTAACAGAATTTTCTGTAACATAAACTGTAATATTTATTTCTGTTACTTTTTGTCTTATTCCTTATATTTTCTTATATCTTGGCTTAAAACATCGGAAGTCTCTTGAAAAAATGTATAAACATAAATTTGTTCACACTCTTATGCGGATAGATAACTTTTTTAATTTTGTTTCTATAACATACGTTTTATGTCTTGATTTGACCCATCTTCAGTGCTTACAAATAATTCAAACAAAACACTAAAAATGAGAAGCATCAATTAATATATTCACCTAGCTATAAAATAAACAAAAAATTAACATTAAAATGAAGAAAATAAGGTATATAGTACCTTTAGAGTACAAATTTAGAGGTACAATTTTAGTGATTTTGAAAATATTCAATAGAATTTCTGAAGACAAAACTCACACTTTATATAAAACTGTTTTTCTATTAAAGGAATTATTTTGAAATTATTATTTTGAAGATTACAAATGAGTTTTTTTTAATATTTCATTTGTTAATAAGTAGAGCCTTTAAAATTTTAAATAGTTTTCACATCAGGGGCATACAACATATCAGAATAGATTTCAGAAATAGTCAGAAATAGATTTTTTTTAAAAAAAGTTTTTTTTTGCTAATAAAATGTTAAATGTGACAATTTTTACAATCAACTTTATAAATTTTCAGAATAAAAAATTAAGTTAATTCTTGGTTTTCTCTAAAACAAACATAAGACTGGAAATATTATCACAAAAGCAAAATATAATCAACTTAAATTTCATATATTTTTATACAGCACTAAAATGTTTGTAATCACATCACTATTGTAAAATTTAACATTTTTTTGCCAATTAAACATCAATTTTACAGATTTACTGATGATTACATAAGATTGTATATCGAAACGTCTCATAAAATAAAAATTCTTATTTTTTCATTTTTATTAATAACATTTTTTATTTGATTGCAACATTTTATTCAATTAAATATCATTGTTACAGATCTTCTGATGATGTCATAAGATTTTATGTCGAAACGTTTCTTACAATTAAGATACTTATTTTTTTAATGAAGTCTTATTCATATTTCAAAATCAAAATTCTCAATTCAATTCCATTTAAAAAGATATATTTCAATATATATAATGGTTACAACATAATAATGAATTGGTTAAATCAAAATTAATAATCTCTTTATTTACTTACTTATATAAATAATAAATACAGCAGAGCTTAGGGATTAGGGCTATGAACTTCAAATCACAGGTTTCAAACTCGATATCTGCCTTGGACAGCCTGGTGTCAAGCAGTGTTGACATAAAAATAATTGATATTGATATTTCTATTGATAGAAAATATAGATAGCAATATATTTCCAATATAAATAGCCTTTATCCGGTATTGCTGCATCAAAATAAAATCCATCAGTATTAAGGAAATAGTAATAATAAATTCATCATAGAGATAGCACAACCGTTTGGGTTGCCATCTATAAAGCTACTTTATTAAAAGAAATAAGAACACAGTGGATAGGACTCGTTAAGGTCTGATTGCTGTTACAAAAATAAATAAAAAATACTCGTTTATATCAATGTACATAAGAAATAAAGTTTGAATCTGATATTCTCAACAGCAATCAAATGGATGTTAATCAATTGACATTTTCTTTCCCTTTGTTTCTAATGTGCAATTACATAACATTTAATGCGCTGCCATTGCGTTTATGTAAAAAAGTTTTTACTCTTATTCAAAGATAAGTTATCAAACTATGCTGTAATTCCCTTCTGCGAATTAATTCAACTTTGATAATAGTTTCCTGGCATAGCGGTTTGCCAATTCAGTGCAGATTATACTGTTACATTGCAATTTTCTAGAACTAGAATTTATTTAATCATGACAAATCGCGCATGCTGATGGAATCACGTCATACAAGAGTTAAGCTTTGGAGTACCATTATGATATTTGTTGTTAGTTCATTGTTGAAAAAAATTCACACCATTTTTAAATGGTCAAGTTATAACATCATATAATTGCGTGTTAATGTGTGAACATTACCTCACAAACGCGTTGCAATTGGTTGACGATTGTAATGGACAATTATTTAATTGTGATTGAGACATGACCTAAAATCTGAACGGAATATCTAATCAAAATAAACCCAGAACTAAAATTTTAATAATACGGGCTCATCTATAAAAAAGCTGCGTATAGTCGGCATAACATCTTAAAATACTGTTAGAATTATTGCTGTTAAAATATTTATAAAAAACATAGATGATTACATGACAATTTACTAAAAGTAAGTAAGGTGACCAAATTTTTTGAAGTTATGAAAATCCTGGACTTCCCAGGGGGAGGTTTTGAAGGGGCGAGCCTGCTTTAGAGGCGTTTTTTTATTGCAAAAATATCTTTCAAAACTACCCAAGAATATATTCCGAAAATTTCGCAAGTAAATTCATATTATTTTTGGAATTATAGAAGAAATAGTGAATACAAGCGGAACGAAAACTTCGACGCGCGATTTTTCGGTTTTTAATTTTTTCGATTCTTCCTAATTGGTGGGACAGAAAGGAAAAAAACTGAACGTCCTATCGAAACGAGACAAAATTGATTGTATTCAGGATTAAATTCTATTCTAGTTGAACCTAAAAAAGACTAAAAAAAAAGTTATAATTGACCCATTTTTTAAACAATCTAAAGTGAAATTTTGTATAAAAAAACATGATTTTTTTTTCAAGTTGCGAAAAATTGGCGTATTTCTCATTTTTTTCTGGATTTTTTAGGTTTAACTAGAATCTATACTAGTGAAAATATAAATTTGTTTTGGTTTTTCTGTTTCGGGTGGAAATTGTGATCTGTATCTACACCTGCACGTTCGTGGCGCATTGGCAAAATGTGCTTGTACCCGGCACATTATGACATATATTTTAATGAAAAAATTCGAGAAGAATGTTGAAATATGTAACAATAAAACCTGAAAGTTTCGTTTCAATTAAATATTTATTTTCTTCCTTAAAAACTCTTCAAAAAAGCGATTTTTTGAAGCCTCTAAAGCAGGTCCCTTGAAATAACAAATACCATTTAAAGATGCAATAAAATATAGTTTTTTTATTTGAATTATTTTTCAAAATCATTATTGCGGACTTTGTAGTATGAACTTTATTTTTCGATTATTTGTAATATTTTTTTATCTACTATATTAAATTATATCTTATATTTATCGATCTAATACTTTTCACTGTTGAGCTTTGTATAAAATTCTATTTCACTTTATTCATAATTAGATGAAAAAAATATATAACTTATTCGTTTGTTTTCATAATTTTTGCTAATTTACCTGTGCATTTTCGGAAAGCCGGTACAATCCGGGACAAAAGATCTAAATCCGGGACAAATATTGTTTTTTAGAAAATCCCTGGATCCAAGGTGCAAATCCAGGGCTGTCCCGGTCAAACCAGGACATATGGTCACATTACCAAAAGTGACTTTTGAAGACTGGGCTACTTTTGAGCCCATTCTTTTATCATTTTTAAAAAACAATCAAAACTTAAGTCTTATAAGCTGTTGTGGTGATTTTATTTAATACTCGTCGGTTTTACAAATGGCAATCCAAACAGTTGTCCCATCTCTGTGTAAGAAATTATTATTACAATTTCTGTAATAGGGCTAATATTTATGCAGCAATGCCAATCGAGGGCTACTTCTACTTCGAAACATATTGCTATCATATGTCTTAGTGAAAACCTATGTCACTACTGCTTGATATCAGGCTCCTCGAAGCCTGATGAATTCAGGTCTAGTCGCTCTAGCCACTTACCTACGAGTGAGCTTTATTTATGGCTAGACTTTTGAGTTCTTGATTTTCTTTGTTGTCAGTAAACTGCACTATTTTGATTATTTTTTAAAATTAAAGTACGTGTGTAGAAGTTAATTTATATTTCGAATACCGAAAAATGTATAAGAACATTCTATATCTCAATATCCCACGTCTTTTGAGTATTATGTAAATTATAGCACATCTCATTACTAAGAGATTAACTCATTAAGGCTAATTGCGTTAGCAGCATGCTTAAATGCATTTGCATCTGTAATTTGCGGAGTAAATATATACTGTAGATGAATAATTATTTATATACATGAAAGTGGAAGTATTCTCACATATCTATCTTTCAATAATAACTTTACCTTCAAATTTAATATTTTATGTGATTATAAGGTGACCATACGTCCCGGATTGGCCGGGACAGTCCCGGATTTCACCTTGTGTCCCGGGTTGTTTTAAAAGCATGATTTGTACCGGATTTAGATCTTTTGCCCGGATCGCCCCGGTTTTTTCGAAAAATTAACAGATGAATTAGCAAAAATTATGAACACAAACGTACAATATTAATAAAATATTTTGAAATAAAATTGAATAGAATATTATACAAGAATATTTACACATAAAACCTAACCTACAAAACTCACAGAGGTCAAATAACCATTTGATCATAAGTGTGTCTTTCTGAAGTCTCATTCATAACACATAGGTGAAGTTAGGTTTTATGTGTGAAACGTCTGATTGCATACATAACTTTCTGACATCTTTTCAAGTAAAACTTCTTTAGGCCCGACTAGGGAGTAAATCTGTGAAAATGCAACGGAAGAGCGTTACGCTTAAGTCGAGTGCCAATGATTTGTACTGAATTATAGTATAGTATATATACATATATACTCTATAATGGACATCTATGCAATTTATTTATTAATAGTGTTCATGAAATTACTCAAGATTGTTATATTGCAGCTGTCCACTGTGTGAACGGATATTATAAAATTTATTAATCAGCAATTACTTCATTTCTCTAACGCAATTTCTCTAAGTCCTAAATGCTAATTGCAATGACAAACCGATCATGTCGTATTTGAAGTATGACTTTCATTACATTATTGTTATCAAATATTATAAATATTTTTAATACTATTATAAATATAATTTATAATTTACTATTATATAAATATGTATAATGCTTTGCATTAAAAATGTGTGCATCTTGAGTGTTACCACATTACTAATAAACATTATTCAAAATTATTATATTCTGTATTTATTTTACTTAAATGCCATCTCGTACAATAGCAAAAGTTTTACTTCAAACGCGTTTGAACCTTACGCGCACTCTTGTTTTTCGGAGAATTGGCCCCATAATCTCATCATAAATAGAATGGTTAACCACTAGGTTGTCTTTTAGAAACTTTAGGTTAAGAATGACATCACAACATCCTATAGAACATATAGAGTGATTGCGATTCTAATTTGTAAAAAAAAGTATTGGAATAAAAATGAAATTTCTAATGAGTATTTCTGCAATTTGTGCAATATTGGGCTTTGTCAACCAGAGAAATGAGTTGAAAAATTATCACCATATAATGCGTAATGCATTTTTCGTCTCAGTTTGAAAATCTCTGATCTCTACGCCATTTCTTATCTCGCAATAGGTTTCGATACGTGTTATCAGTTATTATTTTCCGTTGTGTACTATTAATAATAATATAAACTACATCAACCTTATGGTACGTGCAAAAGGCCTTCGTTCGTCCATCAACATATGTTTTTTTAGCACAAATATCATGACTAGTTCAATATGGATTATTGACGGACTTCGATTTGAATGCTAAGGACTGTGAGAGGTTATGTAGAGATTTCCATAAAAATAAATATGACTTCATCATTTATGCACACAGATCGCACACATGTCCACGTATTGTAAAGATACACACGTGCTAAATAAATACCGATGGTGTTTCATTTGCGATTTATGACATTTTCACGAATCGAATTATTACCAATCAATACTGAGGTGGTTTTCAAAGGAAAACGAAAACAGAAGAATTACTCAATCATATTAAATATGACTAAGTCGTATAGCTTTTAACTAGTGGTGTATAGCATTGTACCAATTTTTTTTTTAACTTTGGAAAAATTAAATACTAAGTACAATATTTTTTGAATTATTTAAAACGGACGCTTCTTTATCTCAAAAACTGAAATACCATTGTTGGCACTTTTTGCCTCGTATCTACGAAACGGCCAGACCTGCCTTTGCCAAAAACTAATCAGCACGTCTTCGTATCAGTAGGAATCGTATGTTTTTTTAGTTATTCAAATCACACTTTTAATATAAATAGATTTTTTTTATATATATTTTTTAACAGCAATCAGAACCTTACGTCCTATGAGCTGTTGGGCTGAAACTTGTCCTTACTTCGTATTTTTAGATGGTAACCCAATGGTTAATCCATCCATATTTGATGATTTTTGATCGAACCCGGGACCTCTGAAACAAGTCCCGGTATAAATAAATAGATAAGATAACTATTAAGTTGACTTCTAAAAAGTTACATAGTTTAGGTAGAGTCATCACAACAGATAGAACTTCTAGTTCTGATTGCTGTTTCAAAACAATGAAAAAAATCTGTTGTTATCTGCAAAATAAGTAAATCTTGCAAAATGGTAAAAAAGTAAAACATTCAAAATAACCATATTTGATCTTGTAGTCTTTCCATATTGTTTTGTTTGTGCTTTTTATATATGAATCTCACTTCTATGAAAAAAGAAATTAAATTTTGTTTTTCGTTATTAAGGTGCACAACTAGTGTAAACGCCTAAAATTTCCCATTTTTGGGAATTTATATTAAAATAACTACTTTATCAATCATTTCAAAATTTTAGGAATATATTTGTACATGTTTTAAGAATACATAGTAAAATTTTTGAAGAAAAAAAATAAATATTTTTTAAGTTATCGTCGATCTCCAACGGTGCGACAAAAAAAAGGCCCTTCACTGCTGCAAAAAAAATCTCGTTAAACTAGATAATTTTGTCTGTAAAATGATCTACGATAAAAAAAATGAAAAATTGACAAACTGACGGCGTTTTTTTAAAAAAAGTCGAATTTTACCCAAAATTTTGGTCGTTTTTGGAGTGCCAAAATTCGATTTTTGATCCGATCAAAAAATCGATAGTTCATTTTATGGAGAACTATATATATATATAGCATGTAAAAAAAATTTGATAGTGATCATCGGATCATTTGTTTTTGAGTAATCGCTGCAGCAAATTCGGAAAATACTGTTTCGAGAAAAACGCGTTCGAAGATTAAATGATCGTTCTATACTATATGCTATATATATACTCTTTAAATGGCTGTGACTCAAAAACTATTTAAGATATCGATTTAAAATGTTTATGATTCAAAAAATAATTACTTTTATCTTTTTGTAAGAGCATCAATAAAGAATCCACAAGGATAATTAATACGTGAAAAATTACAAATGCTCTTACGATTGTTCTTTTTAATTGAATTTAGTGTATTGCTATATGCAATTGTTGAAAACTTATTTTTAGTACTACATATTAATATGTGTATCTATTTATATATTTATAGTCTATTTCCTATACAAAATAAATTATAATTCCTTTGCTCAACACACATATTTTAATACAAAAAATTCAACTTTGAAATTGTATTTAAGAACAATTCGATTATTCAATTTGGCCAAGCCATATGTTTTAAATAATTTAAATATTTTAAATATTTTACTTCTTTGGGACATAATTGACTTAAACAGAATGTATAATATATTTTATATACGAAATAGTTTTCTGTGTACGAATATTTATGAATCAGAACTCCATAAAAAATTGTACATTTTTATTCAGTATCAATGATGACTAATCCGATAATTTTTTGTCGTATATTTTTGTTGATAATTTACATAATAAAATCGTGTAGGTGCGTTAATGACACCTCAAATGATATTTATTTCAATTTGTTTCAATGACATAGTTATATATTTGTCTTTAGTAAAATATTTCGTAAAAAATATCTTTCGTCGATATTTGAATTTTTTGCATATGTTTTATTTTTGTTTGGAATATCACGAGCTAAATTTCTCTCAACAAGTGTCATCAATGTTGACGATATTGACGCAAGGAGTTTTAAATTGAGATTCTAAAATTAAAGATTATTGTAGTTTACTAATTTTAGACATCTATATTTTGCCAAAAGTAATGTAAGTGAAAGACGGGTGCATTTTCTATAAATGTTCGAAATACTTTGTTGATATATTTCATCTATAAATCAGGGTATATAGACAAAACAAAATAGAGCTATAATTTTAGGGGAGAACAGGAGAGAATAGAGCTTGCAAAAAGTGTAATAGGATTTGTAGTCATAGACCTTAGAATACATGTGTTCCGTATAGGTCTATAGTTGAGTTTCAATTACTTAAAAATATCAAAATTCATTAAACAATATTTTTGGTTGAATACAAACCTTGCAAAATAATATTCATTTTTTATTTCCATATAATTACAATCTGCCTGGTAGGCATTCAGTAATATTGGTGACAAATGTATAGATATGAGACTTTAAAATAATTATTCTACATTACATTTGAATTTGCTAAATGTAAAGGTTTAATTCTTTTGAGTCTTCTGGATATATTTGATGAAAGCAGGCCTTTTACAAGTTGACTCGGATTATATTCAAGTCTAATTTTGTACTTAGATTGATTCCCAAAAATTTTTATTAAAAAATTTCTATTTCAAATTTCTATATGCGTGTTTGGTATACGTTTTTGTTGGACTAATATAAGAACGCTTCTGGTCTTCCTTATTTTTTCAAAGAGATTTGACTTTATAAAAGTCCGTTATTATTGGTCCATGCGTTTCGGAAATTAGCAGGAACAGGCAGGTTTAAAAAATAGAAAAAGTATCAGTATGATATAAATGATAATATTATATAGATCCATATTAATAACAATGTAAAATTTTATGGTAATTGGTATGTCTGAGAAACCTTTAGTGCACAAATAATTCATTTAGTATGAAACTCTGAATACCATTAATCTTGTCCATTATTAATAAAATATTGAAGTTTATATTAATTAAATTAAATTTTTCAAGGCAACAAAAATAAGATTATATATAATCGTTCTTCAAATGTAATTTATTAGCTGATTATTATTACAGCTTGGCGAAACCAAACATTAGGCATTTGCAATTATAAATTTTGCATTATACAAAATCAAATAGGCAATAGCAATTTCTTACCAAAACCGTGACTCAATCCAATACAATTCCTTTGCAAGAATCGTCATTTGTTTTTCTCTATTAATCATTTGTACTAAACGCTTTCGTACTTTTATTGTTTTGCATTCTTATTGTTCTGTGTTTGATTATAACATAATTTTCTGATAATTTTATTACGCATTTGTGTTTTTATAAAAGTTTTCTATGACACACATTTTAAGGAAAATCAGCATTCGTAAAACACGAAGATTTTTCAGTAATTTGTACTGCTATTACAAAACATGGAAAAGCGTATCGAAGGTTGATCCTGAGGCATGTAAATTTTGCAATAGAGTCGCTTTTCCTTGGACTCTATTTGTTGTGAGTTGGAAATGTTTAATTAATTCATAATTGAGAAATAAAATCGATAATGAGGGAATATAAGCTTTCTAAAAATATGAATATAAGCAGCATATTATTTTTTATATTATTTATCACAATAAATAAACAATAGATAGTACTTCCCAAAGACAGGTTCTGAGCTAAATTCCATCTCGATTCAGAGAAGAATAGTGTGAAAGGTTTACGATTGCCATTTTACACCACAGTGCCCGAAGTTGGAAACATATTTTTGATCTATATTTTCAAGTGAAAATGGACATTGCTGCTACATGAAATCAGGTTGCCAGATATCAGCGACCCCGTCCATTTATTACAATGCACTTATTAAAATAGACAATGATGCATTTAATAATAATATTCGTGGAAACGAATACATATTATATATTGGAACTGTTATTTCTGATTTGTTTGTTTATTCAACATCTATTATATAATGATTGGGATATAAATATGCTTTCGCCACTTCATTAATTTCTTAATATTTACACTATCCTGTCAGAAGAATAAATCTTTGATCCATGCTAATTATAAATAATTGTTATAGTAGACCAAGAATTGAAACTTCGAGCTTTAATTATATTTATATACAAATTCAATCAATACATTTTGATTCATTTAAAATATTATAAATTCATATTTTCGACTTTGGACTGCTTCTCATTTGAATGTGCTTTTGTTTTGTTGATAAATTTATTCCTGAGCCATTCAATATTTTAAAAGACTAAAAAAAATAATTATCGACTGCGATATAGAGGTTAAAATCATAAAATGTCTATATAACGATATATACCTAGTTTTGTTGTAATACAGAAATATATATGAATATTGTTAATTTCTATTGGTTTCGATCATTACGTACTACATTCTCAGAAGGTGATATCATCTACCTTTTATTTTTGCGTTGTATTTATTTGATTACTGAATTATTAAACAAACTATTTGTTTGAATCGGTACGTAGGTGCTATATATGTCTAAATCAAATATTATTATATAAATCAATGATTGTAAGTCATGGCGATTTTTTCTTTTCAAGTTTCTTAGCTGTTTTTTCTTTCATTAAAAATTAGTTATAAGTTTCATATTTTTGATAATCTATAAGTATTTTTAATAATTTTGTAATATGCAATATCTTCAATGATATGTACATATTAGGTTGTCAAATATCTCCCTTCCGCCTTTTTGTATTATAAACCAAGAGCAAAAAGTGGAAGGGAGATATTTGACAACCTAATATATGTAATATTTTTAATATTTTATCATTTCTTATGCTATTTTTTATATTTATGTAAAAAATATCTGCTCTTAAAAAAAATTTCTAAGGATAGAGATCTTGAAAATATCTACTATAAGATAAGGTGAATAACTAATATTACTAAAGAGAAAATTACCTCAAAATCGTATATTAAATACAAAAATCTTCAATAATTGAATTTGTTTCATGGTTTTTGTACTTATATATACACTCTATTTTCTGAATTTTCAAAGTCTTCCTTCAATTTCACATACAAATAGCAATATGTGAAGTGAAAAGTGAAAATAGCTTTTCCTCTGCAATGCTGCATCCAATAAAAAGTCATCAGTATTAGAGTTTCTAATAATAAATATATCATATAGAGATAGAACAACCACTGAGTTGCTATCTATGAAGCCAAATCATTAAGAAGAAAAATATTCAGTAATTGCATTTGCTCTGATGTTTTAGAAGTTAGTATTTATACTTTGATAACATACTTGAATTTCTGAATTTTGAAAACTTGAAAACTTATATTTTACTTATTAATAGCATTATATTTCCAAATGAAAATAGCTTCTTCCCAACATTGCTGCACCCTATAAAGTCATCAGTATTAGAGTTTCTAATGATAAATATATCAAATGTAGATATGACAATCGATGGGTTGCCATCTACAAAGCCTCTTTATTAGGATTCGTTAGATTCTGATTTCTGTTAATATAATAACAAAAAAAATACTATGCATAATATGTACATGATACGAATATTATATTGTATTCCGACAGATTTACAAAGATTGCTATTTATATTATCATGGTCGTAAACGATAAAAATATTTCTCCAAATATCTCTATTTCTTTATTGAATCACATCCAACTTCAAATTTATTTAAACGTTTCCAATTGAAAATAGCTCTTCTATGGCATTACTTAATAAAAGGTCATCAGTATTAGAATTTCTAATAATCATAATCAGTAGATAGGACAACCATTGGGTAGCCACGCATAAAGCTTGACAAGAGCCTGAAATATTATTATTGATAAATTCATTATCTACATATATATATAAATAAGTCGGGTTTTCCTTCCTGACAATTTAACTCTAGAAGGCACAAACCGATTTCGACAATTTTGCATTCGTTGGAAAGGTCTCGGGCTCCGCATGGTTTATAGCTAAGAAAATTAGGTGCATGGCATCGTGCCATTAAGAAAATCATTGTTTTTCACATGGGCAGTTACACGTTGCCTGCTCACGAGTTGGAAAACCATCCGCTTTGTTTGTGTTAACGTCAGACCAAAAAACAAAAAATGTGGTTTACCAAAGAGCACTTCAGTGAAACGGATAATTTGCGGATTCACTTTCATTTACTTAGAGAAGTTCAACTAAAAAACACTCCATTTTTGTAATCGAAATAAATTCATTACTGCTGTGCAATAAAATCAATTTTTTCCTTTTCAAATATAAAACAAACAAAAATATTCTTCATCTTTCTCATGAAACCATCTGGTGGCGAAACGGAGTTCGTCGGGTTTGCTAGTTATGAATAAATAAATACACTGGAAATTATTTACCTTAAATTAATAAAAATAGTTCATTTTATTTCTTACCAATTAACCTGTTTCTTTTATCCCTCAGCTGGACACTCTGTTCGGACGTCCTCGTAAAGGAGCAAACAACTCCCCTCGGCCTCACTCGGATTTGGGGCTGCCCGGCGGTGGCAATGGTTTCCACGGTGGAGCAGGTCCAGGGGGAGTCGCAAATGCAGGAGGCGATAAGGCCGGCGGCTACGGAGGCGCCACGAGCAATCACAACGAGGGTGGACACAGTAATAGATCCGCCGAGATAGCAGCCCTCAGTCAGAAAGAACTGGAGGTTCGCTTCGAGGCACTTCTGGTGAGTTTGATTGTATTACAGTTGGATTTAATTATAGGAGCCTCGGGTGGTTCAGGTTATTTGATTTGGGATAATGTGGATATATGAGTTCCAATCAGTCTGCTGCCAAGTTCAATCAACTTTTATATAAATTAGTGGTGTATGGCATATTGCCAGCCCATTGCTGTAACTTTCCATACCATAACTAAAAATTTTTCAAAGCTTCAAGTTTTGTGGAAAATTTTGAAAAAAATAATTTTTTCGAACGTTGTTGAAATTTTTGAAAAGTTGGTTGATATTAACTGTCGAAAATGTCGAAGTCATTTGTTTGAACTATATAAGTTAACTTCAATTATTGTAAATATTGGTACGGAACCTATAGACCAGGAAATAAATATTGTTCTTATTACTAAAATTTCTATAAAATATCTGATTATTTGGTGAGCATATATCTAATTATTATTTTTGGCAACCAAATGGCATTTTTTCAACTTTTTTCTGGAACTCCGGGGATCTCCGAAACAGCTGGACCTGCCTTCCAGTCGGTCATTTTCAAGAATTTAATCAGTTCTTCATTGTATACATCATACAAGTGAAATGTTTCTTGAAATTCACGTCGGACGCTCCGTACTCTCCAAAAATTGGATTGTCATTTTATCCCCGTATCTTCGAAACGGCCAGATCTGCCTTTGCCAAAAACTGATCAGCACGTCTTCCCATCAATAGGAAGTTAATAATAAATAAAATATTCAAATATTTTTATAAACTTCATTGAACTAGAATCAATTATTTATCTTTTTTGTATTTTTTCCTTCAATGATTTTTGAAAAGTTTTATTATTGAAGATTTCTGATTTAATGATATGAATAATGAATGAAACGAAAAATATTTCATTTTTAATATACACGTAATTGCTCTTTATCAATTTATTTAAATTTGGAGGAGGTAATCACGTGACCGACTTTTAAAAAGTTTTTGGTTCGTTCATCTCCCTTGATGATGTGTCGTGATTTTAAAATTACTTTCCTCCCCCATCATCGCATGTATTTTAAGTACATAGAAAAAAGTTTTTTATTTTTTTTTTTTTTAAATTACGATTATTTTTTAAATTCGGGTAAAAAACAATTGCACGCGATATTTTACTAGATCCCCCCTCCCCTCACGTGATACTTTGTTTTTTTTTTTGTTAAACTTCTCCACCCTTTGCAAGGCTCACGTGATTAATAGATGCCCCCTTACGAGATCTACGTCTATTACTAAAGTCACATATTATTTTTTTTAGAATGTCATGATTTATCAAGGATCAAAAATGGATTATTAGTTTTTCGTAATTTATTTATGTTTTAATTTATGTGATCTAATTTTAAAATTCTTAAAAATGTTACATATTAATTATTCCTTTTTTTTTCAGAATGATATGAATTTATCAGAGGCCAAAAAGACTCCGCTGTTAAATATGCCCGACGATTACAAACGCAAAATGTTGGTAATGCACTTGAAAGGTGCTTCAGATGTAAGTATGAAATACATATATATTTACTGATTTTTTTTTAATAATTTCATATAATTTTTAACTATTTTAATTATTACAGGAATACCGTCCACATTCCAAATTCGACAAAGCTCACGATTATATAAATTATTTAGCACAACCAGAATTAAGTCTGAATAAAACGCATGCGTGCGTTGAAAGTTTAAGAATCGCTCTGACGAACAATCCCTTAAGCTGGGTACAAGACTTCGGAACAAAAGGTTTGCAACAGCTGCTTGAAACGCTGAACGAATGCTACAGGAAAAAGTGTGTTTGTATATTGAAATAGTTCCGTACTACTAATAATAATTAGCGTCTTAATGTTGATAGATCAAACTATAAATATTTTGAAAACACAGTTATGAGATTATACATATTTTTAATTGCTTCTATAAATTTGTTGAACTCTATTTACTGATATTTTTCTATAATGTGGGATGATCAGTACTTATTTGGAAAATATGAAAGCCAATTTCACTTAATATCTTTCTAATTAAATATTATTTTCTAATGCATCATTTTTTTAATTAAACTATTATGTTATATTAACACTGGTCATCATGGGAATGTCGTCTATAGACGACGCTCGTAGCGAATTAATTTTTTTTACTATATTATCTGAAATCTCTCTAAACAAATTTTGTTCGGAATCGTCATTGTTAGTGTGTTATTCATTTATGCTTGTCTCTATAAGTAGTTCTTATTTTTTTTTCAGTGATAGTTCTTATGATAGAGTACAATATGAATGTATAAGATGTATTTCGGCTATTATGAACAATACAGTAGGAATAAAAGAGGTTTTTGCACAAGCTGATACGCTGCCCATCGTCGCTAGAAGTTTAGATACGCGTAAACCTCAGGTAAATGTTATAATTTTTATATTACTAATAATTTGTGATAAATACTAATGGGGCAATTCTGCCGTAACAGAGCTCATGACATAGCGTTGTCATGATAACGCTCTCTTATGCTTGTTCTTTGTATTGAAAATTATGAAAATGTCAATCTGTATGCCGTGTGATCAGGTGTATTTTACATATAAACAAGCAAGGAATAATGTTATGATAACAGAATTCTTGCTTGTTTATATGTAAAATACTCCTGATCGCACGGAAAATAGATAAATATTTTCATAACTATACTACAAAGAACAATCATAAAGAGAGCGTTGCCATGACAATGCTATTTTATGAGCTCTGTTAGGGCAGAATTGCCCCATAAGTAAATCCATGCAGAAGTAAAACATGACTTATTACATTACTTTTACTACTTTGTTTTGTTTTTTTTTTCTTGAAATTGTTATCAAAGAAAAACGATCATTAATTTTTTTCCTCTTCTTTCACTTGTAATTTTTACTTCTCTAGAATTATGTGAAACTAAAAACTGATTTGCTGAATCACATACATTCGCTGGTGTTTCATAGGTAGCTACTAATTACTGTTACTGATATTATGAGAATGTTTGAGACATCAATAGGAAATCGTATCGATAATTGTTTAGTAAAGCGAAAATGTTACTTTCAAAATAAACAATTTCATTACCCAAATAGCTGAATCACAATTCTATATTTTAGATATACGTATCGGAAAGTTCATGCAGCTTATGATTATCGTAGCTATGAACTATTGCTATGATGGCCTTTATAATTAGTTTCTAGTTAATTTTAATCAAAAGTTCATGCGATTTTTTTTATCTCTGCAGTATTATGATCCTCATTATTAATTTTGATATTATTTTCTATTTTCGCAGGTCATGTGCGAAGCAGTGAAGGTGTTAGCCGCCACATGTCTCATACCGCCGGACGGTCACGAAAAAGTGTTGGAGGCCATCACGATGCACGCGGAAGCCACGGGAGCCTGCAGATTCTTGCCGGTTGTTAAAGCGTTGTCCATGAGGAAACACGAGTCATTAAGGGTAAGATGATCATTAGTTGATGACTTAAAATGAATGTAATAACGGAGTTTAATAACATAACGGATTTTGATTTATATAATACTATCTTGTAAGCCATTCTGAAACCACACACGCATGTCGAATTGCTCGTATCTCGAAGCAGTTTTCATATAAATGCAGTACAGTGTTTTTCTTATAATGAAAATAAATTAAAATTTATTCCTAATATCAAATACGTATTCTGCAAAAACATAGCAAATTACTAAATAAAAAATGACTAAGGGACCAATTCTGCCGCATAACGCATATGGCAAGGCTATGTTATGAAGAATTTTCATACTAAATATTGACAAAAGCTATATGGTTGTGTGCAGTCAAGCATATTTCTCAGGTTGTCAATAGAAAACCCAACTTAGAAACCGCGCAAATGTCAAAAAAACGATCTTAGATAACAGGGCCTTTCTGACCTAGCTTCATAACATACGAGTGACGTTGCAGTTTATGTGTAAAACGCCTGAATGCACACCAAATACATGACATTTTGGCAGTCTTTAGTATAATTCCGTACATAATGTATGAAAGTTGGAGCGTAACATGGTCTTGCCATAACATTTTTCTGTTATGCGGTAGAATCGGTTCTTTAATATGAAAATTATTTTTTTCTTTGACTTATAGTATTGCGAAAATGAGTTAGAAGTCTCCATCAAACAATTCTCATGCTCGACCAGTTGCATCTTTTTCCGGGTGATTTTTGTCCTTTGTCGGGGAGTGAACCTAAATTGCACGAAAGAATGCACAACATTAATATTAATGAATTGAAGTTTTTAACTTTAAAATAATTTACTTCAAATATTTGTATGATAGTTCAGTGCGTCTTCACATACAAAATCATTGTTACAATCGAATTTTTCAAATCAAATCGTTTCTTTGGAGGCTCGTACCTCGAATTTTGCTGGTATGACGAAATAAACGAGCTGCTTCTTTGGCGGCTCGTACTTTGAAAGTCCAGTATGACGAGTCGCTCGTAAGGCGAGGTACCCACTGTAATTTATATAATAATTCTGATAAAATAATGTTGTCATAATAAAATTGATGGGGCAATTCTGCTTTAACAGAGCTCATAAAGTAGCGTTGTCATGGCAACGCTATTTCACGCTTGTTCTTGGTAGTGAAAATTATGAAAATGTTCATCTATTTGCTGTGCGATCACGCGTATTTTACATATAAATAAAGCAAGACAGAATGTTATGATAATGAAGAATCTGTTATCATAAGATTCTTCCAAATAGACATTTTCATAATTTTTCACTATTGAGAACGAGCACAAGAGTGCGTTGCATAGACAACGCTATTTTATGAGCTACGGCAGAATTTTCCCATGAATAAAATAAATATTTTTTTGGAGTATGTCTATAGAGCGTAACATTTTATTATCTTTAACTTCCCGAAGAAGTTTATTCTAAAAAAAATCGGATTTACTAATTTTATGTTTTCTCAGAGTTTAAGTCATTCTGAATCGATTGAGAATCCGAAATGCAACTTGCCCTAAGGCAAAATGCTTCTTACAACTAGTTTTATTTTTGAATTGAATTTTCTTAATTGAATGTTATAATAGATAAGACGGATGTTTTTGATTTTTAACGTCCTTACTTTACTCTCAATAATTATTGAAACGTATTAATGTAAAATGTAATGTTTTCCAATTTAATTCCGATGCCAAAAATATTTTGATAGTAAATTTAATATATTTTGGATCAAAATATAATTTTTTTTAACTCAATAATTACATTATAATTTTTTTTTTGTATATCGTTGTTTATAAATAAAGTGTTGCCTTAATTGAAAACCAAAGATGTCTACATTTGAACTGATAAAACTATTTTTATTATGGGCTCATTTGAACTAATGCATTAATATATTTAAATAATCTGAGTTCAAAAGTAGCTATATTTATATATTATAATATTAAGTTAGTTAGTAGTTGTAGTCATGTTGTAGTTGTTTTCAATGAATCAAAATAACTACCAAAACGTAAACGTTAATCGGTAATCGGTACTATGAATCGGTTGGTCTGAAGTTCGTTTTTATTATTATATATTTATATGTTGGCGAATTTATATTTTCATGCTGGACTATATGCATAATCAGAATAAGCCAAAACGAATAATTTAGAACGACCAAAAGTGGATTGTTATTGGACGAATATAGCGACTATTTTACTGATTAATTACTAACTCATTCTAAATAACGTAGTTTGCGAGTATACAAACAGTTTTTCGTAAAATTAGAATATAGAGCAGCAGGAGAACGAACTTCTGGCCCGCCATAAACTAATTCGGGCTAGTAGTAAGTACTAACTGGTTTTCAACTAGAGATCATACCCTAACTGATATTCGAATTATTGTGCAGTTTAATATTTATTATGCACAATATTAAATTTTGTTTTCTTTTACAGGTAGCGTGTCTACAATTAATAAATGCCATAGTTACGAGTCCGGATGATCTTGATTTTCGGTTGCATTTGCGAAATGAAATTTTAAGAATGGGCCTCATAGACATATTAGGTTAGTTCAAATTGTTTTAATAATATTATAAATATCACCACATGAGTACTAACTATAGTGAAATATAAGCACATGAATACTAATAAATGGCTTTTTAGATACATTAAAAGCTGATGCTTCTGATTTGCTGATTGTGCAAATAAATGTATTTGATCAACACCGGGAGGAAGACTATGAGGAATTTGTGACTAGATTCGATAATGTCAGGTTAGTTTTGTAAAAGTTTTAAAATATATTTATATTTTATATAAGTTGATTATATATTCTAAAACATGTTTAAAAATTGTAACCTTTTGTTTTAAGTAGTCTCTTTCAAATCCATACTCGAACTTAAATTGTTTTGAAAAT
Organism: Ctenocephalides felis; assembly: GCF_003426905.1. Taxonomy (NCBI): domain Eukaryota; kingdom Metazoa; phylum Arthropoda; class Insecta; order Siphonaptera; family Pulicidae; genus Ctenocephalides; species Ctenocephalides felis. The sequence goes on along the minus strand of NW_020538040.1, from coordinate 19,058,141 downwards.
GAAAATGAAATGAAAAAATATTTTTTAAATAATATTTTTATTGAAAATTAAATATTAAGTTGTATATAATTATCGAATTTACAAAATTTTCTCACTCCGATAATTCTTTTGTAGTATATAATAAACAACGCATTTATGTGCATTTCTCATTGACCTTATACATATAAGGTCTATTGCATTTTTACATCTAAGCACAATTTTGTTTGCTATTTTGATTGTTATTCTGAAAACAAATAATTTCTAATCACTTTTGTTTTTATGTCACAAATGTTGTGCTGTTTTTGTATACATACCTCAGCTCTGACAAAGCCTCATACAATTATTGCAAAGCATTTTATAGTTACTTATTGATTTGTATATTGTGTTATTTTAATTTTTTTCAATATTGATTAATGCTAGTTTTGAAATGCCATACTTTTGTTTTTTATCGCGTTATTACGTGTTTACTTTGAATATTTTTATGAAAATATTAAATTACATGTCAATATGGTTTTTAATCTTTCAAAATGCAGGTAATTGGTCATTAATTAAATTTTATTTACAATTTACTTTTGCATTTATTTTTGAGTGTTAATAATATGAATTTTCTATTTTTCAGGGTGGAATTGGATGATATAAATGAGTGCTTCGAAATGATAAAGAATTTAACAATTGATTCGCCTGCTGAACCATTTTTCTTATCAATTTTGCAACATTTACTTTATATACGAGACGATCCTTACGCCAAGTAATAATTTGTTACCCAAAATATTTTATTACATTAGCTTATAAATGTATACTAAATTATTTTTTATTGCAGACCACAGTATTACAAATTGATAGAAGAATGTGTTACTCAAATAGTATTACATAAAGCAGGTCATGATCCTGATTTTAGGGCTACCAAGCGATTTAATATTGATGTAGCTCCAGTTATAGATACTCTAATTGGTAATGATTTATTAAAATACACATTGAATTTTCGTATTCAGTCTTTGTTTTTCCTATTAATTAATTTTTTTTTTCTATTATAGAAAGATCCCAAGCGGAAGACACAAAACGAGCTGAGGAATTGAATCAAAAATTGGAGGAACTTATCCAGTCGAAACAAGAAGCTGATGCTAAAGTTTTACATCTTGAGGAGCAATTGCGGAAACTACAAAACTCGGTATTATATTTTATACTACGTAAAAATTTTAGTATTTTGCAGGAAAACAGTTGTGCATTAAGCAGTCAACTGTGTTTGATGAGTATACTTCAGTCATTTGTATAAATCTTCGACCATAGGCTAGTTTTGAAACAAACAAAAAAAAAAAATATCATCTTCAAGGTATTTAGAATAATTTGAGGCTATCACGGTGTAATACATACTTGTCAGTGACAATTTACCTTACAACACTTTACCTTGATTTTAAAGACACGAAACCTTGCACACAGTTAACTGATCAAAGGGCTTTGTCAAACTAAAGCTAAACATATTTAGATAATCTTAGACATTTTAATGCTAGTATTTTTTTATACGGAAGCTAGAAAACAAAGTTAATTTTTATTTAAAACTATTCTAGGGTGCCTCGACGAAGAATTCCATCATGGGATCACTCGGTCCTCCGCCGCCACCCATGCCAGGAAGTGCAGGTTCTGGAGGTGGTGGCCCCCCACCGCCACCACCATTACCTGGCGGAGGCGGACCACCACCACCACCTATGCCAGGTAATATTACATATGCAAATATTTAATATAAAACTTTTCTGTAAACCTCCACTTTCAATATTCAGGATGATCTTCAATCAAAGACATTCACTTTCACAAACTATACTTTAGTAACTACACCTTTAATTATCTTTAGTTTATACTTTCTTACTATTAACAATACAAAAAAAATAAAATGATATCTACGCCAACTAAGCTATTGCATTCAAATACTGTTGTAACAACAGTTTTTTTTTCTCTTACATTATTTTAGATTATAAATAAATTGTACTTCAATTTGTTTCATATTGGTTTATTTGTAAATTTTTTTTCAGGAATGTGTGGACCACCTCCACCGCCTATGCCAGGAGCTGGAGGTGGTGGGCCACCACCTCCGCCTATGCCTGGCATGGGAGGTCCTCCACCTCCACCGCCACCAGGTATGGGCCGTGGTCCTCCACCACCACCTGGAATGATGGCTCCAATGGTAAACTATTTTTTTATCACAATTACCAATTACTTTCCATTTAGCAATTATATTAACTCTCAACTGAGGAAATCATTAATAAGATTTTAATTTTTAATTTTGTTTAAATATTACTATTATTACTATATACTATACTATAGTTTTTTTCTCTTGGTTATTTAATTTTGTACTATGGTATTCAATTTCTACTTTTAGATGCCGCAGCCAGATGTTCTGCCACATGGTTTGAAACCTAAAAAGAAGTGGGAGGTACAAGGACCAATCAAACGTGCAAACTGGAAAACTGTTAGTCATTCTATTATACTTAATTCTAATGTAAATTTTAATTTATAACAATTTACTAAGTTTTTTCCAACAAATTCAGATTGTTCCACAAAAGATGACTGCTAAATCATTCTGGGTAAAGGTTCAAGAGGACAAACTCGCTTCCCCTGATATTCTAACTGGACTTGCAAGTCGGTTCAGTACAAAACCCACGAAAAATAACGACGTTTGCGACAAGTGAGTACCATAAAATCCATATTTAAGTTGCTATATTACTTGATTTTATTAATTTGATGGTTCTATGTTTTCACATTTTGGTCTCTTAACAGGCCTGCTGCTACAAAGAAATCAGTTGTTGATTTACGGGTATTGGATGGAAAATCTGCACAAAATATTTCGATTTTGTTAGGAGGCTCACTCAAACATCTAAAACATGAAGAAGTGAAGAAATGTCTGCTGAGATGTGATACCCAAGTTTTGACACAGAATGTCTTACAACAATTAATACAGGTAAAATGATAGTTCTTCATTTCATTAAATTGCCATATTTTATTCAGTTATTATCATTTTTTTAATTTGTGCAATTTTAAAATATTTATAGTATTTACCACCAGTAGAACAGTTGAAGAAATTAGAGGAAATATATTTACGAAAAGAACAACTGAGCACACCGGAAAGGTTTTGTGCAATTTTAGCTGGTGTCAAGAGGCTTTTGCCAAGGCTTAATTCCTTAGTATTTATGTTGAAATTTGATGAACTAGTTCAAGACTGTAAACCGGTAAGAATTTTTACTTGCATGTAGACATTAATATTTTATGTGAATTAATTTTAAATATTCATGAAAATTCTTGGCAATGTAAGATTATTATATAACTTCATTTACATGATATGAGATCATTCTTGTAAATTACATCAATGGTTTTAGTACAAACTCTCATTCTGATAATTTTTTTCTATTTTTAGCATATCGTGGCTGGTACTGCAGCTTGTGAAGAAATAAGGTCAAGTAAAAAGTTTTCGAAAATTTTAGAATTAGTTTTATTACTTGGAAACTACATGAATAGTGGCACAAGAAATGCTCAAGCTTTTGGATTTGAAATTAGTTTCTTAACTAAGGTACTAATAATAAAATGTTGTACATACTTAAAACTTTATATTTGATGAATAATACAAATAAATTTTATTTTTAGTTGTCAGCAACAAAAGATTTAGAAAATAAACATACACTTCTACACTACCTAGTTGAAACAATTGAAAAGAAGTTCCTGAAGTATTGACATTCGGCGAGGAACTAGATCACGTAGATAGGTAATTGGAGTTATCTTTGAATATGTTTGATTGGAATATTTTTTATATTGTTATATTTTTGTAATGTAGCGTATTTGTGAAAAAAAAAATGGATTTAAGCATGATGTATTTTTTATATTATGTTATATCAAAACTTACTTCTAAAGAAAACTAAAATAATTTTGGTGTTATAATAACATTTGATAATGATATATTCAGGGCATCACGAGTAAGTGTGGATACTGTTCAAAAAACATTACGACAGATGGATAATGCACTGAAAAATTTACAAAGTGATCTAAATAATAATAAAGTTCCGCAAGGTGAAGATGATCGATTCACAGAAATTATGGGGGTAAGAGTCTTATCTTAATACATATGCATTATTTGTATTTGTTTATTTTCAATATCAAATTTGGTATATTAGGATATGATATTTTTGACAAATTATTTCAAATATTTGCTGCAAATTGTAGATGCTAGATTATATAATAAGAATAAGATGTAACATATATAAATTGCTTTGACATATTTATTACAATATTCAAGACACTTCTTTGCTAGTAGCCAACAAACTATAAATTATTTGTTATATTTTGACCTGTTTGTTTAAAAAATCTATAATAAATTTAGTGGTTGGCTTATGTTTTATTTATCATACTATATATTGTTTTTGTAGTCTTTTTCATCCGAATCGAGACAACAAGTTGATATCTTGATCAGCATGCACAAGAAAATGGAAGCCCTTTACAAGGATGTTGCCGAATTCTATGCTTTTGATCCTGTTAAGTATTCACTGGATGAATTCTTCACGGACATCAAAACATTCAAGGATGATTTTAATGTGAGCATTTGCAATGAAAAATCAATGATATTTTTGCTTACATTATAAAAGGTATATTTTTCAATTTTTCTTTTTTTAGCAAGCGCACCAAGATAATTTACGTACTAGGGAAGCGGAAGAAAAGGCTAGAAAGGCTAAAGAAAGTAAAGACAAAGCTGAGAAAGAAAAGAGTGAGCGGGCTCAACGCAAGAGGCAGCTTGTTGATATGAATGCTATTAATGCACAAGAAGGTGTTATGGACAGGTAAGTTCTCAACCTGCAAATCAATGATAAAAATTTTAATATATACTGCAAATACTTTTTAACCATTTTATTTTGAAACAGAGTCTACTCTGTTTTTTGTTTGTTACTCAGAGATTTTAATGATTTGTAGTATTATTTAATATGTCTGAGATATTATTTTTCAACTAATAAACATTTAATTAATTACAGTTTATTAGAAGCCTTACAAACTGGTTCTGCCTTTAGTCGTGAAGTAAGAAGGAAAAAGGGCCCTAGAGCTGCTGGAGGTAAATACAATTATTATTCTTTGTTTTCATCTCATCTTATTTTGCATCATACTCTTGGTTTCTTTCACCAATTTTACTGATTTTGACCAATAAATTTGTAAACAATCTTTTTTAATTTGTAAAATAAATAAAATATTGATCTTTTGAAATCATTAAATTTTTGAAACTTTTTGCATGCATAGAAGATTTGTTAGAAATGGATGATTCATGTTCAGGTAAAGAAATTTTTAATATTTGAATGTGCATTATATTATTTAACATCTTTGCTTGTTTCAATAATGCCTGATGAAAAATTTATCATACTATTCTAAGCTTCTTGGATAAAATAGAAATGTTATGGTAATGTCATGTTATGGGTCTATCCATGGTCTATCTTTGTATGAGTTAGAAAAGATTTGTATTTGCTGTGCGATCAGACATTTTATACATAAAACCTAACTTGCAAAACGTACTAACATAAAATAACAATTTTATAATAAGTAAATTTATATAAAGTAAAAAGCCTGATTGCACAGCAAATACATAGCTTTTTAACAGTTTGTCACTTCCAGTTAATACAATGATTGACCCATAACATAGCGTTGCCATAAAATTTAGATTTTATTTTAGAATTGGCAACTAAATGTTGTTCACTTTCAATTTTACATGTTTGTTATTTTCAGTTTAACCGGTTGACCATTATCTATCAAAATGCCTAAAACTGCTACAAAAAATTTGGGTGTTTAAAAACTTTAAAACCAATAACTTCAATAACACATTGATTTACATTTTTTTTAAAACATTTTGTAGATAAATAATTTAATGCAAACATGTGTTGAAGACCATTAAAAATGTTTAACGTAGTATATGATTAAATTATTGCATAGCGGTCAAACGGTTAAATTTTTTTACTGTATTTATCTTTTTTGTCTATTTTATATAAATGATTGATGATAAATATTAAATAATTTTAGCCGAAAGACGTGCACAACTAAATCGGAGTAGAAGTCGAACAGGCTTAGCAGTTAGCGGTTTGTCAGGAAGAGAATTATCAAGGTAAGTTATATTTTATGATGGCTTGTTTGGTTATATTATTCAATCTTTATAATTCTTATTTTCTATTGTGATGTCTGAATCTATTTACTTAGTCTGATACTTTTATCTTCTCTTTCACAATTTTGTTTGAATTGACTTGGGCATTTTATTTTTCTATATTCTTAAGGGCATATATTAGGATACTGGAAAGTTCTAACCATTTGTGGAAAAAAAGAATATACTATTTTTTTTTCTTTTGCCAATTAACTTTATTGGATAATACAATTTCTATTATTTTTAATGATCTGTTGTCAGAGTGAGGGCTATTTGTATATCCCATTTTTCAAAACTATTTTATGCAAAAAGTTGAACCAATACTTGCTTGAAATGTTCATTTTTTAATTTCTTGCCTGTTAAAAAATTTTGTAAGATGAAAAACATGTGATAATCAGAGCTTTTATGTAATCCACTGTACATCGCCAGTTACCATCTGGTTTAAAATGAGCTATATTTTGTTCTGAGCCTAAACCTATATTATGAATATGGTCAGAAATTATTTGGTGAGATATATTAGGTCTTTCTGTGATCCCTAACATTATCAGAGAAGGATCTTACTCCATAAATACCTTAACAACATAGTCATTGAACAAAGATGCTCACTCGGAACAGAAAGGTCAAAATAATCCATTTCAAATTTTATTATCAGAAACTGTACTTTCACTAAACACTTTCAATAAATTTCTACGTGCTTCCATAGCATTTCTTTTGTTTTAAAACTTATAAAATATAGTAATGAACTTTATACTATTATTTCACAGTTAAGACTGATGTGAAGTTTATTTTCTATATCAACATGTATATTCAGTGATAAAAATACAGAGTCGAAGATTCATTAAATAAACATTTAATTCAGTAAACGTGGCGAAAATGTCATAAATTCGGACAGAACTTTCCGGTTGATCTAATATAAAGAATTTAAAAATTATATGACAATTATAATTATAAAAGTTCAGTAATAAACAGTAATATATTACATATCTAAATCATATGTCCAATGTATCAACAAATCTGAAAATATTAAATTTTTAGGTAAATTTTCCAATCAAAATATATTTTTATAACCTCATATGATGAATTAATGATATCAATTATCATTTTAGTGAACTGCTAGCGGCTTGATGAGATATACTTAATGGGTAAAACTTAACTTTAGTGATCGTCCTAAAGCACTTTGATTGACTGTGAACTATATAATTTTAATAACACTATACATAGGCATACACATATATTTACATTATTAATTATACCATATACATATAAACATATGTATATTTGTAATTAGCCTTTGGATGTTACGATATTTTTAGATGAGTTATTTAATTATGTATTTTTATAAGGTTTGTTATTACGTTTTTATATATTTGATACACACACATAATATATATGATGTATATATATATGATGTATGCATGTCGAGACAAAGGCATTTATAAACTTAATTGTTAAATATTTAATAATGTATAATTATAAATAGATTATGATCAATATTTTATTTATGAATAAATATTTATAATAACTGATGGATAGAAAATAGATAAATGTTTTATTTATTTTCTTTTCATTCTTCTTGTAACTTTTTTGGTCTAACCTTTCTGAAACTATTATTTTTCTTACAAATGGGTTGTAACAAAATTGTATTTTACACATTTAATTTTCATGATTTTTTTTAAAACTTTTCTTGAACCTTGTTGAGTATTTGAATAAGTTAGTTGAGTATTTTTAAGTTTTAAATTATAAATAAGGTTTTAATGATTTAATTTTATCTTCACCTGTGTATTATATAGATTAACTTAATTTTAGCATTTTATTAAACCATTGTATATATGTAAAATTGTTTTCTATGGACATACTTATAAAAGAAAGAATAAAGAAAAAAATATTTTTATGATGACTTATTCATGATTATTAGTATGACAATAATTTCAAGCGTGATTTATATTTTTTTCGGTTATATTCAACCAGTTAACTGTGATTAAGTATAGTCGTCATGGAGAAATAGTAGAATTACGTGTACTAGCAAGTATACTCGTCATGAATATGAGTCAGTGATTATTGACTATTTAAAGATTTTTGAGAAAAACAAAACAATTTCAAATTTCAAGATAATAATATTTTGAGGCTAAGTTGGTCAAAGGTTAATAGTCCAGTCATTATAGTAAGTTCATCTTGGAATTACAGATACTCAGCTGTAAGTCTGTAAATACTTGTATATTGACACTAAAAAGTTGTCTCAAAACTTACATATGTACACCCTACCATATGTAGTTTTGAGACAACTTTTTAGTGTCAATATACAAGCATTTACAGACTTACAGCTGAGTATCTCGAGATTCTTACCTAATTTAAGCTTAAATGATTGGACTGTGAAAAATAAGTAGTTGTAAGCATAGATAAATAAGCATAATTATAAGCACGGTTGTAAGTGTCCTTTAAGGCAAGGTGCATGAACTTTCTATATGTGTCGATAGCCAATAGTCGTCTTAATCATTAAGAATCGTGATTTAGCTATTTAATTTTTAATAGCTTATTTAGAAAATATTTTTTTACTAGAAACAAAATGCGATTTCCAATTGATACCTTTTAAACAAACTTATAGTACATGTAACTGATTAATTTAATTCATTTCACACATTTTGTTCTAATTTGTATTCCAAAAATGTATTTTATTTAACAGTACACGTCAATAGTGACCAGTAAAATTATAGAATGTTATCTCTATATAGTACATGTGCTAATTCCAACCTTTAATGAATTTTTGTAATTGAATTACTTTTCCTAGGTCTAGTATTTTAGGCTGTATCAAACCACAGCAAGAATTTGATTTTTTACATTTATGTGTATAATATTTAATTGAATTTATTTCGTTTTCAGTTTAATATGTATTATTAACCAAAAGGTATAATTTAAAGAAAAAAGAAAATTGTGACAAAATCAATTTTTTCATCCAATATCTTACTGGTGAAACATACTTTATAATTAATGATTATACTTGTCATGAGCTCGATTCGGATGATACAAAACTGGGTACACTGTTCGATGAGCGCGCCGAAGTTAACTGGTTAACATATTGCATTTTAAGATGAATAATAATAAAACTAATAGTTAAATACTATTAAATCTAACAAGAGATTTTTTAATGGGACTAAATATTTATCTTCTTTTCATCTTTCCTATATTTGTGTCTTTTAATGATTTATCTTGTGTTTGTGCATTGTTTGTGGTGGAAGGACAAAACTTCATAGATAAACACAGTGATTTGTTTGTAATAATTATTTAATATATATTTCTTTTTAAATTTTTACAATATATCTATGTGTATATATTTTTTAAACTTTTTATATTAACATCTATAATATATCAGTTTGTCAAATCGCAACTACATATCTCAGAATCGTTTTAAATTTTCTTTCATTCTTTGGCAGAGTTTATTGAGCATAAGGCGCAACCAAAACTTATAGGTACCGGACAAAGGCAGAATAACAAATGGCTACAAATCAATTTCAATAGTCTCGACAACCTTTGGTCAAAACTTAGCTGTAAGTAATTAAAATTGCATGATTTTTGTTTCTTATATATATATATATATATATATATATATATATATATATATATATATATATTGTATAAATCATATAAAGGTTGTCATCGTCTCAATGTAATTATGTTATTAGACAACTAAATATTGCACATTTATAATGTACATCGATCACTTTTAACAAATATCACATTACTTTGATTTAATCAAATACGATTCAACCAGAACTGCAAGTACCATAAATTTTTTGTTTCCTACATTTATTTCCCAAAATGTCGATCCTAAGACATTTTTATCCACAGCTCTGGATATAAAAATCAACAACATATAAAATAACTATTTTATACTAAAATATTCGACTTATTATTAGTATTCAACTCATTCGTAAATAGATATAGAATTCTTCGAACATGTCATTTTGGCAATCTTAATTTTGTAGGTATATAAAATTGACCTTTTTTGTTACATCGAAATTATTTTCATACATATTTTAAATTGTAATTTATATTTAATAAACTTTGTAAAATTGGATTATCATATGGTATTCAGTTTTCGGTATATTTCTAAATGTTAACAAACGCGTTTACACTAATTATTTCTTGTACTTATTTAATTAAGTACATATTGACTTCTTTAAAAAAATGGTTGTATATATGAGTATTTCTTTTATATTAGAAGAGATCAGCTCTCGTAGTTTGCAATCATGTTTTCATTAATTTAAATTATCTCATAATCAATGGTAAAAGTGTTTATCATTTGTCCAATTTATGTAATTTTACTTCAATTTTCTAAATTTTCTATTTTATTTTAATACATCAATGATAATATTTTTAAACATAGCAAGTAATATTGAGTTTTTTATTTATGACACAAATACAAAATGTGCACCGGCTGTTTCATATTATGAAATTGTTAAATATTCTATTAATTTGAAGAGAGATATGTATAATAATTAGTTAATTTTTTAAATAAGGAATATTCCATTTGCAGTCACATTTAAAAATTAATTTGATTTTAAACTATTAATAAGACTGCCAATTTACTGTCTTAATATTTCTGCTTCAAATGTTGATGAAGTTGTATTTGCTGCAAATCAAAATTGAATTTTATATTACTTACTAAAATTTGATTGACTATAGCTTGATAAATTCTGGAGTCGAACTTGTATAAAAGTGCACTATATTGTATTTAAAATCATTTTTTAGTTAAAATTTAGTAAATATACCAAAGCTTATTCCAATTAAAAATCTATGTGAATTCGAAAAATATAACGGTTTATTTTTTGAATATATACATGGTGTCCCAGAACTCAACGTCAAGCCGAAACGTGGTGATAGTTTTGATTGTAACTGTCATGAGAAAAAATTAGAATTTTTTTTTCGTGTGGTTTGAAAATTTTGACTATTTAAGCGCAACCCAGAGCTTTGGTAAAACTGTGAACTTTTTTCGGTTATTGATAGTTATTTTTTATTAATTGTGCTCATTTGAACTTTGAATTGAAATGAACCAAATTAATAAAAATTAATTACAATAACTAAAAAATGGTCATAATTTTACCAAAGCCTCAGGGTTGCACTTAAAAGCTCATAACATCCAAACAACATGAGAGTTTTGTTCTAATTTGTTTCAGGACAGTTAAGGTCAATCCAATTACCCCGTTTCGGCTTGTCGTTGAGATTCTTGGATACCCTGTATATTTAAATAAATTTATTTTAATCTGTTTTCTAAAACCTATGAATATTATCATTATCATCAACAGATGATAACTGAAGAATATGAACTGGAAGTTTGTCTAAATTTATATCTTTCATTGATTGAGTTTAAAAGATTGAATATTTTTTGTTATCCAAGTCTAAATGAAACTAAATCGTTATACTTGATCAATATGGCATTTAATGCAGTAACATAACATTCACAAATTTTTCTCTTGTAACTTGATATTTTATTCCGAAAACTTCTATTCGAATATTTTACATTTATACTTTAAAATAGCTATATATGCATATATATTATATGTGAAGTGCAAGAATAATTTAAAGATAATATTTAGCTAAATATATTTAAGTGTACGTGCTTACTGAGAAAGTCTTTGGAGTAGTACATCTATATAATTTTGATTTATTTTGATAAAGACACTCTTATCTAAAGTGAAGAATAAATTTATGGTTTTACATTCAAAATCACAATTTTGCTGTCAAATCACCCAGCAATAGGAAATGTGCACTAAATATTTATTTAATATTAAAACGATTGTGGATGATTCTGTAATATATTAATTCATTTGATTGTTAGTCCTACAATTTAAACTATTGCAGTTTTCCTAAATTTTTCACATCACCGGTTTTTCGTTTGAAATAAGTGATTGAAATATATGCGATTTTTGTATATTTACACAGTAAAAAATTCTTCATAATAATATTGCAAAACAAATTTATATTGATGCTGATAACATCATTGTATTAACATTTTTGCTACGAAAATGTTTTCCGTTAACCAATTGGAGAGACACTCCTCTACGGGACTGTATTTTTTTATTTTCTAATCATTATATTAATAAAAATCTAAACTATACTTCTGAAAACTAAAAATCACAAAAGTAAATTAGTTCTCAAATAACTCAGAGTTATAAACACTGAATGTCGTCTATAGGCGACACTCGTACACAAGGCCATTTCTCAGGTCGTCAAGCGAATGTCATCTATAGGCGACTCTCTTACCGATTGTGTTAAAATAAGAATGATACACATTTCCTATTTTGTGCTTCTATAGCAGATTTGATTTTTTTAACAGACGGTTGTTAGATTTGCCAAGGTTGATCCTGCTAAACTTGTTAGCAGTCATCAAATCAGTCCACAATTCATTTCTAAATCTTCGAATATTTTTTTTTATACACTTATTCTATATTATATATATTTGTTCTTAAAATATTAATATATTTGTTTTCTATGTGAACCCAGCTTTGGTGGGAGAAAATAACGTACAATTTTATGTTAAAATCGATAAAATTCATATTGAACACTTCCTAAATTACGATTAATTTCTAGAGTTGTGCCTAAATACTAATGTGAATTTGATTTAAATTTAATTGCCTATTTACACCATCATTTTGTTCCGGTTTCGCTTATCTTTAAAACTAATATATGTAATATTAAATTATTCCTGTACGCATGTTACAATGTACCATTAATTTTTATATCAATGCTTGTATAATTTTCGATTGAGTTTTACTTATTTTATTATTGGTGTTTTACGATAAAACGACTCAGATTGGTTTTCTTTGAGGTTTTGAGACAAGTCTTATATAAGCTCTGATACTTTTCTGCGGTAAATTTATTTAAAAATTATTGATTCTTGTTCTAAACAAAGTATCATTTTATGATTGTTCAAAATTCTGATGTGAGTGAAGTTAATCCAACGTTCTGTCATTCTAAGCACACTTTTAGTTAAAAATCATTATTGAGACGTTGCCCTCAAATATTCCCTAAAATTGTTATTTGGTTTGTTTTAATTAGACTTAAAGCGCTAATAGGGAGTTTTAATACTAAAATGTTTAAGAAGTTTAAGGTCCTTTCAAATGATATCGCCTACTTTAAAAGGCGGTTTCATATGATACTATTAAGATTTTGTCTTCAATCTTGGTACCCGACTACTGACCAGGTTTTGTGGTAAACAGGATTTGCGACCAGTTAGTGTGACAGTTTATCGTAACGTATAAAATGTGCAGTGAGATCTATCAGATAAAATTCATATACAACGCTACATACATCAATATTAACGACTCATAGTATTCATCTACGTTTCCTTCCTAAGTTACCATTATTCCAAAAATGATTATTCACCATCTCGGTCAAATACTGTTTTAAACTGAGGAAGTAGCTTGGCAGTCGCTGTTCATTGTTAAACTAGAGGCTCTTAAACTCAAAGTATCTGCATTGAGGGAAAGTCTGGACCTGTTTGCAGAAGTTATAAGTGGTGGACTCATTACCACAGGAGGAGATGCTCCGATTGAGAAGATTTCGTCTTGACAGAGTTGAAGTCGAGATCCTAGATTTTTGTTGCAAGCAGGACAAGCGCGAGTTCTTCTTTTGTCACGCCTCCTTAGAATGTCATGAGCACACCTGAAAGGATTAAATTGATGGCTGATAATAAGGAGAATCAAAATTCAAATGTTTTTAACAAAATCAGAGCTTAAGCCCTACTTGAGTTCTGTTTTGTTGTTTTATTTTAACACGTGGCTTTTTAGTAGGCAGTGGTCTATTTATATTTGATATATTTTTATCAGATTTTTTTCAACAATGGAATAAATATATTTGATTCTTGAAAATATTGAAAATGGATATGATACTTGATATCAGGTTATCCGAAACAATGCCAGACACTTTTCACAGTGTTTCTTACTCTCTATTAATTCAAATATGTGTATTGGAAACTAGTAGTTTGTCTTATATTCATGATGTAACCATACTTATGGGTCGTGCTAAAGGTTATAATATCATCATATATCACATAAGAATATCATCAGTTACCGAAAGGGTTCTATCAACTGGAACGACGAGCAAAATCTTCCTGTATGTAGTCAGGAGGAAAATTTTTAAATTGCTACAAGGACTCGTTTGATCAGTTTTGCGATGATAGGTTCAAGCCGTTATTATTATAAAGTGCCTACGTTTGTGCCAAAAATCCTGAGCCAAAAGATATTAGTTACAAATGCTGATAGGTTTGCTAACGTTAGTCGAGACATCTTTGTAACGTTATTTTTTTTGATAATTTCGAAAAAATTTTCTGATGATGAAAAGGTAATGTCTTGATCATCAACAAAAGTTCACATTTTTGCAAAAATCTGAGCCAAGAATCGTTGGAAATCTGCTGATCAGGTTTGCTAAAGGTTAGTCGAGTCTTTAATGGACTTGTGTTTTTTGATCATTTTCTTTTATATGATGAAGAATGATCTTGATCATCATTATTTTGTCCACGTTTTTGCCAAAAATCCTGAGCAAAAGATATTAGTTGGAAATCGTGCTGATCAGGTTTTGCTAAAGGTTAGTCAAGACAATTCTTCGTAATTGGCTGTTAATTTTTTTTTGATAATTTTGTCGAAACTTTGTATGATGATAGAGGTAATGATCTTGATCATCAATTTTTCAACCTTTTTTGTTCACGTTTTTGCCAAAAATCCCTAGGCGAGAGGTATCAGTTGGCAATAGTGCTGATCAGTTTTTGCTAAAGATTAGTCAAGACAATTCTTTGTAATGGACTGTTAATTTTTTTTTGATAATTTTGACGAAACTTTGTATGATGACAGGAGTAATGATCTGGATCATCATTCTTATGAATTTGTAGACCTATGAAAATTGTTATAGATACAAAAAAAAACATCTAAGTTTGGATTGATGGGGCATAATTTCAAAATATCATCAGTTGCTAAGTCTTCCTGCACATATTGGGAAGATTGCAACTCGTCTTACAAAATGCCACTTACAACTAGTTATTTTATGAAGCGTAATTGTAATATGAGTATTGTATTACTTGGATAAAGTATCAATTTTCGATTTACCTTGCGTGCAGTATGTGAGCACAAGGCAGAGCTTCCAATGGTTCTGGTTCCAAGCCCATATCTTCTCCACATCCTGGACAATCTATTCTCAATTCGCTGGCTGCTCTTTCATGTTCTAAAGCTTTGTCTGAATCTCCGAGGCTCGTGTAGATCTGCGACAGTCTCGTCCTTACCGTACGCACCAACAACTAGAAAAAAATCATGATGAATTTGAAGGATTTAACAACTATTTGACTTCAGTGATTTTTCACAAATTGAAGTTAAATATTTTTTTGAATCCAGAACCATTGCTTGTTAATAAACATAACGATAATACACAATATCTCTTACAATTCAGTAATTAAGATTTTAACTTATTTTTACATAATTATTTTTTATATGAATTTTTACCATACCTTTGCTCCAACCGAACTTGCAACTTCCAGTAACCTCGTGTTGAATTCTAGCGGACGGCAGTTACATATTTTATTTTGCAATCTAGCAAAAACCATAGCAATTAAATCACAATATTGCATAAAATATTATTATTATTATTGTTAAACTATTTTTATTATTTTATATAAATTACCTAAGGGCTTCTAGACATCTGGCCGCTCCGTCCATGGCTTGCATTTGCGCAAGTCTGTCCCCTACGGCTGCCGAAGCACCCATCGCTTGTTCGTATTGACGAAATGCTCGCTGGAACAGTAATAGTTTTTTTATTTTTACAAAAAGGACATAAATTAACCCTTTCCACTCGCAAATTCTGAGATTTATATGAATTTTGCCGAGTGGAAAGGGTTAATTTCAAAAATCTGTTATATAAATAGGGATCTTACACGCAAAATATTTTATTGATCTGATTTTACCCAATAGTCCAATCTGTTAAAAGGAATCAATGGAACAAAGAACATTTTTTAATTCTTGAACACGATGAATGCCTGACGCTTGCCAGGCATCTAGGGGATATAGGACATTGGGATAAAAACCTTAATATCCACATGTACTTATCAAATTGCAAAAGATATATCGTCCAAAAAGTTATATTTCAATACTCCTAGTTTTATAGTCAAAAATCGCCGAAACCCCGAAAATAAGTCTGATCAAAAGTACTATTTTTTGGGGTATATTTGGGTAAAAAAATTGTTAGCTCAGATTAGCTGCAACTTATAGAGTTTATTATCATTCTGAAGTTAGAAATCTGTCATAAAAAATTTATGCATCTAGATCTACAAGTGTACGAGTTATACGACTTTAAAGAATTAATTATTATTTAATTTAATTAATTAAGGATTTGAAATTAAATGTCAAAATTAAATTAAATTTTGCATACAAAATTAACTCCTGATAAAATCTGATAAATAATCACCGAGCCTACTACTAGGCTTGGAACAACATTCGATGTAGTTGCCTCTGAATGTCATTCGAATTTTCATTTCAAGATTTATCTACATTATTTTGATATTTTAAATTATAAGCCTATTGTCTCTTATAATTAATTAAAAGTAGGAAGAATTTTCACAGATCTCTAAAACATATTCGTCTCCTGAACGAATTAATCGCCAAAATTGATTCTGGCGTAAAATAGACCAATGTTATGGCAAGGCTATGTTACAATGCGTTTTTCATATAAAATGGTACTAAAAACAGCCAAAATGCCAAATGGTTGCTCTGCAGTCAGGCGTTTTTCACATAAATTTCTCACAGGTCAACACATCAGAAATATGCACTTATGATAAAGTTCTTTTCAACATTTGTGCGTTTTCTAGATAAGATTTTCGCCTGACTGCACACCACCCTTATAGCATTTTGACAATTTTTAGTACTATTTTATATGAAAAACCCAGCGGAGCATAGCCTTGACATAACATTTTTCAATTTTTCAGCAGAAGTGGCCCATTAATTTTGAATCAGGATTCTTTTTTTCTCATTTATTTTTTTACTTATTTATTTATAACTAATTATATTTATAACTACTATTAACATATGTAATTTCTTTAAATTTACTTACACCGATATCTTGTTTCTTTCGGTATATATCACCCATGACACCTAACGCTCGCGTATAAGTCGCTTGGTCTCCTGATACAATAGATAATCGTATTGCTTCCTATAAACAAAAATAAATAAAATTTTATTTTTACGTTCTAATTTAATAAAAACAAAGTAATTGGTTTACCGAGCAATAATCCTGGGCGTCTCCCAAGTCACCTTGTTTTCTCAAGGCTGATGCCATTTGGATAAGCGCAGCTCTATGGTCGCGTGAATTTAAATCTCCCAACTAAAACATTAATATGGTAATACATATATTTGTAATTTTTGTGATATGTATGTAATGTGTTCCTTATTATATTGTACCTGCAAAGATCTGGACAGATCGTAAGCTTTTGCTGCATAAGTGGCACTTTTGTCAACGTCCTGTAACCTTCCGAATAATTCAGAAAATCCTACGTATACCTGTAAAGGTAGAAACGTGAAAATGTTAGTACTAAAGCATAGGAAATTTAAAAACACTATAAATTGGACATTAGTATGTACAATATGTGGAGTAGGGTGGTCCTTAGTATGGACATTTTCGAATTTCCTTGCTCCCAGGGGCTCAAATGCTTCCAAATTGATAAAAAAAACGTTCTCTAAAAGTTTTAGCTCTTATTATTAACTTAACAAGGAAAACATTTCAAAAATTAAAAAAATGCTTTTCGAAAATGTCCATATTAAGGACCACCCTAATGTAGAGGGTGCCTAACAAATTTGCTTACTAAAGTGCGCAATTACCATTTAGCGCAAATATTTATACGTTTCGAACAGTACTTGCAAAGCAAAAAACTTAACAATAAAAGAAAATACTTTTGTTATAGATTTTCAAACTTGGACGCTTATCTCTTGATAGCAACAGTGCTTGGTTTAAGACGATGGCTTAAATGACACATTTTTTGCCCTCTACTTTTAAATATTGTTGTTAAAAGATTACTTTCTTTATTATTTTTGAGATATTGATGGTGGTAATATTTTGTAGAAAGTTCGATGAGTTGCAATCGGTTTCTTATAAATTATGTAAAATAGAAGATTAAGTGCCTTATATATGATTTATATCATGCTCAGATGATTATTTGAACTAAATTTATATTTTTACAATTGAAACAAAAAGTTTACAAATACACATTATGTTTCCGCGCGTTTTCAATCAGCGTCTAGAGTGAATTTCCTAATAAATATTTATATAAAACCGTTACACAAAACTTCCGAGAATCCAAGCGTAGTTTCCAAGATTTCCTTTGCGGAAATCTCCGTCTATCTAAACACCTACTTGATGGATAACATTTGCGCTGGATGTTAACATTATCAGAGATTGGAAATATTTGCCGATTATAATTAGATATAAGTGTACCTGTAATTCCAATGCGTGATCTCTGGTGGCTTGGGCTAATTTAAGAGCTCCATGCAGTCCTTCTAGCGACCTGGAATATCCACCCATTTCTAAATATACCCGCGCCACCGTCAGCTGGACTGCACCTTCGACACGTTCCGAATCGTTATATAGAGCGTGGCGAGCGTAACTCAGGGCCCTGGGTGAAAACATTGATGAAATATCCCAATTGATATATTTTTATGGCATGTTTAATTAATCAATCCAATTTTATAAAAAAACTAGCAAACCCGACGAACTCCGTTTTGCTACCAGATGGTTTCATGAGAATGATGAAGAAATGTTTTGTTTGTTTTATATTTGAAAAGGAAAAATTTGATTTTATTACACAACAGTAATGAATTTATTTCGATTACAAAAATGAAGTGTTTTTTAGTTAAACTTCCCTAAGTAAATGAAAGTGAATCCGCAAATTATCTGTTTCATTGAAGTGCTTTTTGGTAAACCACATTTTTTGTTTTTTGGTCTGACGTTAACACAAACAAAGCGGATGGTTTTCCAACTCGTGAGCAGGCAACGTGTAACAGCCCATGTGAAAAACAATGATTTTTTAAATAATCTATTTGAAATTTCCCGCAAACACTAAGCGATAGGCCTTGCGACTTGTTATTGCGAACGCAAGGCGAACTGGAAATTGCAATCGTTTAAAGTCAAACGGAAGACCAGTCGGAATCATTGGTATGTCACTAAATCGCCAGCAACTTTTGATTGAATGATGAAATTCAGTGCGTGTACATCATTATTCTTTGCGGCAAGAATTGCTCGTTGACTTAGCTAAGCATAATTCTGATAATTCTCACTAATGTCATTGCTCGAATTTTTGATTACGGTGCGTGAAGTTCCAGCAATTTGCATTAAAGCACGATGCCATGCACCACTAATTAAGCTCTTAGCTATAAACCTTGCAGAGCCCGAGACCTTTCCAGCGAATGCAAAATTGTCGAAATCGGTTCGTGCGTTCTGGAGTTATATCGTCAGGAAGGAAAACTCGACTTATTTTTATATATATGTAGACTAGTGGTGTATGGCATCGTGCCTTGAGACAAATTGCTGCATCTTTCCTTAATTAATTTTTTTTAAAAACTTTAAAAATTTTCGAAAATTTTGAAAAAAAAAATAGATTTTGTTTGAGAATTTTGTTTTTTTCCCTTTTTTATATTTTTTTTAACTTGTTTTTAAATCATCAAATGCATTTTAATACTAGTTATTACATTCCTATTTGTGTATACATTACCTTCATTAAATAATATATGTTTTAGAAAAATGTGTCCATTATTACCTTTCTAGGGCCCCCATCCTCTCGTGTGCAGTCGCCAAATTGATGTAAGCTTCCGCGCGCATCCAAGGCGAATCTAATTCTTCTGATATACTTAGTTGTCTATGAGCATATTCCAGCGATTCTCTGATGAAATATGATCATATATCATTTTTATATAACAGTTGTGTTTTAAATAAATATCTACCTGTATTTTCCCCAATCGGCATGTGCCCTATATAAATAACCTAGTAGCATAAATCTGTCGTCACGTCTCCTGATATTTTTGAGAGCTGATCTCCATACTCGCACGGCAGCCGCCTCTCGGTGCTCACTGTACAATTTTAATCCTTGCGAAATCTAGATAAATGATAATATTCACTAGAAATGATTAATTATAGATAGAGATAAAACTATATGATTTCATTATCATATAATTTTTTTATCCGACCATTTTTTAATTATTTTATATTAACATGCCACTAAAATTGGTTTCTTGTTTATCAATACTGGTTTTCTGTCTTAAATATTGAATTAAGCCATACATGTTTTAAAACAAATTATTCCTACGTTTTACTCATCATTGAAACTGGTAGATTAAGCATATCTTATTAATAGTAAGATACTCGATATGTGTACAAACAATTAATTCATTAAAAAAAAATCGAATGAGGTACAAATTGACATCATTATTTTCAATTAATTGTTTACAAATTAGGGAGTTTTGTAAATATCGAAACAAAAAGTAGTCAGAAGGTATAATGACAAGACTGTATGATGAATGAGGCAAAACATCCTAATCAAATTCTGATAATTTTGATCGTATAAATCACTGTTTTGATTTGTCAATTTAGGTCGCTTTTCTTCGAATGCATTGTTTAACTTTTTTAGTTGTTCAATGTAGACATCACAATTCAGACAATCCCTTTGTAATCAATATCAACTGGATGTCCAGAGCAAAAACTACACAATCGATCAAAAAACTCTTTGTTTACTGATGGCTATCTAAATAGCCTACTATCTCTTAACAAAAGGTATTTTACTTTTGGACTACGTCAGTAAACCTAAAAATTAAATTGAAACTATGTAAGCTGAACACTGCTCTTACTTAGTTGCCAACCTAATATTTTGCTTGTTTGAAAACTTTTGTATTCTGAATAGAATTTCCAAGATTTCTAATATAACAGATCTAATATAACCAGCTTGTACCAGCTTTTCCGAATTTCACTAAAAAAAATGACGTTATTGCGTTTGCTTACTATAAATTCACTATAGAAATATTTACAATTTGCGCTTAAATATTTCTTATTTTTAATTCATATTTAGTAAATACGATTTGAAAACCCAAAGAACGTTTATGATACTTGCATATATATTTTGCTTGGTTGGAAACATTTGGATTTTGAATAGAACGTTGAATATTTCTGATATAACTGATCAACATGTACCAACAAAATAAAAAAGAGTGCGCGTAAGGTTCACACGTGATTGAAGTAAAACTTATTTGCTACTATATAAGATGACATTTAAGTAAAAATAAATACATTATATAACAATTTTGAATAATGTTTATTAGTAATATGGTAACACTCGTGATACACACATTTATTAGTGTCAACCATTATACACATTTATATAATGATAAGTTATAAATTATATATTTATAATAGCATTAAAAATATGTATAATATTTAAAAACAATAATGTAATTAAAGTCATACTTCAAAAATGACATGATCGATTTATCATTGTAATTAGCATTTAGAAATGAACTTTTATTAGAGAAATGAAGTAACTGCTGATTAATAAATTCTTTAATATTTGTTCACACTGTGGATTATGTTAAACAACGCCTAAACAAATATTGTTTTCGCAACTTACTCATCATGTTATAATTGTGTTTGAAGGACTTCATATAATTAAAATTAACATACATTCATTGACTGATAGTATATTTTTTACGTTTTTGCTGGCCATATAATATCATTCTTGAACAGCTGTATATCTGTTTTGCCTAAAAAATATTTTCCATTTCAATAACATGAAAGAGTTATATAAACTGCAAATAATATAGAAATTATTTCAATGAACTTATGTTCCTTACACGGTGCAAATTGTTTGTTTTATTATTTTTATTATAATTATTTACGGGGGACAGGGTAAAATATTCTTCTGATTCAGGAGTTTTTCATTAAATCAAGATTTGTACTACGATGTAACTTTAAAATATTTATCTATACCGATTTCCTTGTTTATATCGTTACGCATACAACTTTGACGCCTGTACGCATACAACGACAGATCTCTATTCACATACGCGACGACTAATCACAATCGACCCGTAAAGAAAAGATATCATCGAGATTAAATGACAAATCATTAGTACTCGACTCTCATCTGCCGTAACACACTTCCTTTGCATTTGTACGGATTTACACCCTAGTCGCGCCTAAAGAAGTTTTACTTCAAAAGTCAAACATTTGACAGCAATAGACAGTGGCGTCGGAAGCAAATTTTTGATGGGTTTTTTGATACACAGCCAGTGGCTTCGTTTTATAATTGATACACATGATACCAGGGCATATAATATTTTGATATTTTGAGCCCACACAGCCCACACGGTTCCGACGCCACTGGCAATAGATATATACCAGCACCGACTTCTTTTAAAATAAATTTGCTTACAATAAATTCGCTACATAAACACATTTTATTCCTAAATATTTTTTGTTTTCAAAGTTGTAAGTTTACACATAAATTTCTTATTACCTTCCTCCTAGCCAGACTCTGCCTCAGTCCCCCTATGACAGGCGACAAAGCATGACCAGATAGACGACCCTCCACTATTCCCGAAACAGCTCCTGTTCCTCTGCCTGTCTGGCCCGCTCCCGGCTAAAGTTGACCCTCTCCCAAGGGAGCCCCCGCTGGCGTAATGGAGACCCGCGGATATCGAACCGAACAATTCGGGGCTCGAGCCGCGACCCGCGAGCCTCGAGTACTCGTCGCGCGAACTGGCGGCGCACGCCCATTCGTGGACGAAGCCGTGAGAGTCGCCTCCCACGAAACCTTAATAGAGAAATGAGTTATTTAAAAACTAGCTGTAAGTGGAATTCTGTCTTAAGGCAATTAGGGCATCGTGCCTTAAGGCAAATTGCTGGAACTTTCCGTACCAAAAATTATTAGTTTTTTTTAAAAACGATTAACATTTTTGAAAAAAATTTACTTCGAAAAAATTAGATTTTTGAGAAACTATAAATTTGACAAAAAATTACTTTTTTTAAAAAAAAAAATTTTTTTTGAAAAACAAAATTTTTTTGAAAAGAAAAATGTTTTCATTTTGACAAATTTTGGAAATTCTGAACATTTTTTCAAATTCCCTCCGTTCTCTTAAAAACTGAGTTACCATTTTTGGAACTTTTTGCCCCGTATCTTTCGAATGTCTAGACCTGCCTTTGCCAAAAACTAATCAGCACGTCTCCTTATCAATACGAATCGAATGTTTCTTGAATTATTCAAATCGGTTGATTCGTGTTCCCGAAATCGTCGACGAAAATTTGTATCCGCACATACATACACACACGCACATACACACACACACATACATCCATTTTTTCTAAGGTATGCCAAAAATGTTCAGAAGGTTTTTAAACGTAAAGATATATAAAAATTTTCATTTTCGATTTTTTGCGATTACTATAACTTACCCTACGAGAAGTTAAAAAAACAGAGGAAATATAATTAACCCAATAAATAAATTGAATATTTAAGAAATGTGTTATCTCAATATCAACTAGTGGTGCATGTGCATAGAATCGTGCTTCAAGGCAAATTGTTAGAACTTTCCGTACCGTAATGAAATATTCGAGATGTTTTAATCGGTCTCAAATAGATTATAACAAATACTGTAAATTTCATTATTTCAAACATTTTCAAATATATTTTTTCAAAAGCAATCAGAATACAGTACAATCCTATGACCTCATACACACATTTTCAAATACACATATAAATTATCGTGGTAAATTTTACTATATCGATAGTTGAAGAACCACACAATGAGAATTCACCAATTCTGTTCATATCTACAAAGATGTGGTAGTGCTAAAGGTCTTCAATATTATTTTTGGACAGCTTCTTTTTCAGTATTCTTGAAATTGATGTCAAGAAGCTGAGTGACTATTAAATTTGAATGATGTTTCAGTTTTTGAAAATGTTGAACACTGTTTATTAACTTCCCGTAATTACCGTTCCTGGTAATTTATTGTAATCGTCCAAAAATCGAAATTGAAAATTTTTACACTTCTCGACGTTTTGAAGGTTTCTGAACATTTGGCATACATAAAAAAAAATGGATGTGTGAGTGTGTGTATGTATGTATGGATACAATTTTTTGTCCACGTTTTCGGGCGCACGGATAAACCGATTTAAATGGTTCAAAATACATTCGATTTCTATTGATAGGGAGATGTGCTGATTAGTTTTTGGCAAAGGCAGGTCCAGCCGCTTCGGAGATACCGAGCAAAGAGTGCAAAAATAGAAATCGAGTTTTTGAGAGATTGGAGCATCCGATTTAAATGATCCAAAAAACATTCAATTAGTAATGATTCAGAGAATTGACAGAGACAGGCCCAGCCATTTCGAAGATACAGAGCTAAATATACAAATGTCAGTTTTTGAGAGAAATAAGCATCTGAATTGAATGATTCAAAAAACTTTCTGCTTATGTCAACAAAACAATTGCTTTTGGCAAAAAATTGCTTAAAATTTTTAATTTTTGTTTTGACTTTATATATCGAAAATAATTCAGATTTCAATTTTAATTCAGGCTGAAGTTTTAAAGCACACTTATATCCTTTAATTAAATATTTTTGACTATGTGATTCAGTTTATATGATTCTTATAAATATTATACAATGTTACAGTATGTATTTCATTACGGTACGGGAAGTTTCAGCAATTTCCCTTAAGCACGATGCCATACACCACTAGTTATTATTCGTATTTTATAGACAAAATATAAAGGTTTATAATACATTATAACGACAACATTTATATATGTTTACATAAGTGTAAATAAACAAAACTTAATCTGCGAGATTGGAACGAAAAACCTTATCTCATATTTCTAAAAATTATATAAACTGAATTACTATTTTTAAGTATATAAGCAAACTTTAGAATTTTAGATAGAATTAAAACAAAAAACGTTTATTTTTTTTATTCACAGTTTATTTTAACAATCAGATTTCAAATACAATCTATAGGTTGGAAGTGGGCATTGAAAAAAAAAGAAATTAAAAAAATAACTGAAAAATTTGATTCTTCACACTGTGAACACAAGTAAAATGTTTTTTGAATCATTCGAATCGGGTGCTCCGTTTTCTCAAAAACTATAATTTTTAACACTTTTTGCTACCTATATGGGGTGGGAGTGACTTTGCCAAAAACTACCTTGCACGTCTCGCCTCAACACGAATCGAATATATTTTGAATCAATCTAATCGGATGCCATGTTCTCGCAAAAACCAAATTTCCATTTTTGAACTTTTTGCTCCGTATCTCCAAAACGACTGGATCTGTCTTTGCCAAAATCAGCACTTCTCTTTAACAATAGGAATCGAATGAATTTCAGAAGTATCTTTATCAATAGGAATGTTTTGAATTATTGAAATCGATTGATCCGTTCGCCCGAAGTCATGGACGTAAAATTGTATCCATACACACACATACATCTATCCATTTTTTCTAAGGTAAGCTAAAATGTTCAAAAATCTTTGAAACGTAAAGATATGCAAAAAAAAAATTACGATTATTGGATTACTATAACTTACCCTAAAAACTCAATTAGATGAGATTATTTACCAAATCAAATATATTATTTCTATTGATATAAGGAATAGTATTAAAATGCTTTGAAAATTGCGAAGTTGTTTTGGACTTGTATGTAGATATTTGTATTCACTCAAAATCTTGGATTAGAAATAAATTTATTTTTCCTTCATTATTATCTAATTATTCATTCATCATTATCTAATAAATCTTCACTGGATAAAGTTTTTGCTTCAATTTTATTATAGTTACTTATTCCTTTAAATTTTTAAGTTCATAATGAGTTTGTAAGTAAATGAAGACTATTATGAAATTATCAAATAGCTTAAGGTCTATGTAAAAGTTTTATAGAAAATGTTGATGGAAGGCAAATTTTACATACAATTTTTATTCAAATTTAGTGTTAAATGTTGAAAAAAAACAGGGTGACTTAAAACATAGAACAAAAGAATATTATAAAAAAATCTAGGTAAATCAGCCCAAAGTATGAATGTAAGAATGAATATAAGGATCTATTCTTTGTATAGATATTTTGTACGATCTTCTGCCTGTCTGAAATGTATGAAATTTATATGAAAATTCAAATAAAAAAAAAAAACAAATATAAAATCAGCA
This sequence comes from Ctenocephalides felis, assembly GCF_003426905.1. Taxonomy (NCBI): domain Eukaryota; kingdom Metazoa; phylum Arthropoda; class Insecta; order Siphonaptera; family Pulicidae; genus Ctenocephalides; species Ctenocephalides felis. The sequence goes on along the minus strand of NW_020538040.1, from coordinate 19,031,814 downwards.
AAACAGATTTTCTGGGCAAAACCTTTTTTTTAATAAATTAGGAAAAATAAATCTATCTTAATGATGAGTGAATAACAAAATCTGAACTGAAGAAAACTGAAGAAGGGGTTAGAACAAAAGACCTTACTCATATTTCTAAGAATTATATAAACTGAATTGAAAAGTTAAAATTATGTATTTCAAGTATATAAGCAAACTTCAGAATTTTAGATAGAATTAAAACTAAAATCCGAATCATCTTCGATATTTAAACCAACAGTTTTTTCAAAAATTAAAAAAAAAAATCAAATCGGGTGCTCAGTTTTTTCACAACTTGTAATTTTTAGTACTTTTTGCTATGTAATTCAAGTCTAAGACTTAAAAATTAAAACTATAAGTGAAATGATAAAAGAAAGGAACAAAAATATCACAAAAAATTACCAGGTCACCCAAACAAATATTTAAAAGAATTAAGCGAGGAATCTCCTACTCGAAGATTGAAAAAAATGGCCATACGATCTGAAAAAAGTGTCAAATAATTAAAAAAAGAGATATTTCATAGGAGATAATCTCTTAAATGCATTTACACCCAGCATATTGTCTTAAAAAAATGTATTAATAAAAAAAAATCAAGTCTTTGCCAAGAACTAATGAGTATGAATTTTTTTATGTTTGCATCTATTACATATAAAAATAAAATAAAAATCAATTAAAATTATCAATTACCAATTATCAATTATCAATTATGAATTACCTACCTATATTGGGCGTATCCAGTGGGTGTCTCGAGCCATCCGGGGACGCCAGTAGATGTGTGGCAGACAGTTGGTGACTTGGAGGACCCCTTGAATTAAACATGGAAGATTTAAACGATCATTCATTTGTCCAATTAACGTGCTAATCACTCGTTCAAAACGATCGGTAATCAAATTAGTGAACGCTTTGAACAGGTGCTTATATATACAACGGAGGTGGTTTTCATATATTCGTGCACGGAAACAACGGGGGCAACGAGGGCAACGATCAATTTTTACATATGTACGTTTATAATATATCTATCTGTAAATGTAAACATATAGAGAGGTATATTTTGATGGTGTTTAAATGGACCGCGATTTCTGTGGAACTCTATATTAAAAGACAAGTACTAGGGGAGACTGGGTACGGTTGTGCCAGGGTACGGTAGTGACAGTCGTTACAACAGCTAAACTATATGGATTTTGAAATAGAGTCCAAAGGGAGAAAGATGAAGTATGTTTGTTCGAACAAGTTTCCATTAATGCATTGAGTCAACGTCCTACATTTAATATCTTTTAAAGAGTCAAAAGTAAGTTTTTTTGTTCGATTTCTTTCAATAATAAGTGTTACTTGTATACAGATAGATCATTTTGTTTGTAATATTGCTTTAAGTTGAATATTAGTAATTAAGTACCAGCAATTAGTTTTGTTTTATGTGACATGCATTTCTTATCATTTTTGGGTTAAATTTAAACAAATAGGGAAAAATCTAACTTTATCTAAGACAAAATACGAAAGAGAAAGGGTAATGAAAATTCAAGACAAAAAAAACAAAATAATTCACAAAGATTTTTCATTTAAAAATGTATGTTTTGTTATATATTGTTATATTATATTCATAAGCTTTGCCTAAATGATTATGTTGTGTTGTGCTACATATTTCTGACAATAAGTCATTATAAATAATTTTGATGGTAAAAGCTATTATTTTTAACCTATTTTTATGCCTGTCACAACCGTACTGGGACGTGGACAGTTGTGACATTCGTTTTTTTCTTGTATGATTTGATTTCATAACTAATCCTTCTTATTTAAGGCTAGTTTTTTAGTATTTCCACGTAGACAAATGTTCTTTTCTCCCAGCTAACTGGTAAATTAATATAATTATTGCTGATAAAAAAAACTGGCACAACCGTACCCAGTCTCCCCTACTACTTTATTTATTCATATGCAAACCTCTTGTCAAGCTTGTTTATAATAAGTTACTTCAATACGATTATTTCATACTAAAATCGTTAGATTTTGATAATAAAAACTGGAAGTACATATATAGGGCGGTCCTTAGTATGGACATTTTTGAATTTCTTTGCTCCCAAGGGCTCAAATGGTTCCAAATTGATGAAAAACAATTCTCTGAAAGTTTTAGCTCTTAATATTAACTATTAGATAGTGAGCAATTCAATCAAACTTCGTATGGATATAGCATGGAAAAAATTTAAAAATTAAAAAAAAAATTAAGTATAACTTAGCGACAAATGAATTTAAAGAGAAAATTTGTGTCATTTTTTATTGAAAATTCGACGCTCTACAAAATTTTTGAAATTTTTTTCATGCTATTTACATACAAAACTTTGATTGAATTGCGCTCTATCTAAAAAACAATAAAGAGCTAAAACTTTCAGAGAATTATTTTTTATCAATTTGGAACCATTTGAGCCATTGGGAGTAAGGAAATTCAAAAATGTCTATATTAAGGACCACCCTAATATACGAGGTCTGTTCAAAAAGTACCCGGAATTTTCGTTTTTTCAAAAAAATATTTATTTATTCGTCTACATTAATGTGGTCCCCTTCAAAGTAGTCCCCCCCAGATATAATACACTTATGCCAGCGTTTTTTCCAATTTTCGAAGCACCCTTGATATTCACTTTTTGATATGTCCTTGAGCACTCTCAGCGATTTTCTTCAATCGAGGAAAACCGCCGTCCTTTCATGGGTCTCTTCAACTTTGGGAATAGGAAAAAGTCACACGGAGCCATATCTGGTGAATTTTTGCACTTTGCAACACTTTATTTCATTTTTTACGCAAAATTTCTTTGACTCTTCAAATTCTTTGACTTTTCAATTCTTCCATTGTAAAAATCGCCGAGCTCAGAAAAACACGTCGAACCTTAGCGACTACCACAGACAAAGTAAACAGTGAATATAGCTGAAAATTTCATCATACTTTAGGGGCATGTATACCAACACAATAAAAAAAAAATTTTGACAATCAGACACTCCAGACCCGCGAAATTTAATTATTAGTAATTCCGGGTACTTTTTGAACACACCTCGTACATACTAAATTATTTAAATATTAGGGTAAATGCGGACAAAGTGGTATATATGGACAAAATTATACAGTGGCATTATTTAAAAATTGGCTAGTTTTAGTGATGTTTTTGCGACTGTATAACATAAATGAAGCTATAATCTCGATCAAGTCAGATGTTGAGCGTCATTGTCACAGTATTGTCGCAGAAAATCAGTTCTCTCGCCTTCAATAGTTTATTCTGAGGGTGTATTTGTCATGTTTTTTAGTGCAATATGTATTGTTATTTGTACTTATTTCTATTAAAATCAATTAACTTATGTCAGTACTTCAGATTTCGATCAATTTTATTGTAAATTATTAGGCGTTTGATAGAATTTTGATTATTTATTCATTTTTGTTCACTTTCGGACAAAATTACATACTTATACAATGGACAAAATGACGTAGTACTATTTTGCATGAACTACAGGGTAGTTAATTCGAAAAAATTGAGACGTGTGAAAGTTGAATTGTTTTTAACTTTTACTCTAACTGCTTCTAAAAACAAACTAAAGGACACACCGATTAGGGGGCGTCCATTAATCACGTGAGCGAGTTTTTAAGGATTTTTGGACCCCCCCTCTCCCTTGATGATACATGGTGATATTCAAAAATACCCCCCCCTCCCTCAACAAACATCACGTGTATTTTTTGTTATGTGACAAAACTGTAAAATTTTTGAATAAAGTAATTTTTTTTGAAAATTTTTGATTTTTTAAAATAAAATTAGTTAAAAAATAAATACATGTGATATCTTACTATACTCCTCCCTCCCCCACGTGATATTTTGTGTGTTTTTGTCAAACCTCCCCCCCCCTTTCCCCTAAAAACCTTACGTGATTTATGGACGCCCCTAAGAAGCAGAGACTTCATATATTCATAAATATATATTCATTATCAATATTTTTGAAGCACAAATAAAAAGAACAAAATAAATACAAGTTTAAAAGTCGATCAAAAATATACTTTATGCGCCCTGACCGGTTAACAAGTTAAACCATACCATTTTGTCCGCTCTTCCCCTATTTAGTTTTGGTTTATAAAGTCCAATCAATTTTTAATTAAATGTCAATTACATCGGTAATGTTAAAATTTTCATCAATTTGTGTATGTGAGAATAATTATTGTTTCATATGGAAAATAATTAAAATTAAAATTATATTTAATTGAAGCGCAAATAACAAATATTTTACCTATGTATTTTTACTTTCAGTATTAAAAAATGTGTAATGGTAATTTGTAGTTAAATGAATTACAAAATATTTTATACTAATTCATACACGATTTTAATTAAATTTTCAAAGTGAATTTTAAAAAAGTTCGGTCGAAAACGGTGGGACACGTTTGTTTGATTGCCATAATTTTACTTTCAAATATTCAAATTTATTTTCAAATGTAATTGATTTTCAGTTGGAAATATGTGTTAGTTTTTGCATAAATGATTTTATCCGCGTTGTGATTTTTTATGATTTAAATGATTCATGTATTGGTTTTATTTATTACACTCTTTATTAAACTGATTTTTGATTCGAGTTTTTTGTTAGGAATTCTACTCACGTTATATCGATTTGCTATTATTATATACAATCCTATTTTATAAGATTACATGAGTGAGGTGCGTAATAAATATGAGATATATTCATATTTCAGGTATATTTATATCTGGAGTATATTTAATTTAACAAAATAATCGTTAGATTTGCTGTTGTTTTACTAAAATAAGACAATAATTTTATTAAAATGAGAATAATAATATAAGTAATAATATTACTGTTCACGGTTAGTTCAAAGATGAAAAAGTGATTCTGTAAAAATTTAAATTACTGAAAAAATTCATGCCTTTATAACAAATTATTCGTTGTAAAGAGTGAAATGTGAGCAAAATTTTTCCTAAAGAAAATTTTGTTAAATATCAGTTCTCTCTAATTTCATTACTATGATACAAACACACACACACACACACACATATATATATATATATATATATATATATATATATATATATATAGGGTGGTCCTTAATATGGATATTTTCGAATTTCCTTTCTCCTAAGGGCTCAAATGGTTCCAAATTGATAAAAAACAATTCTCTGAAAGTTTTAGTTCTTAATATTAACTTTGAGATAGTGCGCAATTAAATCAAATTTTGTATGGAAATAGCATGAGAAAAATTTTGAAAATTTTTTTTAGGTATAACTTAGCGACAAATGAATTAAAAGTGAAAATTCGTGTTTTTTTTATTGAAAATTCGACGCTCTGCAAAACTTTTGAAAATTATTTCATGCTATTTTCATACAAATTTTTGGTTGAATTGCGCTCTATCTAAAAGACAATATTAAGAGCTAAAACTTTCAGAGAATTGTTTTTTATCATTTTGGAACCATTTGAGCCCTTAGGAGCAAGGAAATTCTAAGATGCCCATATTAAGGACCATCCTTATATATATATATATATATATATATATATATATATATATATATGTGTGTGTGTGTGTGTGTGTGTGTGTGTGTGTATTTAAACTTTGCTACATATATCCCTCATACATCATATTACTTTTCTATATTTAATATTTATGTAAAAAAGTGTTTTGCAGACAACAATCTTTGTTACTTTAAGGTTTTCATTTACTGGATTTTTTTCACAAATTTAAACAAATTTAAACAAATTTAATTTAAAATAAATAAATAAATAAATAAATTTAATTTAAACCATTTAATTTTCATGATTTTGAAGAAACTATCTAATAGAATATTTTCCAAAAGAACTATTACTAAACACATTAATAATTTGGAAAACACTAGTTTTCAAATTATTAATGCATTTAATAATAGTTTTTCTGACAAATTCTATTAGATAGTTTCTTTTGAATTAGTATCTATGATTGTTCAGGGAAAAATCTTGTTTTTTTTCGAAATTTTAACCACGCAGGGATATAAAAAACGTTTCTATTTATAATCCTAAAATTAGACAAATTTAATCACACAGCTATTTTACTTATTTTTATTTGGGGGTATCATCAATAGATATTGCAGATCTTGGTGCATTTTCGACACTTCTAACATTTTTGTAGACTCAACATATAAATAAATCGACACATTTTTTTCTTGCATCTCTCTAAAGAAGTAAATTGTTACAAAAATGCTTCATATTGTTCTCAAAGGACTCGAATAAAAAAATGATACATAATGCATAAATCCTTATGGTTGCATGGATTGGACTACACGAAATACAATTAAAATTTCTGCTCGGAAGATGAAATTGGGGTTTTTTTTGGCAACCATATATTTATAAATACACAATTTTTATACACCATACAAATACTTGTTTTCTAAATATACTTAAATAAAGTTGCTTTGGTATATGCAAATTAAATGTACATAAACAATTCAATTTGCATATACCAAAGTGCAAATATTTATACATGTGTATATTCCGTTAATTACACAATAATCGTGCCGGTGGAGGGATATAACAAGGGCGTATGTGGAAAACATCAATACCTGTACATTTTGATAGACGATCACTGAATAGAGCTAAATTTAAATTTTCAACTCGATTCTTGTGTAATCCTGATATTTTCCTGTAATTTATTCTAATGATTATTACCAATCCCAATATCCTGGAGTGATTTTTAACTAAGATGACCATACGTCCCGGTTTGGCCGGTATAGTACCGGATTTTTTTAAAAGCAATATTTGTCCCGGATTTAGATCTTTTGTCCCGGGTTTTTGAAAAGTGTAGGTTTATAATGAATTTTTGCAATTACTTGATAATAAAATTACTATTACCCATCAAATATCTGAAAATTTTATTTACAACTAGTATGCTTTTATGAAAAAGGCGAGTTAAAATAGCCCTTCACATACATAATTTTGAACTTAAATTTTAAATTTTACGAAAATTAACAAAAATTATAAAAATGAACTTCTTGGCTCCCTGGAATACCTGAATGCTACCTTTTTTCAAATAATTAGGAAAAAAATTGAACAAAATTTTATAATAAGTTTCAAAGCTGTCGAATTTTTATTGGATTTTTAAATAATGTTTTGTTAATTTAAAATCACATTAAATTTTTAGTATTCACTTCCGCCCCTTGTCTCAACGAAAAAAAACCGTCTCGGTTTTGATTTGAAAAAATATGGTCATCTTATTTTTAACACGTTAATCGCTATGTCTGTCATATATGTCTGACGCTAAAAAGTTTTACATGAACCATGGTCAGACATATACACTGTCTAACTGAAACTAAAACAATTAATAGTTTTAATATAGAGCCATGTTAGTCACATAAAAATAGTGTTTTTTTATGAATTTTGTCAAAATTTTTAATCATTGATACATACATTATTAACTAAATTATCTAATAAAGTTACCATGGCCAATATGATTTTTTTCTGATATTTACCGTGGCATTTAACGTGTTAATTATTAGTTCTTTGTACAAATAGTATAATACAATATCTTATTCAATAATAGTTTCACATACTTATTAATGATAATTTATCTTACGTTCTAAATTTTAATAAAACTTTTTATTACCCAAGAAATTCTCTGGAGGATACGCTATCCCAAGACATCACGTACTGTGATACTGCTCACGTTCTTTTAACTCGAACATTTTTTTAATTATTATTTCTAATTAATATTTAAAACACTTAGTTTAACTATTTTTTATTCAGTTCTGTACCACACATGATAATGTTTGATCATGAACATCTTGTATCATGATATTTAGTTTTTATAGTTTGTAATGGAATTCTCAAAGAGGTCTTCATTTTATGGTTTATAAACAGTTTTATTTTTGCACTAGAGTTTATCCTAAACTAGTAATGAATTGCATTATTAAAAATAGTAATTTCAAATTTATAGTTAAATTATTGAATGTCATGTAAAAGTATGCTGCATTTTGCAAGTATATTTTGAGAACATATATTTTTTGAAAAGTGTCGAAAGATTGTTTTCGAGACTTTCGAGTAATCAATTTACTGCATAAAATATTTTCTGGATATAAACTTTGAAATGGTATTTATATATTCCAATGAGGCAATTCTGCCGTAACAGAGCTCATAAAATAGTGTTGACATGGCAACGCTCTTTTATGATTGTTCTTGGTATTGAAAATTATGAAAAGTGTCTAACTATTTGCCGTGCGATCAGGCGTATTTTACATATAAACAAGCAAGGAAGAATGTTATGGTAACAGAATTCTAGATGGTGCAGTTATCATAAGATTCTTCCTTGCTTGTTTATATGTAAAATACGCCTGATTGCACGCCGAATAGTAAATAGTATAATAATAAAAGTATTTTCGTGAAGTCTCAATATTAATATTAGCGTAACAATACAAGAAAAAATTCACAAAGGGATCATTGCTATAATTCATCAATTTGATATATTATTTAATCAACCAACTTAATACAGTGGTAACAAAAACTGAAAACATAGTTAGAAACTGTTAAAACTAAAAAAAACTTATTATATCAAGAAATCTCAAATAAAACAAAAGACTTTTTTCTATAGAGTGAAATATAAACTCTTTCTCTTTATTAACTTACATTTTCTTATTATTATAGCTTATAAAGTATACTGTATCTTTATTGCTGTTAAGAGAATTAAAAGAGTGATATATGTATAAGAAAATATGTCAACATGATTTCATATGAGAAACAGTTTGAAAATTGAATTTTAAATTATTTTCTTGCTCTTATAAGTTGTCGGTCGAGACCATATACTACAACCACACCTTCATAAAAAATTTACATAACCTAAAGAATTATGCATACATGCCTAGAAGCCTCCAATATGAGAGGCTGATGCAGTTGTAAAAATACAAAAAAAAAACTATTGGTGCATCGTGCCTTAAGGCAAATTGCTGGCAATTCCCGTACCAATTTTTTTTTTAAAGATTAACATTTTTGAAAAAAAATTACTCTGAAATAATTAGATTTTTGACAAACTATAAATTTTTGACAAAAATTTACTTTTTTTTGAAAAAAACGGCTTTCTGAAGAAAAATTTATTTTGAAATATTTAGGAAATTCACCGTCTAACGGATAAACATTGGTACGGAACCCATAGGAATGTAAACAAAAGGGTATGGGCGTGTTTCCATACAGAATTGGCCCCACCCTGGTATTTAAATAATTTTGATGCCATTTTATAGGTATTTTCGAAAAAATCCGATATACCAAATTTCAAATCCGTAGCTCATCATTTGGCCGAGATATCATTGAAAATGTGTGAAAGTGGCCCCCTTTTTCAAAGTCGTTTTTTGTCGCAACTATGAAAGATATCGACAAACAAATAACGGGACTCTATTTACATTGGTGTGTACTATATTATTGATAACAAATATTGTTTAATAATTATTTTTTAGTGCATGAAAGAGTGATAATAATTTTTTGTTTTGAATTTTCCGGTAGTGCGGTTGTTTTGGACTAATTTTTAATTAGCATCATTCGAAAGGCTATTGAATTTTCTTTTAGTGTGCAAAATTTTGTTTTATTTCATGTGGTAGAACACATTCAAAAATAGGAAAAACCAGAGCAAGTATACGCTCGCGCTCATATAGAACCCGTGTAAGTCGTCTCTCATTCGCAATGACTAGCAACAGCATTGCTCGCCGAGCATCGTGAAAAATAAAAACATTTCTAATAAAACACAAGATAATGTATATGTATAATAATAACTATATTTTTATTTAATTAAATATATATTATTTATGTATTGCACAAGTATGTTATATTATTTAATCATCTTTAATAATTAATTAATTAATTATTACCTATTAATTAATTATTAATTATTAATTTATTATTAATTATTAATTAATATTAATTATTAATTATCACTAAATGAATAAAAAATAGATTGATAAAAAATATACATAATAATAGTATATCGGTATATGATTTCTATTCATGCTACAGCAATGTATAGAAATGCAAGTATACTAAGTTAGTCATAAAATATATTAAATAATAACTTGAAGTTTTTTTTGTAATTAAATTATATATGAAAATATATTGAATAGAATATCTCTACCTATAAATACTCATAATAATTGTTGAACTACTGTACTATTGTGTATCATCCTTAATTAAAACGATTTCGCGGCATTATCAATTGTATTATGGTAATAACTAAATTATACACTAATCAAATTAAATTGCCACTAAAATATAAGAAAAATGCAAAATCAAAATCTGGTATAAAAGTGTAGAGTTCCCAAACACCACACAAAAATTAAAAAAAAATCATTATTTATTTAATAATTATCGAAAACTTCGTGATTAGTTAAATGCCAGAATTATATTAATTTTATGCTGTCTGCATTTTGTTATCTTATGTGTGGTTTTTGCCGCGAAATTTCAAATTTCGTTTTAATTAAGGATTATGCACAATAGTACAGTAGTTCAACAATCTACTGTTATCAGACAATCAGAGTTATTATGAGTATTTATAGGTAGAGATATTCCATTCAATATATTTTCATATATAATTTAATTACAAAAAAACTTCAAGTTATTATTTGATATATTTTATGACTAACTTAGTATACTTGCATTTCTATACATTGCTGTAGCATGAATAGAAATCATATACCGATATACTATTATTATGTATATTTTTTATCAATCTATTTTTTATTCATTTAGTGATAATTAATAATTAATATTAATTAATAATTAATAATAAATTAATAATTAATAATTAATTAATAGGTAATAATTAATTAATTAATTATTAAAGATGATTAAATAATATAACATACTTGTGCAATACATAAATAATATATATTTAATTAAATAAAAATATAGTTATTATTATACATATACATTATCTTGTGTTTTATTAGAAATGTTTTTATTTTTCACGATGCTCGGCGAGCAATGCTGTTGCTAGTCATTGCGAATGAGAGACGACTTACACGGGTTCTATATGAGCGCGAGCGTATACTTGCTCTGGTTTTTCCTATTTTTGAATGTGTTCTACCACATGAAATAAAACAAAATTTTGCACACTAAAAGAAAATTCAATAGCCTTTCGAATGATGCTAATTAAAAATTAGTCCAAACAACCGCACTACCGGAAAATTCAAAACAAAAAATTATTATCACTCTTTCATGCACTAAAAAATAATTATTAAACAATATTTGTTATCAATAATATAGTACACACCAATGTAAATAGAGTCCCGTTATTTGTTTGTCGATATCTTTCATAGTTGCGACAAAAAACGACTTTGAAAAAGGGGGCCACTTTCACACATTTTCAATGATATCTCGGCCAAATGATGAGCTACGGATTTGAAATTTGGTATATCGGATTTTTTCGAAAATACCTATAAAATGGCATCAAAATTATTTAAATACCAGGGTGGGGCCAATTCTGTATGGAAACACGCCCATACCCTTTATACTTATTGTTAAAATCTCTATAAAATATCAGATAATTTGATGTGCATATGTCTAATGATCATTTTTGACCGCCTTTTTTTTACTTTTTTTACTAGATCTCCGAAACCGCTAGACCTTTCTTCAGGAAAATTTGATCAGTTTTTCATCTTGTTAATAACAAGTAAAATATGTTTTGAATTATTGAAATCAGACCCTCCGTTGTCTTAAAAAGTGATTTACCATTTTGGCACTTTTTGCCCCGTATCTTCTAAACGGATGGACTTGCCTTAGCTAAAAACTAATCAACACGTCTTCTTATGAATAGTAATTGCATGTTTTTTGAATTATTCAAATCGGTTGAACCGTCGACCCGAAATCGTTGACGAAAATTTGTATCCGCACACACACACATACATCAATTTATTCTAAAGTATGCCAAAATGTTCAGAAACCTCTGAAACATGAAGATATATGAAAAATGTTATGTTCGATTTTTTTCGATTACTATAACTTACCCTGCGGGAAATTAATAAAAAAAAACTTAGTTTTAATAATATTTTTTTTCAATTCTTGGGTAAATATTATTTTAGCACACACATACATGATTTTTTCCTAAAGTATTTCAAAATGTTCAGAAACCTCTGAAACATGAGGATACATAAAATTTCTTATGTTCAATTTTTTTGCGATTACTAAAACTTACCCTACGGGAAATTAATAAAAAAAAATTAAAATATTATTTTGAAGTTCAGGGCTTAATAAAATATTGTAATTTTATATATTTTAATAATGTAAGAAAATAACTGTTAACTCAAACTTTAACTCTTTGACCCATTTTTGAAAAAAAAGTATATCAAAGTCGTTTTGAAAATATGTTCGCAAAATATACTTGCAATTTTTAATATCATTAGTGTTATTATTTAACCCGTTATATACATCTAATGATTTACCAAATATTTTCATAATATGATCACGATACAACCACACCTTCATAAAAAATTTACATAACCTCGAATCTCGCTCAGCATCTTAAATTTTAATAAACTCATTAATCACATACACATACACTTTTAATTAAATTTTTAATCACACTACGAAATTACAAAGTTTTTTTTCAAAGTTACAATTTGGCACTTGGAGCACACAAAGAAATGTAATATAGGACTTTTTAGTATTAAATACAAGGTGGTGCACAATTGAAGGGTTAAGAAGTAACTTGATAAATTTAAATCGTTTTATCTGGTCGATTTCTTCGGTGGTAATATTATTAAAGTTAGGCCGTCGTTTTTCTCTATAATATATTCTGTAGACAAATCGATATGGTGTAAGTGTGCGCGTGTGTTTCCCATATATGTGTTTCATGGGATGAATCTCCCAACGCGGACCGATGCTCGCAGCAGCGGGCTACGAGACCTACTGACCTAATTTTGCGTAGCTACGATTTTCATCTCGTAGCTCGGAGCTTTTCGGCAAAGTTCGTCGCGAGTTTGATGGCACTTAGAATACGAGATCCTTTAAATTAAAATTTTAAGTCCTCCGGGTGCACCGAACGGGGCGAAAGAGAAGGGGAGGGGGCGGGGGTTGGTTTTACAAATATCTATTGTAAAACCTTAGACGAAATAGTTAATGTTCTTCAGTGGTGTATGCCATTGTGTTTTAAGGCAAATTGCATGATTTTTTCTAATTTAATAAAATAAATCAGGGTGATGTAATTAATGCTCTAGATAAGGGGTCGGCAAGCTTTTAACTGTAGTGTGCCAAGCCACTCTACCAATATGATTTAGAGTGCCGCCTTAATTTTGAAATATATAGTTTGGTTCTACGGGAGAAGAATTATAACCAAATTAATCTTTTAAACATATTTATTAACAAATAACATAAATTTCTAATATAAACTAAACAACTTTAATGCGAACCTTGTACCTGCACATTTTTCCTTAACATTTCAATGTCCGGGGTATAATTTGTAACTTTTAATTTCACACAAGATTCTGAATGTTTAGTTGTTAAACGATTTCTTTGTGAACTCAAAATATGTTTCATATGAGAAAAAATTTGTTTACAGAGATATGTGGAACCAAAAGCTGAAAGGAGAGCGCATACAATTTTCTTTAAACAATTAATTCTTTTCCGGCAATGTCATTCAACAATTTAATATGGCTGTCGATTTGTCCATAGAGTCATCTTGTAGACACCTTCAATTTTGTTTTCCATAATTCTGAGGATATTAGTTCGATAATTTCCATTTCAAAATTATTAACATTAATCCATTCGAAAATCAACAAATCAAACGGTATTATTGATGGATCTATTAAATCTGGTTTTATGAGGAAGAAAAATATAGGCACATATAAGCTTCAAAGTCTTTGCATCTTCTGGAAAATTCATCTTTAAATACTTCAACGTAGGTTGAATTACATTAGCAAGCTACGTTAGAAAAATGATTATAAATAAACATTTTCTCTTATTTAAAAATCACTCGATATTTGCGATTTTCCTGATTACTTTATAGAGTGCCATTCAAGCCTGGCACGCGTGCCGTAGGTTGCCGATACCTGCTTTAGATTAAAGAAAAAATATGAACAATAAAAAAACAGTAAAAAACAATATGATTGGAAATTTACATCATCATGCATTGCCACATATCTAGCCCAGAACTATATAAAATATATTGTATACTTAATCTTCTTTACTCTTTATAATAATTTAAAAAACAATCATTATTTTTATTTAAGCACAAATTGATACCACATTTATTGAATTGGCACCTTTTTCTTGGACGTTTTTAACTTCTCGTAGGGTAAGTTATAGTAATCGCAAAAAATCTAAAATGAAAATTTTTATATATCTTTACGTTTCAAAACCTTCTGAACATTTTGGCATACTTTAGAAAAAATGAATGTATGTGTGTATGTGTGTGCGTGTATGTATGTGAGTGCGGATACAAATTTTCGTCGACGATTTCGGGAACACGGATGAAGCAATTTGAATAATTAAAAAAACATTCGATTCGTATTGATAAGGAGATATGCTGATTAGTTTTTGGCAGAGGCAGGTCTAGCCATTCCGAAGATACGGGGTAAAAAGTACCGAAAACGGTAACTCCGTTTCCAAGAGAACGGAGCGTCCGATTTTAATAATTCAAAAAATATTTTACTTGTATTGACAAGATGAAGAATTGATCAAATTTTCATGAGGGCAGGTCTAGCGGTTTCGGAGATCTAACAAAAAAAGTAAAAACAAGCCATTTGGCGGTCAAAAATGATCATTAGACATATGCACATCAAATTATCAGATATTTTATAGAGATTTTAACAATAAGTATAAATTTTGTTTACATTCCTATGGGTTCCGTACCAATGTTTATCCGTTAGACAGCGACGCGGCGCTTACGCGCTTTATATTTTGTCTCTATGCAGTTAAAGCAGTACGATTGCTTTGAAAAAAAGTTCAGATCTTCCAAAATATGTCAAAATAAAGAAAACATTTTTTTTTAAAAAAAAATTTTTTTTAAAAAAATATTTAAAAAAAATTTTTTTTTTTCAAAAAAAAGTAATTTTTTGTCCAATTTATAGCTCTTCAAAAATCTAATCTTTTCGAAGTGATTTTTTTTCAAAAAGGTTATTCGTTTTAAAAAAAAATATTTGATACGGGAAGTTCCAGCAATTTGCCTTAAGGCACGATGCCCTAATTGCCTTAAGACAGAATTCCACTTACAGCTAGTTCAGTTCCCAAAATCGTCTTCGAACATTCAAATTTTTGTAGTTATTTTGACGCGGCTCGTCAAAATGGCGAGTGGTACCGCCATTTTTAATTTTTTTTTACAATTATATTTTATTTTGTTACTTTAAAGTACAATGAATAACCATCTTTAATACCATGATTTTAATACTTTTCCTTCCCTCCAAAAAAAAAAATGGCAAAAACATACGTTTATTTTATTGCTACAGTGGTATAACCCCTTAAGAGTTATGATTAAAAGAATTTGATCATGAAAATTTACTTTTGACCTTTCAAGAGCAATGTGGTCTACAGATCATGTTAGTATAAGGTACTGACTACAAAAAATAATGGGAACTTGTTCGAACAATCATTCTTCATCTCTCTCCCTTTGGACCATATCTCAAAATCAGTATATTTTAGCCGTTGTGACGACTGTCTCTAACGTACCCTGTCACAATCGTACCCAGTCTCCTCTACATTTTACTCTCATTCAGTTGAAAAGATCGTCGTCTCAGAAGACAATTCATAAGACGCGTTTCGCCGCGGTCTCCGAAAAATCGTCTTAACAGGGTTTTACTGTGTATAATATAATATATACATGTGTGTATGTATGCCTGAATATATTATACCAGTATGTATATCATACGTTTTTTATGGAGCTTAAAAATTCCTCCGCCTTATAGAATCCATCATCTCGCCGTAAGTCTCTGGTTTTAGCAGCTTATATGTAGTCGCAGCACGTTCGGAGATAAAATTTATACACTCATTGTCTACGTCCAAAGCTACGTTTTGCTACGATTGCTCCCGAAAGCTACGATCTTGTTATGATGGCGAAATGAGAATAATATTTGTCTTTCTCTGAAATTACAAATGGTATATATTCTCTTAGAAAATGAGGCTTAACGTCGCCTTCAGAAACTGTTTGCTTTCCTCATACGAGACGACACGGCAGTTGGACTATGACCTCAGAATCGATATCGTTCGTAACGTAACTTATTTACGTTATAAATCAAATCACACAAACGGGTATTGTGTTCTTCGATTCGTCGGTTTAAGGGAATGGGAAAGATAGACGAGGACGATGTAGAATTTGGTTAAGCCAAGGAATTATTTTTCTTTTTGGCTCAGTGTTTCTGCATTGAACATAAATTTTTACACGGAGCTGTCAGTATTTTAGAGCGGGACCTAAAAGTCCACGGGTAAAAACTAGTAAAGTTAGAATTTTTTAACAATATTTGAAAGTAGAGGGTAAAAGATGTGTAATCAACAATTGCCTCAAATCAAGCAACGTCACTATCAGGAGATTAAATAGCAATAGTAGTTTTTTTCATTATAGTTTTCTTGGACGTGAGCACTGTTGTTTAGTTTTAGACCTGAATATAATTTTTCATTATACGTTATTTAATTAAGATTTATTCACACATATTTTTATATAACCACTATAATAGCTAACATATGGGTGAAGTGAAAAAGACCAACCTTTACCCTGGCAAAAGCGTAAACAATGACAAATAGTAAAGATGCAAATTTATTAAATGTTCATTGAAAATTCCAACTAACTCATCATTAAATAAATGTGTTTTCTTGCTGTTTTTCAAAAATTAGTAACCCGGTTCTTTCCACCCCTAGGGCGGGGCAAACGGGATGGCCAAGTGACAAACAGGTCGTACTTTTGAAGGGATTTTACGAAATATTAGGTACATTAATTAATTAATGCAAAATATATAATTAATGGGTACATGTTTTACAAAGATAACACTGTATATAATCATGATCTGGTATTTTGTCAAAAATATTTATAAGCAATGTTGGAATAACAGTTTATTTATATTACCTTTGGTAAATTTTATTTTATTTTAACTTTACCTATTTTTTTGTTTACTATTTTATATTGTTTACACCTTTGCTAAGGTAAAAGATTAGTTGGTCCTATTTACCCCACCCACATGTAAGCTTTTATAGAGATTATATAAGAATAAATATAATAGATATAATAAATTATATATAAAATTTATATATAATAAATATATATATATATATATATATATATATATATATAGAATTTTATGATATGAGTGGAACGAATATTAATTGTTTAATATGAACAAAACAGCACTCAGATTTGTTTAACACAACTTTATTTTATGATTACAGACGTTTCGAGACCATGGTGTGTCTCATCTTCAGTGTAATTTCAAAAACAGTTACTTATATACTACACATTCTTTAATAATTTATTTAAATTTCATTTAATTTTTGGTATACAAAAAAACACCAACTATTCCTTGCAATGCTTGACACAGTACTAAAGAAACATACTTGTATAACACTTACAGAAATATTCTAAACAAATTTGAAGTACTTATATAGATGGAGACAGAGAGGGTATCATTATAATGTAAACAAAAGGAGTGCTATCGCATACAAAATCGATAAAAATGAAAAAACAAATTAATTTATTGAAAAGAATAAGATAAATGAAAAAATTTATAAATTATTAATGATGTTTATATAAGTGTCATGTAAAATATTTGTGTCGGTTCTTAGATTTATGCTATTGTTAGTCCGAACTATTAACATTGATTCTGCCATGCTCCGTTTAAATAAGTCTTTCTCATGGAATAAAATTTGGGGATTGTCAAAATCAAACTTATGGTTGTTGATATTAGCATGATCCACAAGTGTACTTTTAAATTTTTTGTTATCTATTTTTTCACATTGTAATTCATGTTGCCTGAGTCTCTTTTCTAAGTTCTGGCAGGTCAGGAACTTACGAAATCCATTAGTATCTACCACTAGTTTAATAAAAGAGTTTTGGATAAAACTTGTAACGATCATATAATATTGATTCTGAGTACGAGCATTGTATGAACATCAAAGGCTTCACGACAGCTTTTAAATTACATGAACTGAAGTATATGAAATGCAATTTAGAAATCGTATATCGTTCCAGTTCTATTTTTAAAAAAGTATTTATAGTTGCAGAATTTTTTTTAGAGAACTTGAACGGTTTGGAACGAGACAAAGAACTTGTTTAGGCTCATCGTCGCAGTAGGTTGTAGTTGTTTCTCCTCAAACAATCCATTATTTCTTGTGCGCTTCGGGACAGGTTTGGCGATAATCTCCTTGGTGGGGTCCTTGAAGGGGTCCTCCATGGCGAAGGGGTCCGTCGGGGAGGCGTAGTCCGAGATAGGCTTCTTGGTGAACGTTCACGTAGGGATAAACGTCTACCCCTGCGTGGTCCTTTTTGCTTTTGTACATGTGACAAACGTTTCGGCCTCCACTTCAAGCTTTTCAGAAATTTTTGTTTTTCTATCTTAAGAAGGTACCTTTTAGCCCGCATTTTCCTGGCCGCCAGCACCGTCCTTGGTTCCAAAAGGTATCCTCGTTTCAGAAATTTGTCGCTTAATATTAGCCGGTTCTCACCTAAAAAGGGTGTAAAAATAATTTTCACTACAATTCGGACATGTACTACAGTAGAAGGGGAGACTGGGTACGGTGATGACAGTCATCTGCATAATTTAAAAATCTTGTAAATCTAACTTAACTAGAACAAAATACTAAAGAAAATGAGAAAGGAAAATTCAATACTCGAAAAACAAGGTTTTACAAAGAATTCTTGTTAAGTTGGCTTAAAAAATTATATTTAGTTATATATTGTTATATTTGATTATACATAGCGTTGAATTTAGCAAAACATATGCTTTATCAACTTCGCATAGGGTAAGTTATAGTAATATTCCAAAAATCTAGAATGAAAATGATTGCGTATCTTCACGTTTGAGAGGTTTCTCAATATTTTGGCATAGACAAAGAAAAAATTGATATGTGTGTGTGTGGATCCAATTTTTCGTTCTCGTTTTCGGTAGCGCGGATCAACTGATTTGAAATTTTTAAAAAGCATTCGATTCCTATTGATAAGGATACGTGCTTATTAGTTTCTGAGATAAGAAGCATTGAGTGCAGAAAATGAAAATTAAGTTTTTGAGAAAATAGAAAATCCTATTTAAATGATCCAGAAAACATCCTATTCATAATGATGGAGAGAAGTGGTGATTAGTTTTTGGCAAAGACAGGTTCAGCCGTTTGGGAGATACAGAACTAAATATGCAAAAAATTGCAGTTTTCATGATTAATACAGCGTATTTAAGGACAGTTTTTACATCTAATTTACATTCCTCTCACCTAACTAATAAACTAACAAAATTATGGCTGATCAAAAGAAAGGTGACACAACCACACCCAGTCTCTTGTATTATCAAACAATACTACTATTTACTATTTAGGTAACATGTGGGTTCAGTTTTCATAGTAAACGTTCAGCAGGAAAATAATTGGACGAGACAAAAATCAAAGTGCACAAAAAATAAAACTAATGAGACAATATACGATATAGTGAAGTAAGTGAATTGCATGCACTCTACAGGCGTATGATTATTTAGATAATATCATAAATAATGATAATATTAAAAAAATTATTACTTACGCGTACGTTCAAGGTAGCCTTGTTTTAATCCCTTGTGGACAGTTTTTTTTAAGAAATCTTTCATGACAATTACATTATTATTATCTCCAGCTGCTTCGATTATCCGTACCATATCCGTGTATTTCGCTCCTACAAGTTTACTCAGTATTATAAAATTATTGTAATTGTTACATATTTTAATTATAACGAATTTACCGTCAGGTTCGCTTAATGTCATTATAGCAGGAAGCACTTTTTTCATCAGGGGATGTTTCCAATGCTCTTCCATTTTATTATTTTTTATAAAAAGTGATGAAATTAAAAAATAAACTTACAAAACCATATTATGTAAAAAAGGAATTTTGGAAAAAAGAAATTTGTTTTAAATGGTTAAAAATTTTTAATAGTCTCTTGTTTGCATAGTCGGTTACTTGGATCAAATCTACCTATCAAGGGCACTATGGTAGCATTTTTATGTTTTTGTTTTATGGATGTCAAAATATTATAATATGGAATTTATATTTAATTGATTGATCAACAGTTCAATTAGCCCTTTTCTAGTTTGATATAGAAACAATAATATTAATAACAATAATCACGAATGAACGGTGCCGGTAGATATTATTGTGTTGGAATATTCGTTTTATTCAGTAGGTCTCATAATCATTCGTTCATAAATCAAAATCATAAATATTCGTTCGGCATTCGTTTTATTCAGTAGGTCTCATAATAATTTTTGCATCTCGTTCAAGATAAAGTTGCTAAAGTTGCTGCCTAAGTCGTACTCCGGCTATATTTTGTCTGATGATTATAAATCACAACATCTGGTACTGCTAAATAGAACTATTTATAGTTGCGTACAGAAATATTTAAATTTGCTAAAGTTTTCATTATTATATCAGACTCAATTGTAGTTATTGTAATTCCATTATAGCAAGAACATAATTCTGAATTTTTTTGGTTGCTAATGATTAATTATTTTATTTATTTGACAATCTTTTAAGCATATTAATTGGTAGAATTTATTTAGGTCAGAAGTTTTATATTCAAACTTCGAAGATCATGCAGCGTAATCGTACTTGTTTAAAATTTCATATCCCTGACGGTATAATTCAGATTTTTTTTAATTATTACGATTTTGAGAAATACAAATGACGACTAAACACAATATTCCAACTTTTGCTCAAAATAGAAAACGTCAAGTGGGTGTTACCAATAACGCCTGTAGCTTAATGGACAGGTACTCGTACATCTCCTTTCTTAGCACTCACAGTTAATAATTTTTTTATAATATAATAAGTATATTCTGTATATTTTAATAATAATTTGATCAAGCTTCTTAGATACTTTAAGAGATCACTATTTTATTTTAGGTGTTATTCAAAAAATCATATTTTTAGTAACTCATACTTAAAAGAAAGTTGATCTGAGATTAAGAGTACTAGGCGCCATTCTTCCTCCAATTTTTTATCTTTTTAAAAATGTTTTAGGCAATAATATGAAAAAATCTAACTGATACTTATATGTTTTTAGGTTTTGCTTTGAGCATTTACCTTAAACGATTCTAAATAACATCAGCATCGATTTTAAGTACCAGATAGTACCGATTTGATATTTTACACAATAATGAAGAAAGTTTATACTAACTTCCACAATTATGCCATTTCCATTTAATTAGTTTCATTACGTGTTTTCAAACTTTATTAAACTATTAAATTAACTACATTGGATTGATTTTGTAAAGTGCTCTGTTATGTAGTTTGATAATATCGAAATTTTTTATGAATTAATAGAATTCAAGATTCCAAAATTCTTCAAAAGTGGTTTGCAGTACATAGACACATATTATCGATTTCAAACATTCTCGATGTATACGAAATATTCATGTCATAGGTGAAATTTACTCATCATTTACTACTAATTTGAAAAAAAGTCATGGTTAATTTTATCACTTAAGTGACCAGAGTTTTATTAACAATTTCTTATTCTCACATCATGTGTTGTTTGAAAATCATATTAGTGCTTGTCAACAGTTTTATACACGACAGCTTATAAATTTAGTGTTCTCGAGTCAATCTAATGGCAATTTAAAAATTATACGAATTCAACACATGCGTACGTAATTTAAAAAACTAAATACAAAAAACTTTATTTTACTGCAGATATTTTTTAGGAAAATTAGAAAAAAGATTTGAGGCTAGGCGAAGAACTTTTTTCAGCGTCTACGTTGTATTTCTGCCTTTCAAAAAGTTTAATAAATGCATTTTGGCTTGGGCGTAGCAATGGTGTCCAGGATGGGGTGTATGCACAAGTACCCGATGGTGTTCTCAAAGGTGTTTTCGAGTGTGTTCTTGATGATGTTGTAGAGGTTGTTGATGATGTAGACCGAGACTTTGTCGATATGTCGGCAGTTAAGTGGTGGTATTTTTTAGATGGGATTGATCCGGCCCGTCGGGATAAACGTCCACGCCTGCGCCCTCTCCCTTTACGTTGTGATGATTTTGACCGGCGCTTTGGCCTGCGTTTTGGTGCCTTCGATCCGCGCTTTGGCCTTCGTTTTGGACTCCTCCGTGACTTTCGCCTTTTAATGTTTTTTTGGGCGCGCCTCGCTCTGCCCGCCAGCACCATCTCTGGTTCCAAAAAGTAGTATTTTTGGAACTCGTCACATAATGAAATTCGATTGCCTTCTGAAATATGTGCAATATTGGACGTAAAAATTTTACTAAATTTACTAAAATATTTCAGTTTTCATGGCAGAATATTTATAAAAAATCAAATTGGAGGTACACAAAAGGTAAAACAAATAACGTACACTCTACAAATGTATGATTACCAAAATAATATTAAAACTAGTTGGTTTGGTATTTTGCCTTGAGGCTAGTTACATGAACTTCACGATATATTTAAATAATCGACTTAATCAATAAAAAATAAATAAATGTATGAGTCATTAAAAGTATTCCGAGTGGATTTATTACACACAATTGAAAACGAACGAACACTTTGACTCGGAGTATTTTCTAAAAGCAAATTTTCAATAATCAATAATTTTTATAATTGATCCAGTTTTTTGTAGGACTTTAATTGTTTAGTATGTTCATTAAGACCAAGTACTCCATCGTTATACCAAGTAAATCGTCTAATTTTAGTTTTAACAAATGTCAAAAAAACTACTCATTTTCTCAAACTTTGATGAATTTTTAAAATTAAACTACTTGTCGTAAGGCCGTAATATTTCAGTAAGTTCTATAAGACCATGATATATATCGCCAAAAAAATTCCATAAAAATCGGTTTAATTTTTTTTTTCAACAGTTAATTACAAGCAGTGGTGTTGCTAATATTTTTTTTGCCGGAACGCTAAAATTAAAAAAAACGGTTCACAAACCGGTTCAAAAACCGATTTTCATGTTTGTTCCGGTTCCGTTCGAAAAGGAAAGAAACAAATATCATTACAAAACCTATTTTGTGCACATATATGTATGTTTATTACAATAATAGGAACATTTAATAAAAATTAATTGAATTAAAATTTACAAAATTCACTTATTAAATATTTTCTGTATGTAGCGATTTTTTAAATTTTTTTTTTGCCGGAACTATGTTCCGGCGCGTTCCGGCTCGACAACACCACTGATTACAAGAAAATGGCTCGGTAGATTTTCACCTAAAACTAATCAGTATCATTCCCAACTAATATCTTTCGAACAGTTTTTGACTTTTTAAAATCGATTCGGTAGTATGAGCTTAAATGTAGACGAAAAGTTAACATTTTTTTCCAAATTACAAAGAAACGGGTCGGCCGGTCGTTGCACAAAACTGAGAAACGATAATCCTCATCGAGATACATCAAATAGTTTTTAAATTTCTGAAATCGGTTCAGGCGTTTTTGAGCAAACGTCGATGAAAGTTCTAATTTTGACAAATGCCAAAAAGACTATACTAATTTTTGCAAACTTTGACGAATTTTTAAAGCTAAACGAGTTGTCGTAGGGCCGTAATATTTTAGTATGATCTAGAAGACTATGGTATCTACCGTCAAAAAAATAATAATAAAAATTTTTTTAACACCTTATTACAAGAAAACGGCCCGGCCGATATCTACCAAAAACCAATTAGCATGATTCCCAACCAATATCTTTCGAACGGTTTTTGAATTTTCAAAATCGATTCAGAATTGCGGGCTAAAACGTACACGAAAAATTGACGATGAAAACATAAACTTCTCCTTCGGGAAGTTAATTAAGAATCACATTATTCAAAAATTTATTACTTACGCGTACGTTTGAGGTATCCCAATTCGACACCTTTGCGTATCGTCTTTTTTAGACGACCCAAGACTGCACCATTGTTCTTTGCTTTGTTTTCAGATACGATTATCTTTGCTAAATCTTTGCATAGGGCTCCTACAATTTCACTCAATATTATGAAATAATGTTAATCGTTACATATTTTAATGTTAACTGATTTTACCTTTTGGCTCTTCTAGCATTTTGATGGTAAAAAATATCTTTTGCATCATTGGGTGCGCCCAGTACATGTTCATGTTGAAGTGGTGTATAAAATTTAATGAATTTAAAAAAGAACTAATTAAAAATCATGTTACGGAGAAATTTTGAAAAATTATAATTGATGGCAACGGACTGAGAAATTTTGATATGGGTTTAGAATTATTAGTTGTCTCTTGTTTGCATAGTCGGTTACTTGGATCAAATCTACCTATCAAGGCTACTATGGTAGCAATAATATATTTTTGTTTCATTCATGTCAGAATATTGTCATATAGATTTTATATTTAACTGATTGATCAACAATATTGTTTTCAAATAAGTATTTCGCTAGTTCGAGATAAAAGCAATGATCAAAAAGGAACGGTGCTAGTGAATATTAATGTGTAAATTCAATGGCCCGATTTTGCCGCACAAGAGACCAATGTTATGGCAAGGGCATGTTACGCTCCAACTTCTTGAATCATACTAAATCTTGTCCAAATGTCATGTATTTGCTATGAATTCAGGCAGTTTTATACATAAACTGCAACGTCACTTGTGTGTTATAGTGCTGGGACAGAAAGGCCCTGTAAAAAGATTGCTCTTTAGATATTCGTACGGTTTATAGGTTAAGTTTTTTATCTGACAACCTGGGAAAAACGCCTGACTGCACAGCAATCACATGGCTTTTGTCAACATGGAAAGTTCTGCATAACATAGCCTTGCCATAACATTTGTCTGTTATGCGGCAGAATCGGTCCATTAATTTGTTCATTCTTATGCAAACTTATTTGTGTCGCCTAATTCTATGATTTTATCCATATTTTGAAACATTTTCGGGGCGAATTAATAATTAACCCAAAATAGCGCTGCACAAATTCTGCGTTAAAAGGGTATTTTTCTATATTGAGTTTCTATTATTATAAAGCATTGTTGATCTATAATAACACGATATCTAAGCCCGCGCCCATTATTTTATTATCTGACTATTTATTTTTGTATTTAATTATATAATGATTTTTTTTTTTCGAGTTTTTTTTTCATGAACTTTCGGATAGTGCATTTTTGTGTAAGGACAATTTTTCGTTGTATGATGTAATTGGACATTGATTTGAAGTTTTGAATCATAAGTTAAAGATGAAGGCAAACATCTGAGGTTTCGGTAGAGTATGTATAAAATTTCTATGCATTATGAGATTTTTCTATTGGAGTTCTAAGATTGTAAGAGAGTTCTTCGATAACTTCATTATCGAGCAAGAGCATGGTTTTTTCTGATCACTCAATATAAATCTTGAATCTTTATTTTTATTTGCTTATTTTTGGTTGTCGATCAGAGATCTCCAGTTTAACTTTTAATCAATGTGTAAACGGTCTCTTGTAATGCCGGCTAGAAAATGTTATTGGTAACTTCTCAAAAAAATTGAAATTTAGAAAGAATGAGAATAAATCTTCTTTTATATTGAATTATACAACTTTCTAGTAATTTTGAATGTACATATTATTTTCAAGTAGTTTTTGGTTAAGTTTGATCCAAACGTAAAGGCTAAAAGTGTGGTTAAAATTGTGTATTTTATTGTATGTATTTCATTGTGTACATGTGTACACTTGCACATCAAATTAGCAATATGAATTATTTTTATTACTAAATTTTGACTTTTTTCTTAAAGAATATTCAATATCCATTTTAAATGAACTTTGTAAACTAATTTTAGTCAAAAACTTAAAAATGTTGCATTAGTCTTTTTTCTAAACTAGGTTTCTGTATCAATGTATATATTTTATTTTATACATAACATTACATTTATACATACTCATAAAATAACATATTTTTAATAATTTTATGGTGATAATAACTATGATTTTTTCCAATGCTAACATTCACTTTTTGACAAATTTATTTAGAATTTAGGTCTGCACTTAAATTCTAAGATATTTCTGTGAAAGTTCTGTTAGTTCTAATCTAGTCCGTTTATTCAATACAAATTATTATTAGCTTTAGGAAAGATAAAACGACAAAGAATATAAAATTTTATGAAACTACAATGTGAAGAATCTTGTACGAGCGTAGCTTAAAAAATATAATTAAGAATTAAATCACTAAAAATTAAAAAAATAATTTCGTTAAGCACTGATAAATTTGACAGTTTATTTTATTACATGATTTTAAATGACACATTAAATTGTGCATATTTTTAGACTCTTATTTTTTTAGCGAACATGAAGTGATAAAAAGGTCTCAATGTAAATAGATATAAAAGCTCGACAAAGCTCAATATACTTGCTCCTAAAAATAGTCCAAACATGCCGCCAAAGCACACTGAAATAAAATAAAAAATTATAAATTGAGAGCTAGTTTATTTAATGTATAAAAATTGCCTTTAGCAAATAAATAGTTTTTCATAAGTCAACTTAATAAGGAACTATTATCATAACAAAATTTGCTTATGGAAAATCACATATATGATTGAGATATTTAAGGGTAATCAAACCATGAGTTAAATTTTTAAAAATAATTTAAATCAAGTCCATCGCATAATGCAGAATAAGGAATTTATTTTTATTAAAATATTTGGATACGATTCTGATATTTTTTATGTACGTTAATGTAAACAGTATTTTAGCCGAAGAGTATAATCTTGCTCTTGCAACTACAAGGTACCAAGTTCAAATTTGGTATGTGTGATATATTCATTTAGATTAAAAATTAAACTCAAATATATTAAATTGGAGAGTGTAAAAATACACAAAAATCAATCTAGCACAACTATAAAGGATAGTCATTGAGTTGTATTACTATCTAAACAATAACGTTAAAGTAGAAAAAAAATATGATTTATATGAATAAAATGAGAAGTTTTATTAATATAAATAAATTCCGACAAAATATTAGTATAAACGTAATATTATTATGATTTATTGGAAATAGTGGCGGTAATCGCCAATTTTTATGAAATCTTTTAGATACTTGTTCGGACGTATTTTCATTTTATTATATTGGCCATGAAGGTGACAATCTTCATGGCATTGAGCTTTTACACGGGATGGTTGCTATATATATTCTTTCATTATAACTTATTATTAGTGACAAATCAGTGATTGTAATAAGAACTGCAACAAATACATAAACCATACAAAACAAATCAGTGTTTAATACAGTCCACAGCTACAAGGGTTAAATTATAACCCAACAACCTGAGTTATCGAAGGAGATATAATAAATTCCATAACTACGTAAAACGCATAAAATGCTACTGATGCTTCTATATTTATTATATATTTCACTATCAGCAATAAATTATTAAAAATATATAAATACATACCTAAAAGATCGCTAAAACTGAACACGACTTTTCGCGTTAGTAGTTGTTTTGGAAAATCGGCGATTCCGTATTCGAAGATCGTTCCTAAAGCCCAGTTTGGTACAATCTGCTGTAATATATCAAACATAATAAATAAAACATGATTTTTATTTGATAAACATATCCACATATATTTCACTATTATCATGAATAAATAAAGGTTTTGTAAGAAACTGCTGGTGTTGCCAAACAAAATTTATGGAAGGTATTGGATATGAATTTTGACTTCGACGGCTGAATGTAAAATTAATGAATTATTTATTTCTTAGAACTTAGAACGGAAATAATTAGTTATAATATATTTTAGTAATGGAAATATAAGATTTAATTATTAACTTTTTGTAAAATAAGTTAGTTATAGAAATAACTAACAAAATGATTAGAAAACTAAGAAAAGATGGTAAAAGTGTTAAAAAACGTGCGCGGAAGCTTCACACTTTTTCTTTACTTTTTTGCTGCCGATATAATCTCATTCTTTGAACAGCTGTAATAACTGTCTTGCCTAAAAATTATTTTTCATTTTAATAACTTCAAAGTTTTATAGAAACTACAAATAATATAGAAATAATTTCTAATCAATAAACTTACGTTTAGTACACGGCACAAATGTTTAATTTGTTTTATTATTTTCAAGGGACAGGGTAAAATATTCTTCTGATTCAGGCATTTTTCATTAAATCAAGATTTGTACTTCGATGTAACTTTAAAATGTTTATTTATCTATGCCGATTTCCTTGTTGCTATCGGTACGCATAGCAACGACAGATTTCTATTCACATGCACGACGACTAATCACAATCTACTCGTATAGAAATGATCTCATCGAGAGCGAATGACGTTCAATTCGGGCGTAACGCTATTTCCGTTGCATTTGTACGGATTTACACCCTAGTCGCGCCTAAAGAAGTTTTACTTCGAAAAAATGACACAATGAGAAGATGAGCATTTGACATACGCATATTAAATTATCATTTTTTATAAAGATTTGTTTATCATTAATATTTTTTGCAAAATTTTTCGTGTTACGTATCTATAATATAATAATAATTTTTAAAAATGGAGTTAGTGCATGCATATGTTTCGAGTGAAAGCAAAATGAGTTAGTTGTTAAAATCACGAAATAATCAAAACGAAGTTTAGATGTTTCTCTTCTTCATTTTAGTTTCAGAAACGAATGGTTGTATGTGAAAAAATTAATCTGAACTTCTAAACTGTCTCAGAGATCTGATTTTGATAAATGCATACTGAATTATAATTTTTATAGACATGACAATATAATACAGATATGTCATGCTAAATTTTGAGTTCTTCACCATCAATAAATAAGAAATGATAAAATGGTTTTATTTAAAAGTTTTATTCAAATATATTTCGTGCAAGTTTGGTATTTTATTGAGAAATATTAAATGTCTGTATTAGAGAGAGCTAGGCATTAGTAAATTGGAAATTTATGTTATACATAGGAATAAAAATTGAAACAAAAATGCGATTCTCTTACATCAAGTTAGTAAGATGGAACATTGCGCACGTATCTTTCTTTATTAATTATTAAGCTATATTATGTGCATCACCGAATGAAATATCCAATTCAGCCTTCTCATTAAACTTTAAAAAGAATAGAAATTCAGTGAAAAACGTTAACAAAAGGTCGACAATTAACCAGTTATTGATTAGGTTAAAAATGATTAATGAAATTGGGAAGTGTGGTAGGAAGGTGAGGATTGTATGCATGTATTTTTCAAATTTGTATTACAAAAATAAGAATTATGAAATACAGAATTTAATAATTGTTATTATCAGTTAATAAATATATTTTGTTACCTTTCCTCGTGTGTAGAAAAACGAATCATCGCAATTTGGTGCACAAGTTTTACATATTCTCGTCTTATTTGGAAATCGCAGATATAACAATTCATCTGGAAAGAACAATATCATATAGAATTCAAGTCATATATAATCAAAATTACACGTTGAACATCACGTTAATAAATCATTTATTAAACATGGATTTGAATTTCTATTTGTTTGAAATGTAAATTAAAAATGGTTTGAAATTCTTTGGAATATTTAAAATAGTAAACATTATATTTGGATACAAGCTACGTATTTGTAAAAAAATATGTTTATATGGTTTACGAATTTTTCTTAGCATTGAAAAGCAAAAGGCAATTCAGAAGTATGTATCAGAAGTTCTAAATCGTTTGTTGCAACAATATCTCGCAAAGCTTTTTTTACAATTAGTATTTAGATAAGATAACACAATTGCTTGAACGTTAAAAGAAATTTGATGATTCAATTTTGTTTACTCAACATTTGATCATAATAAGTAATTTTTCTTAAATCACAAATGATTTATTATGACTATTATGAGAATATTTATTGCAGAAAACATAAGTATCAGTATAATTCCGATGGAATAAAACTATATTATATAATTAGTACTGTATTTTACATTCATATAACAAAAAGTACAAACTTATAAAAATATTTACAAAAAAAATTATTCTGTTTTTATTCCATCAACTTTTTGGAGTTTCGCCTTCGATTTGGCAACACGTTGATGTTTTTTGGACTTTGTATGCAATTGCCATTGGTAATCGCCTAGAAAAATCCTTTGGTAAACCTCACAAAAATGAGTAACTTCTGGATTCAGGTCATCAGCTGCATTCGGGTTGACAATTTGTTCCAAAGGTTCAACATTTGGTTGTTGATTAGAAAGATAACTTTCTATACTGTGGAAAGCAGGATCTCTGGTCATCTCGTTCCATTTGAAAGGATTGCTGGTATCCAATCCGTACAAAGGAGGCACTTGTCGGTATTTGTATCCAAGAAATCTATTCCTCACCCAACGGTTTTGTTTTCGAACATATCTTCTGGTTACAAGTTTTAGATTATCCAAACACTCTTTAAGCAATTTATTTTTGTGTTGTTCATCAACGTTTTCAGTTTTTTCAACACATTCTAAAAATGGTGTTAGTTCTTTCAAACCAATCGTCTGCAAAATGCCTAAAGTGAAATCAGGAGCATCTTGTGTCCGGACATATAAGTCTCTAAATTCTTTTAATTCATCAATAAGACCTTCTTGCATCACACTGTCCACTCTGGAATCTAAACGTTTGTCTAACACTTCCTGTTCACATCTGAGCCAGAATAAAATAACATTATCAAAATGTAAAGGGCCACCAATGGCACAACCGCCTTGTTTAGGATTTCTTTGTTCTAACAAAATTTCCGTGTGGGTTTTACCGGTGTGTAGATAAATTTGCAAAGATCTCACAATTTTCCTCTTATTATTAGGATGCAAATGTTGCGCCGAAACACTGCCAACCTTCTTCAAAATATCATGCAACTCAGCACCAGACATAAACTCCCATTTCTTGTCATCGTCTAAACTAAATTTAACATCACAATGACTTGATTGTTTAAATTTTATTGCACTCGATGAAATGTTGTCATCAGAATCTGAAGAACTGTCTTCGGGGGATATAATTTCATCTGTTAAAGATGAGTCTTGGAGCATCTAGGTTTTTGTTCGTAGGTGGATCGATTAGAACTTTCCATAAAATGGATTCTATATAGTAGTTTGTACCGCCTACTATTATTGGTATGATGTTTTTTGATAGGAGGTTTGATATAATTTTCAAAGCCTTATTCTTATAATAAACAACAGTAAAAGTCTCTCCGGGTTCAGCCACATCCAATAAATGATGTACGGCTGGGATTGTTCTTCTTTTGTAGCCTTTGCTGTTACAATATCTAAACCTTTGTGAACTTGCATAGAATAAGCCCCAATGACTTCTCCCTTAAACTTTGTGGCAATTTTATTGGACAGTTTAGTTTTCCCTGGCCCTGTAGAGCCCAAAATCACAATTAAATAATGAAACATTATTGTTTATATAAAAACTTTATATAAACGTTTTTACGGGGGTGTCTTGATAATTTTTTTTCTTTTATTTTCACAATTTGAGTCGTTCAGCATTATATATGGATTTAATCAAATTTGTAATCGCAAAATGGACACCGTGAAGGTGTCTGGGATAGAGTGCTTGAACTTGTTTCAGATGGTGTTCTCGATGGAGTTTCTGACAGTACGCTTGATGATGGGGTAGAGGAAGTCGGGGATGTCGACCGTGATTTGTTCGACGTGTCACCAACTAAGTCGTAATACTTTTTGGCCGGTATTGAGCCGGCACGTCGCGATAAGCGTCCACGTCTACGCCCTCTCCCTTTACGTTGTGATGATTTTGCCCGGCGCTTTGGCCTGCGTTTTGGTGCCTTTGACCCGCGCTTTGGCCTTCGTTTTGGACTCCTCCGTGACTTTCGCCTTTTAATGTTTTTTTGGGCGCGCCTCGCTCTGCCCGCCA
Organism: Ctenocephalides felis; assembly: GCF_003426905.1. NCBI lineage: Eukaryota > Metazoa > Arthropoda > Insecta > Siphonaptera > Pulicidae > Ctenocephalides > Ctenocephalides felis. Next base: position 18,999,942 of record NW_020538040.1, on the reverse strand, counting down.
GCACCATCTCCGGTTCCAAAAGGTACCCACGTGTTAGGACCTTGTCAGTGAGACGAATTCGATTTTCTTCTGAAATATGGGAAATACTGAAATACTTTCATTAAATACGACGTAATAGTCATAAAATCCAAACATACAAAAAATGAGCTGGTGGCACAACCGTCCACATCCGAGGGACGGTTGTAACAGCGACTGGGGTCAGCAGTGGCATGTATCAAAATAGGTTGAAAACAATAGTTATAAACAAAATGGTTTATAACAACTTTTATTGTCGTTAATAACTATAATATATAATAATATGTAACACAGCACAACATAAACATTCAAACATACTTATAAATAAAATAAAATAATATATAACAAAACTTAATTTTTTAAACAAATTTAACAAGAATTTTTTGTGAAATGTTTCATTACCTATATTGATTTTTCCCTTTCTCTTTCTTATTTTATCTTTAGTTAGTTACGTCAGATTTTTTTTATCTGTTTTGACGACTGTCACTACTGTACCCAGTCTTCCCACATGTGTAACACTAACAATAAGACTATTAGTATTCAAGAATCATTTGAGTTCAGTTCTGATGGCGGACGTTAGGCAGAATAATTCATATTCAAAGATTCAAAGATTTATTACTTACTAGAAAGTTCGAGGTATCCCAATTCCACGCCCTTGTATACTGTTTTCTTGAGTTGTCCTAAGACTGCTTCGCTCTTGTTGGCGGATGACATAACTCGTAGGACGTCTTTCCATCGGGCTCCTGCAAGTTCACTCAATATTAGGAAATAATTTTAATCGTTACATATTTTAATGCTAACTGATTTTACCTTTTGGATCGCCCAGTAAATTGATAGCGGAAAAAAGAGCCTCCATCATAGGTTGTTTGTAACGCTTGTTCATGTTAAAGATATATATAATGTTTAATGAAATTAAAAAAAACTATTAAATCATGATGCTATGAAGAAATTTTGAAAAATTATAATTTATGGTAATGGACAGAAATTTTGAGATGGGTTTAGAAATTTTAGTAGTCTCTTGTTTGCCTTGTCGGTCACTTGGATCAAATCTACCTATCAAGGCTACTATGGTAGCAATAATATATTTTTGTTTCATTTATGTCAGAATATTGTAATATAGAATTTATATTTCACTAATTGATCAACAATATAGTTTCCAAACAAGTCTTTCCAAAGTTTTGAGATAAAAGCAATGATATTAACAACAATATTCTTGAAGGGACGGTGCCAGTGAACATTAATGTGTATATTTTATTAAGAAATATTCATTCGTTTTATTAAATAGGTCGATATGAAATATTCAATTTCGTACATGAATATTGTTATGTTTGTGTTTTGAGATTTTACATCACTCAATTAAAAGTCAATCCAAACATTTTTTGTAACGACATCATAATTATACTTAGAACGTTAAAAATGACGATTTTTGTAACGACATCATAATTATACTTAGAACGTTAAAAATGACGATTTGAGGTGCAACAATGAATATTTGAAAAATGCATATTTAATGATTAGATTTTTATTGAGAACATATAAAAGTATGCACGATGGTAATATATGGTACTGTCTGAAAGGTACCGCATAATTTTTACACAGATTTTAAAACTTAATTTGCCTTATTTTTGTATCTACACTTAATTAAAAAAACGATTGTTTAAACATTTTGTTTTAAAAGACAATATCACACAACGTTTTTGAAATAATGAAATAACTAGGTGTAAGTGGTAATTTGTCTTATGGCCAGTAACAGATATAGTAAAATCTCAACTCTTTTGAGTCGAATATATATAGTATATACACTATATATATTCGACTCAGAAGAGTTGAGATTTTTTTATTTTAAAATTGAACATGTATAAGTATAAAGACAAATTATAAATGCTCTGTGAAAGGTCTTTGACGCTACTAAATCCGATCCCGTAAACAGCTATTCTATAAACTGGAATGTTTATTATATAAATATACAATAGTCGAAGATAAAATTTATATTAAACTTTTTTTCAACAATATTCAGTTACTAGTGTCATTTATAGGTTGCGCAGAAGGAACTTATGAGCTGTTGAACAAAAACCGTGTTATAGGAGTACCGTGTTAGAGGAGGGTTGACTGTATATATTTTGTATATAATATCTAGAAAATCTGTATTTTTCAACTTATTCCTCTTGTTTTACTTTGTCGAACTTATTTTCTCACTCACCCTGTATCGATCTCAGGCAGTTCCATCCTTTGTAATCACAAACTTTTTCATCTGAAAATGAACAGACAAGACATTACACACAAAAGTTATAATTTAACTTATTTAATATTATCAATACATAAAAATAATCAACATTGTTTGTTTAAGTAAGATCTTCATAGCAGCAAAACTTTAATTAGGAAAGCAAATGACTATTTGTTTTGTAACAGGGGCAAGTAGTATCAGGCTACTGTCAATAGGAATTTCAACGATATTAACATATTTTTATATTTCGATTGGACATGTAAATCGTCCTGGATAATATTGTCATAGCAACTGTCCCACAGGACGTTGTAGTAAACAGAATTGTGCAGGTGTGTAATTTTTGATAGATAATTTAAAACTGAACTATAATAATAATTCGGTTTGCGTAATTATTATCGATTAATTTTATATTTTATATATTTTATTACGTTTAAAATTGATCAATCGTTGATAATGTGCAACCATTTTTTCGATTGCTAGAAATTATACAAGTAAAGGGCTTTGAGGGATTGCTAAAAATTATACAAGGAAAGGCCTTGGCACTTGATCCAATTTACGCCAACCCTACTTTCAGAATATGAGCTACCACAATCCAAACATAAAGTTTTTTTTGCTACTGCTTTTTCCTGTCTTAATTAAGATTTAATCTACATTCAAAATAGAGAAAAACACTTGTTACAACCGTACTAGGGTTTATACAAAAACCGACATTTCAGAAAACCGGTTTTCGAATTTTAATTTTACTAGAAAACCGGTTTTCGAATTTTATATAGAAAATAAATTTTTGCTTGGATATTCTGTAATTTATCTGCAAATTCAGTGTAATTTAGAGCAGAATATGACTGTATTTATTTATTGTTCAATTTTAAAGATAGTAAACAAAATTATTTTAATTTCCATTAGTAGAACTAAATAATAATAGTTTATCTTGATTAAATAACTTTGAAAAATAATTATTCGTTATTCATGCATCATTTTCACATATAAGAATGAAAATATTGTTATGATAGTGAATGAAAAGTTTCCAAATAAATAAAAATAATACATTTCTAAATAAAAAAATTCACTAAATTATAAAATAAAAGTAAAAAAATATTAGATACATGTTGATACATACTTGTTAATATCAATTTTAGTTTTAAAAACAATTAAGATAAACTCGGATATTGTCTGTTCCGAGACATTTTAATTAATTAATTTCAAACATTCTAATTGTTTTTTGATTAATAAAATGTGATTTCAAAAAACTGAGAACGTCTATCGAATTGCTACTTAGATGTGCCCTTTGTTTACTCACAAAACTTTTTGAAATAGAAAATACTCTCATACTAGCGACAAAATTATGCTTAATTATTTTCAAAGCCTGATATAATAATTCTAAGTTTTTTGTTCTTTAATTTGTGGCTTCTAGGGTTTAAAACTCTTTTTTTAAGTTTGAGTAGTGGAAGTAACTTCTTCAAGAAGAAGTCACACTGATTTAAATTAATATATACACTGGTATAAAAATCTAAATTAATATATACAAAACATTTCTGGGAACCATTGCAGACTTATAAGATATCAAATGCTATTGAACCGATATGATTTCAAGAATCAAAACGATTTCATCTAACTTTTATATTTGGATATATTTGTCATTTTCTATTTATACAGCGAAAACCGACTTTTTTCACTAAAAAACCGGTTTTCGAATCCCATAATATTGCCAAAAAACGGTTTTTAAAAACCGACAAACCCTAAACCGTACCCATAAAAAATGTCACAATCGTACCCAACACACAGTTTTGAAAACAAATCATCGTTATGAAGGGGATAAATTATTTTTGCAAAAACTAATTGCTGGTACTGGTAATTAACTACTAATGTTGAAATCACATCAAAATAACAAGCAAAGAAATCTGACGGTATACAAGTAACAGTTACTATTGAAAGAAATCGAAATTTGTTCGAATAAAGATACTTCATCGTTTATTTTAACTGTTGCAACGACTTTTATATCTGTACCATGGCAACAACTACCAGTCTTTTCTAGTTATTTTTCAATAAGGATTAGAATTTCTTATAAAATTTAAGCAACAACTAGAAATTTTTGAAAATATTCAACGATGCCATACGCTGCTACTTCAACTAAATATAGATAAAATACATTGAAAAGCCAAAATCCTATTATGGAAGTTTTCATTTCCGACTAACCGTTTAGCTTTCTGTAGAAGTGCGGTATGCAACCGCAGGAAGTTCTAGCAACTCTCATCCTGCATTCGGCCAAACACAATCCGAAAGAGTACACAGGGCTGTGCTCCAGCTCCGACTCGTAATAGAAAAGGCATCTCCTTTGTTCAGGCCGCAAACTGGAAGGCAAAAATATTATTTGAAATCGGGTTCATTCAATCCAAAGGTTACTTCAACTTTTACTTCAAAGTTGTTATAAGAAGTGTTTCATACATGCTGTATATCAGTCAGAAGTATAACAAACATAAATTCTATTTTTTTATAACAAACGTTTGAAGTAAAACTTTTTTAGGCGCGACTAGGCTGTAAATCCGTACAAATGCAACGGAAGTGCGTTACGGCAGATAAGAGTCGATAAGATAAGAGTCGAGTGCCAATGATACGTCATTCGCTTTCGATGATATTTCTACACGGGTCGATTGTGATTAGTCGTCGTGTATGTGAATAGAGATCTGTCGTATACGTAACATAGATAAATAAACATTTTAAAGTTACATCGTAGTACAAATCTTGATTCAATGAAAAATGTCTGAATCAGAAGAATATTTTACCTTGTCCCCCGTAAATAATTTAAATGAAAATAATAAATCAAATGCTGCATTTGCGCCGTGTATGAAACATAAGTTTATTGAAATAATTTCTATATTATTCGTAGTTTCTATAAATCTTTGTAGTTATTGAAGTAGAAAGTATTCTTTAGGCAAAACAGATATTACAGATGTTCAAAGAATGAGATTATATTGCCAGCGAAAAAGTAAAAAGAAATACCATCAGTCAATGAATGTATGTTAATTTTAATTACATGAAGTTCTTCAAACACAATTATTACATGATGAGTAAAGTTGCGAAAACAATATTTGTTTAGGCGTTGTTTAATATAATCCACTGTGTATACGAATATTATAGAATTTATTAATCAGCTATTACTTCATTTCTCTAATAAAGGTTCATTTCTAAATGCTAATTACAATGACAAACCGATCATGTCGTATTTGAAGTATGACTCTAATTACATTATTGTTTTTTAAATATTATACATATTTTTAATGCTATTATAAATCTATAATATATAATTTATCATTATATAAATGTGTATAATGGTTGACACTAATAAATGTGTGCATCACGAGTGTTACCATACTACTAATAAACAGTGGCTGACTTTTATTGGTGCAGCAACGGGGAGCAAGGGCTATTTTCACTTGGAAACACATTGTATGTTGCTATTTTTAAGTTAGATTCAACTGTTTTTTATATAGCATCTAGAATAGCTTATATTTACTTGAGGTGAGAAGGATCACCTGAACCTGCACACCGGCAGGATGTAAGCAATTACAAAATAGTAAATAAAAAAATAAAATAACCTAAAAAGGCAATTTTACAAGAAATAGATTAAATTATTAACTATTTCAACTTTAATGATAAATACTTCCGACGTAGTTCTATACGAAGGTCGTATATAAATTGTTACATGGTTTCAACATTAATAGAAATTCGCCGAGCACAACAATATGTTTTTTTGTCTGTCGAAATCAATTCAAATATGCAATTTACTTAAATTGATAATCGAATGCAAGTTGCCCACAAAATTTCAAAAGATATTTCTCATATGTTCAAATATCCACATAAATTGATTAAATATCTAAGGTGGTGTTTTAACTTATAATTATTCAATTACATTTAGGTCACTACCAATGAATCATCCAATAATTTAAAATCATTACTTTAAATTTTATTTAATTAGTAATGTCAGATCTAAAATTAATAAAGAATTAAACAATATACTCGTAGGAAACTGATACATATCCTATAATTAAAACTATATTACTAGGTATCAATTAATTTAATTAACTAAAACGGTTTTGTATCTTGAGTAAAAAGCTGGTCCTCGATTTTTAAAATAAATTCATAAATATTAAAACAACTTGAAATCTGCGTAATTTAGCCTGTTTTTTATTTCTTTGTGTTTATATTTTAGAATGACCGTAGTCAAAAATCAGCTTTTAGAATATGCGCGTTATTATATTTTCTGTATAGTTCACTTATTTTAACAGGTTTGCTATTGTTACATATTATTCAATCTATACTTCTGCAGTTTATCTTTTAATTTTTTTTTGAAAATTTAATGAGTAATTATTCGGCAATGAAGAGAGTTTAGACAAACTTTTATAACTAGTTCATTTTTATTCAATTAGTTTTGTTAAGTTTTCTGAAACTCTATTAAACTTCATTAAACTATCTTACCAACTGTATAATAAAATTGTATTATACTTGTAATGGATGCAATTTGGAGACATATTCACATTTTTAGAAATTAATAGAATTATATATTGAGATTTGTGCATTTGCTACCATTTGTTGCATTCGAAATAATGACTCAAATGACTTAGAACACATATGGGCCGATTCTGCCGTAAAATAGACCAATGTTATGGCAAGGCCTTGTTACGTTTGTTTTCATACAAAAAGTTACAAAATACTGTTAAAATGTTATGTATTTGCTGTGCAATCAGGCGTTTTACACAAAATGCAATTTCACTTATATGTTATCAAGCCATATCTTAAAATCCAATTATGATAACATCGATTTTTTGATATTTGTGCGTTTTCTAGGTTAGGTTTTATATCTAAAACGCCTGACTGCATAGCAATCACATAGAATTTTGATAGTTTTTAGTACCACTTTATATGAAAACTGCTACAAAACATAGCCTTGCCATAACATTGGCCTATTTTACGGCAGAATCGACCCCATACTCCGATATTCGTCATAGATGAAATGAATCTACTGGTATCTACGACTACAGTAATAAAACAATTTTGGATAAAATTTGTAACGATAATATAATTTGAATTGTGAATATTCATTATACGAACATCAAATGCCTCATACACGGCAGCTTTTATTTTATACGAAATAGAGTGAATCAAATGGCAAATTATAAAACAGATATGGTTTTGTCACAATTGTAGCAAGATAATGCATTTTATATACTAAATATTAATTTTTGCAAAAAACTATTTTTAGATGTAATTTTTTTTAAGAAAATTTGAAGGACCTTTATGATTAGACAAAACATTTTTCTGCTTATTGTCGCAGCTGACTGTAATTGTTTTTTCGTAGAGATTTTATCAATTTTTTCGCGCTCCGTGAAAGTTTTGGCGATGATCTCCGTGGTGGGGTCCTTGAAGGGGTTAGCCATGGCAAAGGGGTCCGTTGGGGAGATGTAGATCGAGATCGGCTTCTTGGTGAAATTGAAATTTCTCGTCTGGCTATACGTCTACTCCTGCGCGGCTCTTTTTGGTTTTGTTCATTTGTCAGACGTTTTTGATTCTTTTTCAACTTATTTATATGCCTATTATCGCAAATTTTCTTGGCCGCCAATTCTAATTTTTGTTCCGAAAGGTCGCGTTTAAGGCAGTTGTTGGTCATCATTAGCCGGTTCTCACCTAAAGTATATGCGATATCGGGTGAGAAAATAATTTTTGCTACAAAACGTACAAGTGTTAGAGTAGTAGGAGAGACTGGGTACGATTGTGCCAAGGTACGGTAGTGACAGTCATCTAAATAACTATATAAAAATAAATCTTATAAATCTATTTTAAATCAGACAAAATACGAAAGAAAGAGAAAAAGGAAACAAAAAACGGTTTCACAAAGAATTCTTGTTAAGTAATAAAATTGTATTTTATTATATATTGCTATATTATATATAGCGTTACATTTAGCAAAACATATGCTTTGTTAACTTCGCGTAGGATAAGTTATAGTAATCTTCCAAAAATTGATAATGAGAATATTTGCATTTTTTCACATTTTAGAAGTTTCTGAACATGTATGCATACCTAAGAAAAAATAGATATGTTTGTACCATATGGATATGGTACATACCATATGGTATGTATGGTTACATTTTTTTGTCCACGTTTTCGGGAGCACAGATGAGCCGATTGGAGAAATTTTCAAAAAGCATTCGATTTCTATTGATAAGAAAACGTGCTGATTAGTTTCTGAGATATGAAGCAAAGAGTGCAGAAAATGGAAATTAAGTTTTTGAGAAAATCGAGCATCCTATTTGAATGATTAAAAAAACATCCTATTCGTAATGATAGAGAGAAGTGGAGAGTAGTTTTTGGTAAAGACAGGTTCAGCCGGTTGGAAGATACAGAACTAAATGTGCAAAAAATTGCAGTTTTTTTAAATAGAACGGAGCATCCGGTTTGAATGATGACGCAATTGCTTGTGTTGACGAAACAATTGCTTTTGTAAGATCATTATTTTTTTAATTCAAAATTTAAGAAAAAAGATTAATTTTTAAAAAATATTTTTTTTGAATATCTAAAATAATTCGTATTTCAATTTTAATTCTAGTTAAAGTTTTAAAGCTCACTCATATACTTTAAATAAAAAATTATAACGTCTATAAAATATGAATAATGAAAGTTACAGTATTTATAATATTTCATAACGCTAGGGGAAGTTCCAGCTATTTGCCTTAGGGTATGATGTCATAAACACTAGGTTAAATGTTTATGCTATGTTGCGTGTTGCGTTACATATTATTGTTATTAGGAACAATAAAAGGTTGTTATAAACCATTTTGGTGTTAATACCAATTGATTTTAACCTATTTTTATGCTTGTCACAACCGTCCCGATTATATGATTAATACAGAGTATTTAAGGACAGTTTTACATGTACACAAATATTCAAATTACCATTTCATTTATATTCCTCCCACCTAACTGATAAACTAACAAAATTATGAATGATCAAAAGAAAGGTGACACAACCACACCCAGTCTCTTGTATTATCAAACAATACTACTATTTACTATTTAGGTAACATGTGGGTTCAGTTTTTATAGTAAACGTTAATCAGGAAAATAATTGGACGAGACAAAAATCAAAGTGCACAAAAAATAAAACTGAGACAATACATGATATAGTGAAGTAAGTGAATAGCATGCACTCTACAGGCGCATGATTAATTAGATAAGATCATAAATAATAATGACAATATAAAAAATTGATTACTTACACGTACGTTCTAGATATCCATTTCGTAACCCTTTGTGAATTGTATTATTTAAAAGATCCTTGACAAAAGTCACGTTGCTACCAGCTACTATGATTTGTATCGTATCCGTGTTCATAGCTTCTACAAGTTTACTCAATATTATAAAATTATTGTAATCGTTACGTATGTGACATATGAATTTACCTTTAGGAGGTTCATCAATTGTTAGTGCCACCATACCGTAAATCGCCTTTTTTATCAAAGGATGTTGCCAAAGTCCTTCCATTTTCAATGAAATTTTTCCCGATTAAATTATATGAAATTTGTAAAAAAAAACTTACAAAATCATTTTGGAAAAAATATTTTTTTAGGCTAATTTAAAATATTCAGTAGTCTCTTGTTTGCCTAGTCGGCTACTCGGATCAAATCTACCTATCAACGCTACTATGGTAGCAATAATATATTTTTGTTTCATTCATGTCAAAATATTGCAATTTAGAATTTATATTTCAGTTTTTTTTTTTTTAACTCAGTTTTATTTAGCAATTTTATATTTCACTGATTGATCAACAATTTAGTTTTCATATAAGTCCTTCGCTAATTTGAGATAAACTGATAAACTTCACTGTACCAGTAGATTAATGTGTCTTTTATAATAATAAATCTGCATTCGTTTTATTCAGTAGGTTTCATAATCATTGCATTAATAAAGTTGCTGAAGTCGCTTTCTAATACAAATTTAAAAATTATATAGCTTATATTATTATATCAATTGTAACTAGGGCTTACAATACCGAGATTCCGTGATCCCAAATAGCGGGATCCCGGACGATTTTTGTCCGGTTTCAATACCGGTATTGATACAATAATACCGGTATTTTGGGATTACCAAAATTTTGTTAAAAATTTAACTTACGCAATACACATACACAAGTTTTACACTATTGCCGACTCGGCTCAGCCCAGTATAACACATCATTTCGATTCAGGCAAGATAAAGAGATTGTTAACTACATAAATTGTTATTGTTAACTTTAGTAATTGTTAAATATATAATTTTATATTTATATACGACGTAATGAATGGAACTCACTTATACAAATTATTAGTCCTCCACGAGCATTGTCCTTATATCTAATTAACGTAAATTTTTCATTGATAATACTGGTATAAATGACGGGATCCCGGTATTACAAATTTCAAATATCGAATACGGTTTTTAGATTTTAGTACGATATTGTAACTATTTGTAATCCGATTATATCAAGAATATAATTCTTTTCATTACTAATAATTAATTTTATTACCTATTAAATTCCCGTAGGGTAAGTGTAGAAATCGCTAAAAAATCGAAAATAAAAAATTCTGCATTTTTTTACGTTTTAGAGGTTTCTGAACATTTGGCATATTTTAGAAAAAAATGATGTATGGGCATTTGTGTGTTTGGATACCAATTTTCGTCGATGATTTCGGGAACACAAATCAAGCTATTTGAATAATTTAACAAAACATCCGATTAATATTGATAAGGAGACGTGCTTATTAGTTTTTGCAAAGGCAGATCCAGTCATTTCAAAGACACGGAGAAAAAAGGGTCAAAAATGATAATTCAGTTTTTGGGATAACGAATTGTCCGATTTGAATGAATCAAATAACATGTATTTGTATTGACGAAAGGAAGAATTGGAATAATTTTTAGGTAGACAGGTCTAGCGGTTTCGAAGATACAGAGAAAAATGTAAAAAAAATATTTGACTGTCTAAAATGATAATGAGACTTATTCAAAATTAATCAAATTATCATATATTTTATAGATATTTTAATAATAAGAACTAAATTTGTTAAAATTTTTTGGGTTTCGTACCAAAATTTTTAATTTTTATAGTTCACTTATTCGGTTCAAATAAGGTTCAAAATCTTCAGAAAAAATCTTATTTCAAAATTTTTACTTTACTTTTTACTTTAAATATAAATCTTACAATTCAGTTTATAACTGTATATATTTCATATGCGTTATTCTACTCGAAAGAAATATATCCTCAGATGAATAAATTTAGCACTTCTTAATGTAAACATATTCAAGTTAACACTGTATATTATGTGAACTAATAAATATATAGTAATTATCTCTTTGAAAATATTTAAAACAATTGTTATTAATCCATGATCAAAATTGATTGATTATTAATTTTTTGCTCAAATATTTAATTGTGGTACGGGAATTTCTCTGAAGGCACGATGCCATGCACCACTAGTTTTATAACTTAAATGACAAAAATTTTATTCAATTTCTTATTTTCACACCAGTGATTCACATTAGTACTTCGCGTGTTATACGAACATCAGCAGTTTTATACACGACAGCTTATTATAAATTACGTGATCATGAGTCTATCTAATGGTAATTTAAAGAATATCTACCTTTTTAACACATACATAAAAATATATATTCTTCTATATTTTTTCATTATTTTTTAACAAAACACGTATTGTTGCAGAACAGATTTTAAACGAATCGTCAAAAAAAGATTTGAGAAAAGAGGAAGTAATTGTTATACTGCACTCGTAGGTGATTATATTTTTGGTCATTATTTTATTTTTATTTTGTTAGAAAATACTATTTAACTTTATAAGAATATAAATTACTTTAGATAATTGTAAACACTTTCTATTAGAAATTACTAGATACTTAAAATTATCTACTTTGTTTCATTATCACTGAAGAAACTGCATAACTTGATGTAGTAGTTCTTACTTTTTGTTAGATTTATTTCTAAAGCTAAATGTAGAAAAATATTTAACTTCAGGTAAAATTTCAACCCAGATCTATTTATTATTCTTATATGAAGGAAGATATAAATGAACCATTTAAGTTTTTTTAAATTTTGCAAAACAGTATTGATGTGTTGTGATAATATCGAAGTCCTCAGGTTTATAAATAGGGTAGGGCGGGGCACAAAGATCGAATTTGATTTTGAGCAATTATATTCTGACAACCAAACCAATTATATCTTAACTTAATATACTTTTTTATTGCTATTTTTTATTTTTTACACCTTTGCCAGAGTAAAAGTTCAGTTGGTTCATTTTACCCCTTCCAGATGTAAGCTTTTATAGAGGTTATATAAAAAAACTGTTGAATCTAACTTAGAATTACCAATACATCCTATTAAACAATTAAATAGCGTGCACTTAAAAATTATGTTAAGGTCTCATGAACTAAACAATAGTGCTCACAGCCAAAAGAAACTAACAAAGAAAGAAAATATTTTTGTTATGGATTATCAAACATTGCCGTTTATATCTCGATTGTAAAATTGCAACGTTGTAAGAATCAAGGTGATGGCTGGTTATACGTTTTTTTCTCTACTTTCAAATACTGTTGTGAAAAAATTCTTACACGAGAACTTTTACCCTATTTCAGAAAGTTCTCATATCGTCTAACAACTTTTTAATTTTACTGTTTATTAATTTTAGAGCTTTTCAATAAATTTTTATTTCGGCATAATTGTCATTAACTCTTTTGCAACGATCGTCGTCTATAGGCGACATCCGCTTAGCAGTTAGTATGTACGAGTGTCGCCTATATGCGACATCCAGTGAGTCGATTCATGCTTAAATATTTATAACTACGAGTTAGATTATTGAAAATTTTAATTTGTTTGATGCTTTTCAGTTTCTCTAGAATTTTAATTTTTAATTTTTAAATACATTACAGTACTACTTAAATATATTTAAATGCTATTGCTTGGGTGGAGCGACTAGGGCGGATGCAGAGCACTCCTTTATGGAGTGCAAAAAATGGGAAAAGGGTAGACAAGAACTATGAAGGGAGATAGTAAGGCAAAAATCACCCTTCCTACTAATTTTATAACATTATTGAAAAATAAAGAATATATAGTGCGCTATATAATTATATACAATCAAATAAAATAAAATTGTAAAGATAACTTATAAAATGTATATGACTAATGTACGTGTATACAAAGTCAACTAATAAACAATAAAAAAAAGTTTTTATTGATAATGATAGGTAAATATTAAAATACGTTCTGTAGCAAATACGTGAGCGGCTTTCTGGCGCGTACAGCAGTATCGTTTCTGCGCAAAACACTTTAGTAATAAAATAATTATTCAAATAAAAATATCAAGTCGTATTTTTCGATATTTATCGTTATAAATCGCACTCAAGATTTTTGAGTTTTCATTGTAATGATTCAACTAGCACCTTACCGTACACCTTACCGTTTTTAGCAGTTTACCTTCTTATATCTTTCTCAGAAGTGATTTCTTTCACATTTAAATCCACAGATATATAATCCATCGATTGCCAATGTATCCCTTTATGAACATCCAAAATTTCAAACGCTCCATGTATGAATCCCTAAAAAAAGGCAGAAAAGTTAAATTGAATTTTATCAAATCAAAATCCCTTTCGCTAATACCGTTTGCATAGAACACTCACGGAAAATCGATTTTTAATGTTCGCTCTCAGGAAAACGCTTTGTATAGAACACGAGATTACTGATTAAAAGAAAATGATGATGAAATACACTTAAGATTTATAAATAATGATAACGTGGAAATCGTCAGGCATAGCTTATTAAAAATCAATACTCAAAGGTGCTTTTACATTAAAATTCTAAAAGTAAAATATTGGTTGATTATTGAAATGACTAGGGTTTATACAAAAACCTACATTTGAAAACAGGCTTAAGAATAGCATTTCTTCCAGAAAGCTGGTTTTAACCGGTTTTTAAACTTTTATATAGAAAATGAATTTATGTTCGAATATTCTGTAATAACAAAAAAAAAGTTATCGGCAAATTTAGTGTGATTTAAAGCAGTTTTGACTGAATTTATTTGTGGTTCGATTTCACGGATAACAAATATATAGATATAGTAAACAAATTAATTTTAATTTTAATTACTAAAACAAAGAAATTATAATTGATCTGAATTAAATAAGTTTGAAAATAATTATTAGTTATTTATGCATCATTTTTACATATATATATGTGAAATAACATTATCAATTACTATTTCTTTGTTTTAGTAATTAAAATTAAAATTAATTTATTTACTATATCTATATATGTGTTTTCCATGAAATCAAACAACAAATAAATTCAGTCATAAGAACGTAAATATTTTGATGATAGCGAAAGAAAAGATTCCGAATAAATAGAAAAATTCATTTTTAAATAAAAAACTTTCATTAAATTAATATATATATATATATATATATATGTGTGTGTGTGTGTGTGTGTGTGTATTATTTACATATTAATACATTTGTTAATGTCAATTTTAGTTTTAAAAACAATTCTGAGCAATTTTTATAAATTAATTTTAAATATTGACCAAACCCTGAGGATGTGGTCGATGATTGTTTTCATGGCTAATTCATCCTATCAAAAGTAGGATTTTCACGTAGACAAACATTTAAATTACCATTTAATTTACTTTTCTACTAGTAAATTAACAAAAATCATTGCTAACCAAAACAAGTGGCACAACCGTACTCTGCCTTGGCTATATAAAATTTGTCAATACTCTTTTTCATTAAAAAAAGATAGAAGTCATTAGATGTGATTTGACAAGGACATGCATTGAATAATTTTGCGCGATAATAGAACATCCGTTTTTTTTTCAGAAGAAAAATGTAATAATATTTTGTCCACGTTTTAGCAAAAAATCCTGAACTTATTCTATAAATTCAAAAACTGTTCGAAAACTGTTCGAAAAATATCCCAAATCAGTTGGTAATTGTGCTGATAAGTTTTTTGAAAAGACGAACCAGGCTCTATTTCTTGGTGATTAATTAACAAATTCATCTATTACCGACTTAATTTAGTTTTATGTATATTTAATATCGTTGTTTTATATGTAGATATATTGAATATTATATTCTGTTTATTACCGTATAAGATGTGTTGTACATTTTCGAAATATGCACTGACACCTGGCCATCTAAAGCATTTGCCTTCATTATTTTTGGTGTGGTCATATTAACTTCTCTTGAATTAGATTTCCAGTACCTGATATAAAAAAAAGACAACTTAATAAAATTATTAATTTTGAATCCGATTTAGTTTACTTCTAATTAATAAATAATTCAATAAATATATTAGTAATCGAAATATTTACAGACTTAGTTTTAACAAGTATTTAAAAAAAAATTGATTTTTTAATATAATTATAATAAAATAGGAATATGCTAGGTGCAGATTTTTCTGTATTTCTCTCACATTTGTGATACAAGGGACCAAGTTGGTTAAACCATAAAAGATAACGAAGAGCAAATCTAATTAAAAATCGGTTCAATAGTTGAACTCATACAAGTGAACTCTAATATTGAAGCTGAACATAGTCAAAAAGTATGTAAATATAAAAAATATTTAATCATTAGGTCACTTAATTTTTTTGCATTTTATGGGGTTGGGCACTTTACCAATACGAAATCGAACACACCTTTAAATGATTTATATCATTTGTATAGTAATTTGTATACTAATTACAATGACTAGACCTGCCTTTGCCAGAAACTAATCAATACGTCTCCTTATCAATAGGAGTTAAATGTTTTTTGAATCATTCAAATCGGTTGATCCGTGTTTTCAAAATCGTCGACGAAAAATTGTATCCGCATATACATACATCGTGTACACACATACACACAAACACATAGGATCCATTTTTTCTAAGGTATAAAAAAATTCAGAAGGCTTTGAAATGTGAAGGCATATAAAAAAATTTATTTTAGATTTATTTGCGATTACTATCATTTACTCTAAGGGAAGTTAATTAATTAACTATTATTAAATATTTTATATTTTTTAGTATGCACATGAAATAATTAAATATTGATAGTATGACATAAATATTTAGTTTAACTTAAAAAAAAACTTTATTTATTATGTTATATTTTCAATTAAAAATTTTTGTTATTGTTTTTCGTGGTGTGGTATGTATCAATTTTTTGTTTGTTCATTTTATTTTAATCTATAATATATTTTAAATTTAATCTTTTTTCAACTTTACCCCGGCGATTGATAATGACTAAGAGGCGAATTGACGGCGGAGCAAATTCCAATCTCTGTGATGACTTCTTGAAGTTGTGAATTCTGCATAAAATTCATTATTTTTGTCACCTCGGTGTCTATAATTGCGTTTTCTTTATTCGCAAATTTGAGAATATTTTCCAAAAAATCCTCAGCTTCTATATTAGGATGAGGAGAGAGATGCATGTGATTCAAATTTAATTTTCCGAGCTCTTCCATCGTGGTCTCGAACCGCTGGGCTTCTTCTTGATCTTGGAAGGTGGCTCTAGAATATTTAAGTGGAATTGATTTTTAATAATCTGGGAGACAATTTAGATAAAGGAGATTATAAATTCAAAATTTAACACATTTTTCGCCATGGTCAATGCTAATTACTTAACTATTCTGTCGGATGCTTCTTAAGTTTTGCAATATATGTGCAAAATTTAAGTCAAAATATATTACACAAATATATGCAAATTATTTCTATGAAATATATGAACCGATTCTGCCGTAAAATAGACCAATGTTATGGTAAGACTATGTTATGTTACAGTTTTTATACAAAACGCTACTAAATCCTGTCAAAATGCCATGTATGCTGTGCGCTTGGACATTTTACACATAAACTGCAACTTCACTTATGTTATAAAGCTGGGTCAAAAAGACCCTGTTATATAAGATCATTTTTTTGACATTTATGCGTTTTCTAGGTCAGGTTTTGACAGTATTTAGTACCATTTTGTATAAAACTCCTACATAACATAGCCTTCCCAGAATTTTGATCTATTTTATGGCAGAATCGGCCCCATAATTTTGCGTTAGCGTAATTTCGTATGAATATTTATGGTTTATTTAACTCGCCTAAAGCTCAATAGTTTTTGAGGAAAACAGGCCGAGCCTATATGAAGATGAGTAAGATTCGTAATAGTGTAATAAATAACGATTCTGGGGAAATAAATATGCTTATATTAATAAATGTTTTTAATAATAAATTATCGTATTTTCTATAGTTTTTTTTATAAAAGAATAACTTGTTTTGTGTCGATATTTGATGATCCTAAAAATATACTTCTTATCTTAACTGACTATTTTTCTTCAAGGATAGTTTTGGAATTTTGTACAAAAATTGAGATAGTTTTCACTAGATTTTTATCATATTCAACGGCTATATCCATTATATTTAAAACTTGCATGTGAAAACAAAACTAAATAAATAATTTGAACTATAACTCGTAAAACTAAACTCATATTATTTTCAGACAATTATTAAATCAGTATAATTATGTAATTGTTTCATAATTATTATTATTTGAACAGCAATTAGATCTAATTTTAGAATTCTATAAGCTGTTGTTATGCATTTCCTACTACATTGCTTTATTAGGAGGCAACCCAATGGTTGTTTCTTCTCTTTATGATAAAATTATTAGATACTTTTAATTGAGATATGAAATACTACGCCAATGCTCTAATAGGCGAATTCTTTTTTGAAATCGATTTTGTTTTTTTAGATGTGTTTAAAGTCCAAGTATTCAAGAGTATGTGTACAGGAGATTTTTTCAAATTTAAATTATTTTTGAAGACATAGAAATCTACAAAGAAGACTCTGTAAAATTTACAAGTAAATCGATCTAGTAAAAGTTAAGAAATCGTTGGTATCGTATCGAGAAAGACATTTTCGAGAAAAATGCGGTTGTAATTTCACGGAGGAAGAGGAAACCCAGGTGGATTATTGTAGCCAAAGCTGCCAATGGTGGACAGGTGCCAATTATTTGAGACCCCTGATTCGATTACCTTTCTGTTTGACTACAATAATCCACCTGGGTTTCCTTTCCTTTCGTAAAACTTCAACCTCATTTTGATCGAAACTGTCTTTCTCGATAAGATACCCACGATTTCTTAACTTCTGCTAGATCGATTTACTTAAAATTGTTACAGAGTCTTCTTCACAGATTTCTCTTCAGTATTAACCACACTGATCCTCAAACTCCGATTTAAACTATTTTTGGAAAATACAAGAATATCAAAAAAAGTTGTAAAGCTTTTTTCAGACAGTTGCTATTCTGTAATTTTTTTTTAAACTTGACCGGAGTCCATATGTGATCGACATTATTTTAGCTTGATAATAATATTTTTCTTTTTCAGATTATTTGAAAATGCTAAAATAATGGGTATGGGTCAGGGCGAATTATTTGGGACCGCCGACTTGATCATCTTTCAAAATTTGTACAACTATGACTATTTTTAGTTTTATTTTTTTCTATATTTTCGAAACATTAATTAATACAGTCAAAATTAAAACAGTTAAAATACTGTTAGCTTTTTTACGGCCTTTCAAAAATTCCATAAAATTTATACCTCTGACACTCTTTTACCGCCTTTACTTTTATATATAAAGATGCAGTTTTTGAAAGGCCGTAAAAAGGCAAACAATATTTTAACTTTATTTTTTTACAAGTTATTAAGTAATGTTTTGAGAATATAGAAAAAAAATAAGACTAAAAATAGTCATAGAGTTTTAAAAATTTTGAAAGGAGATCAAGTGGTTGGTCTCAAATGGCACTTGATCATACTCATTATTTTAGCACGAATAATCTGTAGTAAAAAATATATTAGGGAGTATTCTATCCTTAAAGAATCATTGCTATATACGATTAGTTTTTATTTAGTGTATATTATTTATCCTTACTTGGCATATTCTCTGACCGCCGTCATGTTGACTTTTTCGTCTCTGCAGATCGTAATTGCTGGAAATGTGATGTTGAATGTCCTCCAATCGACGTCGAAAACTGTTACTGAGGCCGCCGTTTGATATCTATTGAGCTTCACTAATCCACAAACAATCGAACCATATAAGCCACCCAAAGCGGCTAATAACCAGATCATCCTAAAATATATTTATTAGTCAAATAAGACACCTTGAGATTAGGTCGAAATATGAATTAAATGCATAGGATAGAGCATGACTTATAAGTAAAAAGGTCTACCACCAATATCTAAATAACAGGAATTTTATGACAATATTTGAAAGTAGAGGGAAAAAAAATGTTTAACCAGTCATCACCTTGATTCTTACGACGTTGCTATAGGAGCATAAACGGAAATGTTTGAAAATCCATAACAGAAGTATTGTCTTTCGTTGTTAGTTTTTTTGGTTTTGAGCACTGTTGTTTAGTTAACGAGATTTCAATTTAATTTGTTACAATTGAGTGCACGTTATCGAATTGTTTTATAAAATGTATTGTTAATTTTAAGCTAGATTTAACAGTTTTGTTTATATAACATCTATAACAGCATAAACTTGGGTGGGGTAAAGAGGACCAACAAAACCTTTACCTTGGCAAAGGTGTGGACAATAAAAATATTGAATTATAAAGAAAATTAAGTTAAAAAAGGTAATTTTACAAAAAATAAATTAAATTAAGAGTTATTCCAACTCTGCTGATGAATATTTCTGATGAAAATTTTTGATGAAATACCAGATCAAGGTTATATACAATGTTGCCTTTGTAAAAAATGTGCCCAGGAAATTTATATTGTGAATTGGTTGAATATACATTATTCCGTAAAATCCATTTAAAATAAAAAATAAGATTTTGGACCTGTTTGCTTCCTGGAGGGGAGGAGGTGATTTTTTTTTTAAAACAGCAAAAAAAAATTCCGCAATAATTAGCTAGAGATTTTACTGAACATAGTCAGGTATTTGTTTGTTTGACATGTATCAATTGTTGTAATAAAATTGTTTTGATTTCCACAATATAAATGCTCAAAGTTCAATTGGACACTTGTGCCCGCCCTTCTCTATGTTTCTATTATAAAATATAAAACATTGTATCTGTTTGCCCGATGACTGTCCCTTTTTACCCAACCCATGGAGTAAAAAGGGGTAGAATACAATATTTTATATTAATATAACAAATTTTATTTAATATATAATATTCTAGAAAAATATCTAAAAACTCATTTCTATAATTAGGAAAAACTTTTAGTTATACTGAATATAGTACGATAGTTGCTTGTTTGATACCTGTTATATATTGTAATGTTCATTTAGTTCAGACAGTATAATTATTGATATTTGAACTGGACTTTTGTGCCCCGCCCTACCCTATTCGGTTAATATTCTGATGGTATGAAACGAATAAATTTTATTTCTTACTTACTTTTCAAGGGTACTCCTTTTATTTTGTACAATATACTGTAAGCCATGTATAGAACTGTTTTTTAAAATCCATGTGAGAAAATGTTTTGCGGTGGTAATATTTAGTTTCCACATTTTATTTATGAACGTGGCACAAATTAAAAATATCAACAGCTACATATATAAATTAAAAATTAAATATAAAAAATTAAATTAATGTTAATTTGTTATTTCAGTTAAACACTAAAAGTGTTTTGGAAAGATTTCACTTAGAATTGATTGTTTTTAATATATTGACACAGAGTATAGCCAAAATTAATAAAAAAAATGTTGTTGTATTAAATAATTGTAATTATTATGTATGAATTTATTATCAAAAATTTTAATTATTATTATTTTATGAATAGTTGCAATTAATCAATGCAAATTATTTTATATTTTGTTATTAGTAAGTGAAATTTTTAATAAGATATAAGCAAGAGAGTTGTTTTACTGTTTCATTTATATTGACTATCAGTTAATAGACGGAGATCCAGTGATCTAGTTTAAAATAATTTTTTTCAATAGACATGCAAAAAATTACAAATATATCATTTTTGTTGTTCTGGTTTTTTATTATTATTATACAAGAGTATTCTAAATAATTTAAATTTGAATAGTAAGCTTCATTTGATACAACCGTATGTCTTAACAAAATAGTTTTGATTATGTAACATTTTACAAAACCTTTTGCTACATCTTATGACCTAAGGATATTTAAATTTTCAAAATAAAACTACTGTTTTTAACGATTTGCCACAGTAATTGAGATGGTTGGAATATTTTGCCAATATTTGCAAATGTTAAGGTAGTGCGGAGCACAAAGGTCCAATTTGACTTTTAGTAATTATACTGTCTAAAAACCAATTACACAACAAAAAACTGTTGCACTATGTTCAGCAAATTTCTCAATTAATTCCTAATCACAAACATATGTTTTTTTCTAAAATTTGTTACCTGTCCCTTTTTACCCCAAAGGCGAGATGAAAAGAGACATCCAGGGGGCAAACAGATCCATTGTCTAAAATTTAATTTAAAGAAATTGTACTTTTAATTGAAATAAAATTTGAAATTTTATTTGAAAAAAAAATAGCTATAGTAGCTAAATTATTTAAGCAATACCAAATACAAATTTTATAGCACAATTTTTTACAAAGATCAAACTGTATATAACCATGACCTGGTATTTCATCAGAAGTATTCATCAGTAAAATTAGAATAACAATTAATTTTATTCAACTCTTGTAAAATTGCTTTTTTAACTTAATTAATTTAATGATTTACTATTTTTTTATTATGAATGTCTTTGCCAGGATAAAGGTTCAGTTGGTGCTTTTTACCCCATCCTTATGTAAGCTATTTTAGAAGTTAAATAGAAACACCTGTTGAATCTAACTTAAAATTAACAATACATCTTGTAAAATAATCAAATAACTTATACTTAAAAATTATATTGCGGCCTCGTAAACTAAACAACAGTGCTCACAATTAGCAAAACTAACAACGAAAAAAATACGTTAGATATTTGAACATGGTCGTTTATGTCCTGATATCATTACTTCATTTGAGGCCATGGCTGATTACACATCTTTTTCCCTCCACTTTCAAATAATGCTGTTGACAAATTTCTAACGTTATTTGTTTTTGAGATAATAGTGGTGTACATTTTTATTAGTTGAATTTCAAGTCCCGATCTACCATATATTAAAACATATTTTTATGAAAATTAAGGTATAAATTTAAATACATATTAATGGTCAATACGCTTTATATCCTTCGAAATATATGTATGTACTCTAAAATAGTAATATTGCAACAAGATAGTATCTCGGCCAAATTGAGCTATTAAATCTTCCTTTACTACTTTAGCTCGGGAGATTAAAGTTTTACGGTTTTCGAAATTACATACTACAATATTGTTACTTGCTCGACGGCTGTGCAATTTAATTTTGCATTTTAATTTATTACAAAATGATTTGAAAATGTGATAAGAATGAAAATATGTTGAAAGTGCGTGATTTTGGGCGTAAATTTATAGCTATTTTTCATGTTTTGTAACAGTTTTATGAATTATTAGTATGCACTTACTTGATTTGATGGATTTACTTGTAGTAGACAATGGTAAAAAGGAAATATAATTGATAGTACGATTTTTTTAACCGAAATTTCAGATAACCGGTTTTCGAATTTTAATTTCACTAAAAAAACGGTTTTAACCGGTTTTCGAATTTTATATAGAAAATAAATTTTTGCTCGAATATTCTGTAATATATCCGCAAAAGTGAGAGCAGTATTTGACTGAATTTTATAGATAGTAAACAAAATTATTTTAATTTTAATTAGTAGAACTAAAAAATAATAGTTTATCTTGATTAAATAACTTCAAAAATAATTATTCGTTATTATATCATCATTTTCAAATATAAAAATGAAAATATTGTTATGATAGTGAAAGAAAAGTTGTCGAATAAATAAAAATAATACGTTTATAAATAAAAAAAAATCATTAAATACAAGTAAAAAAATATTAGATACATGTTGATACATACTTGTTAACATAAATTTTAGTTTTAAAATCAATTAAGCTAAGCTCGGGTATTGTCTGTTTCGAGAAATTTAAATTAATTAATTTTAAACATTCTAATTGTTTTCTGTTTAATAAAATATGATTCCAAAAAACTGAGAACGTCTATGGAATTGCTACTTAGATGTATCCTTTGTTTACTCACAAAATTTCCTGAAATAGAAAATAAAATACTCTCATACTAGCGACCAAATTATGCTTAATAATTTTTCAAGTCTGATATAATAATTCTAAGTTTTTTGTTCTTTAATTTGTGGCTTCTAGGGTTTAA
Source organism: Ctenocephalides felis (assembly GCF_003426905.1). NCBI lineage: Eukaryota > Metazoa > Arthropoda > Insecta > Siphonaptera > Pulicidae > Ctenocephalides > Ctenocephalides felis. The sequence goes on along the minus strand of NW_020538040.1, from coordinate 18,976,372 downwards.
AACTCTTTTTTTTAGGTTTGAGTAGTGGAAGTTGCTTCTTCAAGAAGAAGTCATACTGATTTAAATTAATATATACACTGGTATAAAAATCTAAATTAATATATATAAAACATTTCTGGGAACCATTGCAGACGTATAAGATATCAAATGCTATTGAACCGATATGATATCAAAATACAAAACGCTTTCATATATCTTTTATATTTGGCTATATTTGCCATTTTCTATTTATACAGCAAAAACCGACTTTTTTCACTAAAAAAACGGTTTTTGAATCCCATAATTTCGCCAAAAAACCGGTTTTTAAAACCGGTAATTAAAATTAAAAAATTCACATACACGTCGACTAATCACAATCGACCTGTATAGAAATATCATCGAGACCGAATGACGAATTATTGGCACTCGACTCTTACCTTATCTTATCTGCCGTAACGCACTTCCATTGCATTTGTACGGATTTACACTCTAGTCACGCCTAAAGAAGTTTTACTTCAAAAAATAAAAAAAGTAAATAGTACTTACAAGCTTAGTGTTAAATTGGAAGATTTTTACAATCCATGGTATCCGGATATAGTAATGCACTACACTATGTAATATAAACATTAAACTTGTAATTAAACAATATTTTTACAAAATACTATTTGTGATTTTTTTCAAATTAGCACCTCACTCTCGGAATTGGATGCTGAGCAAGGAATGACACACAAGGGAAAAAATACAATAAACAACACTGGTTGCAATTAATAAAAGGATTTATTCACATGAATAACAGACACCTCTCGAAAAATACTTTAAACTAGCACGGAAAAAAATCATAAACCCATAAACGCTAATGATTAGCGCTTACATACGCATTTCTCTTTTCGATTTCGAGATTATTTGGAGAGCTAAAATCATAGGTATGTTAATTTTTTGAGGCCGCCCACTTTCTCACCGTCTAGAATTAAAGCTTTATAACAATTTTTCATTTTTATTTGTTTTTCATATTCTTAAATCATTATTTATTAACCCGAAAAAAACATCTCGTAACAATATTGTTTGCCTATTTTTTACGACCTGTCAAATATTGCGTAAACTTCATGCCTCTAGACCAGAATACCACCTCAAAAAAAAAAAATTACATGTGTTATTTATGTTTAATCATTTAGTATTTTTGTTATAACTCGATTTAATTGCTTATTTTGAATTAACAAGTATAAATATATAAATTGTATATTGTACTGTTTCCAGCTAAAGAAAATCATTTTGGTTCGGTGCCATAGATCTTGATTTATTATGAGATCTATGATTGGTGCAAATACGAGTTAATTTGAAAGCATTTCCATAGCAATTAAATAATTGCGATAACAGCGCCGTTTTTTCTCTGAACGTCAAAATTAAGAAAGTGAAATATCTATATTGTGTATTCTCTACGGATAAATACGAGATCCAAGTACGCCAACCAAAACAAGTGATTCCAATTGTCAGAAACAAGTGAAAAAAACAGGACACATAATTTATAAGTATACAACCACTGTTTCTTATCTAATTATTTCTTGAATCAAGAGAATTAGGACACAATTGATAACAATATGTCCGAGCTGTCGCCAAACCATTGGGGCCAGAGCAGGGAGACTCTCTACATGGAGTTTGAGAAAAAGCTCGATTTGCGGATCAACCCCGTCATAGATGGGTTTATTGATAACAATAAAGTAACCATTCGATTCCTGGACCGAAGTGGAGGCAATGAGGCGGTCCTGGGGAAGTATGAATATAAACTCTGGAGGGATGTGCATCCCACTTGTATGTTTTTCGAGCATGGGGAGAACACCCTTCGGGTCCACTTTATCAAGGTGAAAGAAGAATGGTGGCCGCAACTAGATTCTGATGATATGAAGGAATTCAAATACGCTTGAGAATGTATTATTCTTTTTAATGCTATTTCTATTTTTAATAAAAGTTTTGAATCATTGATGTGATTTTTCAATTGCTTTGAAACTTTGCTTTTATTATTTACAGAGTCGGCAATATTTTATTATGTTTATGTTTAAATTATAATGACAACGTATCTAAGCTACCAGAAGTGATTTTCTGAATAGCCTTATTGGGCACTGACTTTAGTTTACATTATGGTAAGTAGCAATAGATAATCTATGTTCAATGGCACGAGGAAACTGCACATGTCAGAATCAGACAATATTAAATTTCTGGCAATTCCGAAAGGAGAAGATTTTGGATTTGTATATGAGCTCTAATCATTTGCGTTCGTAGGTTTATGGTTTTTTCCGTGGTAGTTTAATGTTTTTTTCGAGAGGTATCAGTGGTTCATGTGAATAAATACTTTTATCAATTGCAACCAGTGTTCCTTATTGTACTTTTGGATACCGCTATCTTATGCTTATATAATAATAGTAAACCTGTGAAAATGTTTATCTATTTGCCACGCGATCAGGCGTATTTTACATATAAACTAGTGAGGTGTATGGCATCGTGCCTCAAGGCAAATTGCTAGAACTTCCCGTACCGTGATTAAACATTTGAGCAATGAGCAAATAATCAATAATTGTTTTAAATATTTTCAAATAGATTTTATTTATTTATTTTAATAATATTATTTATTATAAATGCCTACTGTAAATTTATAAGTGCTTATATACGACGAGCGTATTTTATAAACAACTTATGTGTATGTTTACAAGAAATTTGTTCATATTTTTTTAATTTGTTTTTTTGATAATTTAGAAATTTTTTGAAAATTTCGAAATTTTTTTAAAAGTTTGAATTTTTTTAGAATTAAAAAAAAAACGTTTTTTGATGATTTGGAAAATTTTGAAAATATTCGATTTTTTGAAAAATTCGATATCTTTTCAAATTGAAAAAAATCGTTTTTTTTAAATTTTAATATCTTTGAAGTTTTTCAAAATTAGTTTTTTTTTTAATGATAAAAAGTTACGAAAATTTGGCGTTTTTAAAACTTTGAATTTTATTTTAATTTTCAAAATTACAAAATTTTCTGTAAATGCATTTCTTGCACAGCGTCTTCTCAAGCAAAATGTTTTTTGCATTAATCTCAACGGATGATCCGTTCTCTCAAAAACTGCACGACCATTTTTACACCCTTCATCTTCCGAAATTTCGCGCTCCAATCTTCCGAAAAGGCAAAATTGTCTTTTGCAAAACCGCCTCGTGATAGAGTACGAACCGAATGTTTTATCAATAATTCCACACTATCGAAAATGTCGAGGACATTTGTTTGAACCATATACGTGAAGTTTAAAATTAAAAATCTTAGAACCCCAAAAAAAATTACACAAAATGTGTACATATTATTAAGATCTCTATACAATTTTTTAACTTATTTTTATTGAGAGTTCATAACCGCTAGACCTGCTTTCCCAAAAATTTTACCAGTTGTTCATTTTGTCAATACAAGTAAAATGTTTTTTGAATTATTAAAATCGGACGCTGAAAAACTGAGTTACCGTTTTTGGCACTTTTTGCCCCGTATCTTTGGAACGGCTAGACCTGCCATCGCCAAAAACTAATCAGCACGTCTCCTCATCAATATGAATTAAATGTTTTTTAAATTATTTAAATCGGTTGATATATGTTCCCAAAATTGTCGACGAAAATTTGTATCCGCACACGCACACTCACACACACGCATACACACACACACACACGCATACATCCATTTTTTCTAAAGTATGCCAAAATATTCAGAAACTTTTGAAACGTAAAGATATAGTATAAAAATCTTCCTTTTCGATTTTTTTGCGATTACTATAACTTGCCCTACGGGAAGTTAATAAAATTTTCATACTTATGGGTAAATATCCGAACGAAGTGTAAAATGTTATGTACATAGTTATTTTTATTGAATAATATGTTTTTGAAATGAAAAAAAATAAATAAAATTCAATACCAACACGGAGGCCCTGTATAATTGATACAATAGTAGCTACGCCTCCGATTTTTACCCTGTTACAAGTTGCCTCAAGATTTTGTTTTAACTGAACTAACCCCACTTACAAAAAATGTTACACATTATCAAAGAATAATAAATTGTGAGCCAAGTAGAATATATAAAATTTAAAATTAGTCAATAATAACAGCGCAAATCGAAATTAATGATTTGAATGTCAGAAATGACGCACCTGTACAGTTCTGTATACGTATACTTCTATATATATTATATAGAACGGTTTACATGTCCAATCGAGACAAAATGATATTTTATAAATATTATATCAAGATCCTATTGAAAAACTCCTGTTACTACTTACCCCTGCTACAATTAGTTCCTTGCTCCCCTCGATAATAATAAATCAGTAAACGCGACTAATTACTTCTTTGATTACATTTGCAAATTTTTTAATATATAGGTAATAGGTAATAATATAATTTGGTTCCATGATTTTGTAATTTAAAGGTTTAAAAAATAATTTAAAAGAAAACTCACAATCAGTGGGCAGACCAAATTGATCTTTCATTGGAATAGTTGAAATTGATAGTAATGTGGTTAATATTTTTTTCTTTATTTATTTTTGTCTTGATATTACAATGCACTTGGTGCATTATATCATAAAATTGAAACAATGTTATATATATAGATAAATATATTTATTTCTAAAAATATTTCAACTACACTTCTAGAATACTTTATATTGGATAATGATCATACTTATGACTAATAACTAATGCTAATTACGTATTACAAATGTAATATGAACTTACATATTACTTCTTTGCTGATTTTTTGTATATATTATAGTTAATACAAATGTATGATGGTTTGGTATACAAGTCTTTGGTATCCAAATATTGGATCAAATTAGCTCGAATTTATATTAAAGGTGCTATGACTTTTCATGTCGAATAAAATTATTATTAGTTTATTAAATATTGGTATTTAATTAAGCCGGCCAAATTAGCGAAATAAAATAAAATTAAATTATTAACAAAAGCGTTTCAAATCACAATCGTGAAATTAAAATTAAAAAAAAAATGGAAAAGCTTTCCAAATATAATTGATTTATTAAATACTATTCATTGATTTACCTAAATATAATCTTTTTTTTGGTTATGCGTTTTGGTTTAGATGTTATTTCAATAAAATATGTCTTAATTATGAATAATCAAATTAACTATATGGACTAAGAGTTAGACTATAGTTTTCCAGCAATTATTGGAAGCTTTTGATATAATATTTTGCAACCGAAATATAAATTGGCTGGTCTAAATAGAATTATTATTAGCTGCATAATTAAACTAAATTCGTAAACTTTATCAATGCTTTCTTTAATAAAATAATCGGCCGCACAACAGACCAATGTTATGACAAGGCTGTGTTATGAAGAACTTTCCATACTAAATATAAAAAAGCCATGTGGTTGCTGTGCAGTCAGGCGTTTTTCTCAGGTTGTCAGATAGAAAATCTAACCTAGAAGTCGCACCAATGTCAAAAAAACTATGTTAGATAACAACGTCTTTCTGACCCAGTTTCATAACATAATGTATGGAAGTTGGGGGGAAGTAGCATAATGTATGGAAGTTGGGGCGTAACATGGCCTTGCCATAACATTGGCCTGTTGTGCGGCAGAATCGAACCATCAGTAAGATTTTGAACAATTTGTTCTCTAATACAATAAAGAGTTTAGTTGGGACTTATTATACATATGATCTTACAAATGCCTAGTTTTTTCACGAAGCCAAAAAATTGGTCTAGATCAGGGCTTCTTAAACTATGGGTTGCGTGGGAAAATTCTGTAGTTGCGAAAGATTTTATTGTCAAATATTTATTGATTGATTTTTTATGTTCTCAACAAATTCTCAAACTATATATTTTCATATGTATATGTATATTGTTACCAAATAAATAAATCACATAAACATATTAATTTAACTTTTTATATGTGTGGGGTTCAAGAAACTCGCAATCATAAGTGGGTTTGCGAAGGACAAAAATTTAAGAAGCCCTGTTCTAGAAATTTGGCTAACTTGTATTTTACCCTTTTTATCATTTTTTCATATAACTGTAAATCAGTTTGGCATGATCAAAAATTTATGTTAGGATAAAAAGCAGAATTGTTAAATTTTTTATACCATTGTATTTATATAAAGATACCTTATTTAAAACATTATTTTGCACAACATACTTCTAACACTTTAATTTGAATAAATCAATAATATAATCATTCATTATAAATTATAATCACTTCGCACTTTTTTTGTAAATTTTATCTATCAAGATTGTTTAATAATATATTATTACATTATTGCTAATAAATACTAAATATTTCTTTTAGGTTATAGTATAGATGCTTTTGCAAAATTGTTTATACAAAAATAAGTTTTATGAAAATTTAGAAAATAAAATGTTACGACAAGGCTACATGTTACATGTTACAGTTCTATGTTTGTATGAATTGTAAAAACTGTTAAAATGGTATGTGCAAACAGGCGTTATACGCATAAAACCTAACTTCACGTATGTGTTATCAATGGCACATCAGAAAGATTTATTTGTGGTAAAATTGTTATTTGACATTTGTAGGATAGCGTTTATGTGTAAAACGCTTGATCGCACAGCAAATACATAACACTTCGACAGTTTTTACTACAAATTAATACGAACATATCGTTGCCATACGAATATATCAAACATAACATTTCTATTTTTTCGGAAAATTGGTTCCTTAGTTATTCTCTTTTACATAATATTTTAAACTAAAGTTATATATTTATTGGTGTCAACATCTTTGGCCACGTGGCATAAATAACAAGTATTCGCATTCACTTAATTTCTGTATTATATCATAGTTACTTTTTCTTTCACGTTGTTCCCAAAAAAAATTTTATCAATTTTTATGGACCTCCAGGCGTTGATATTCTAGAACTTATTGGTATATGATGTCCCATGTCGACGACAGAATTATTTGGCAGTATGGAATTTTGATTTGAGGTCGAATTTGGGTTTCTGTTTATACTTTGGACAATCAAACTCAGGCAGTCTAAACTGGAAGCAGCATTTGATCCTGAAAATAATAAAAAAAAATCTTATTATTATTTGTTAGAGCACATAAATATGAATCAAAAGTGATCTTTGATCAATGCAAAACCTGAATTGTTTCAGGAGTAATTGTCTCTACCCTATATTAATTTTAAAAATTTATATCAGTATCAGCAAACTCCTCATCTAGTTTATCCTAGTCGTACGCGGTAGGTCATATAGAACCAATTTTACGATTGTTGCATGGCTGTAACCAAAATTTGAAATTTATATAGTTTTCTTTGAAAATCTAACTTTAGCTTGTATTACTTTGTTAATAAAATATATACGCATTATAAGCGTAAATACATGTATTTCTTAATATGTGAGTAGGCGCCCGTACAAATAGTTCTCCACTAATCTATTAGTACACATCAGAATAATATGTATGTGAGTATTTTTAGAGTCGTTCTACGGATTTTATGTATCCGATGCCGATGGTTTGTTTAATTTTTTTTTTCATTCCTGCTATACTAACATTTTCGCTTCAAACAGTTTGTGAGTTAATGTGTCAGATATATTACACAATTATATCGAGAGCGTCCTTAAAATCGTGTCGCATCACTTTTAAAAATAGACACATAAAATAAAACGAGATATGGCCCTGTATTTGTGTCTTCGACGACGTACGATAAAATAATATATAATATAATATAATGCATTTGAATGTACGATCAATGATGAAATTATATGCATTTTGTAAAATTAGCACATGCAATTTCGCGATGGCCATCAAAATCCGTAGTAAAAGACCAATAAAATATTTCATTTGGTAAAAGGCACTGTTTCTTCATTTTTATGAAAGATGGTAAAGCATTGGGGAGCTAGGGGCTTGTTGTAACATTTTATTAATTAATAATATATCTTTAGATCAAACGGTTTACACTATTCATCTACTGACTCAAGAAAAATAATTTTATAAGTATTGTTCGTTATTTCACAATAAATCATTTTCTAGAAAAAGTGCGGTGTTACAACTTATGCCGTGTTTGAGGATCAAGTAACATTTGATCAAGTATTAACCTTTAAGTACTGTTTACATATTTTGAATTTCATATTATTTCTTTTCCTTTTCAACTTGTTTGACCATCTATACAATACATTAATTAAAAATTACATTACGTACAAAAAAGTAAATTTAGTAGACTTAGGGATCGACTCTGCCGCATAACAGACCAATGTTATGGCAAGGCTATGTTATGTAAAACTTTTCATACATAATCGTTCTAAATATGGTCAAAAGCCATGTGGTTGCTGTCAGATAGAAAACCTGACCTAGAAACCACACAAATGTCAAAAAACGATCTTAGATAAGAGGGTCTTTCTGACACAGCTACATAACATACGAGTGACGTTGCAGTTTATGTGTAAAACGCCTGAATGCACAGCAAATACATGACATTTTGAAAGTATTCAGTATGATTCAGAAGCATCATGTATTGGAGTTGGAGCGTAACATGGCCTTGCCATAACATTTGTCTGTTATGCGGGAAAATCAATCCAATAACATGGATTATTGGGATTTTTTTTAAATTGTTCTGTTGTTAATTTGATCTAATAACTTTCTTGCTAGGTTATTGGGATGTTCAATGAATCAGCCTGGTTTTATATTTCTGACTCTGCTTAAGTTGTATAGACTGGGTCGAGATAGTAAGAAAAAAAATCTTCTTACCTATTTACTTTTCAAAATTTAAATTTTTAATTAAATTTCTACAAGAAGAATATATGGTGCGCTATATAATTATATACAATTCAATAAAATAAAATTGTAAAGTTGAGTGATAAAATGTATATAACTAATGTACTTGTACACAAAGTCAAAAAATAAACACTAAAAAATAAACGCGCTCTGGACAACATGACTATTCTTCCCTGAATCGAGTGGGAGTTTAACTCAGCTCACGGACCTGTCCTAGGGTAGTACTACCGATACTAACGATTATTATTATTTATAGATGAATATGTATTTCTTATCTTATCGCGTCTATTCGTTTCAAAACCAATTTAATAATACTCTGTATTATTTTGTTCGTATTCCAAATGACTAACCGCTATCAAGTCGAGTTATTAGTGCCGAGATATTTCACAATAAATTAGTTAAACACCTATCCAGCTCGTGTCTAGTTTTTGCACCAATCTAATAAAACAAGTGTAGAATTCGTGTCTAACTAACAAGCATCATATGCTACCAGTAATAAGACGCTAGGTAGTCCTTCTAGTATATTGCTAACACGTGTATCAAATAAAATCACGACTGACAAATAATTACACGCTGAGAATCTTCTTGAGACACCAGGACAAAAAACACTATATGTCCTGGTGAATAGAAAAAAATTAAAACTAGTTGTAAGTAGCATTTTGCCTTGAGGCAAGCTGCATGAACTTCTCGACACCTATACATAATTTTCTTGATCAATAGAAATAAAGATTCAACTATGCAGATAAAATATTTGGCTGTTTCTTTCAAAAATAGAATTTTTGCTTCCACTAAAAAATAAACAATTCTATTTCTAATAGATGTTTTTCAAACGTTAGGTATGTTTAGAATATCCGCAATTGTATAAATTAAACTAATTGGTTTAACATATATGATTTCACCCAATTTGGATTCTAAAAATGTATTTAAGTGTAGACGTCAACTGTAATCAGTAGCTATCTACGAAACCAAAACGTAAATATTCTAATTAAGCAAAAATTCTGATTTTAATAGCTTGCACGCGATGCAATTGCAAACTTTGATAAATTTTCATAATTCAAATGCTTATCGTAGGCCTAAAATAATTTAGTATGTAGTATATTATCAATATTCTGACTACGAAATCTATTGTCATACACAGTTTTATCAAAATCGTCAAAACGGCCCATTGATCTTTACCAAATATGTACTTGACAACGCGATTCCCAACTAATATTTTTCGAACAGTTTTCGAATTTTTAAAATCGATTCAACATTGTGTGCTAAAAGTGATCAAAATATTTAACATTTTTCTGTTGATTTCAAAGAAATGGCATGGCTGATCCTAATAAGCTTAATTTTCAAATTTTAAATAAATTAGAAAGTATATAATATATTAAAATGTGTTTATTTGTTTTTAAATCAATCTATTTCGTTTCAGCAAAAGATCCATACTGTGAAGAGGAGGCCCCTTCAAACATTTCTAAAAGTTCAATAATTAGACTTTTTGGATCAAAAAAGTGTTTTGTTTGTGTTAATAACAAAATTTAGCAAATGGTCAAATCATTTATGTGGTGTCGACTTATTGTTAGAGTATGTTTTTCTCGATTTTTGAGCGATTTTTTATAGTAAGTTTGTGTATCGTTTTTTTGGTGTTTGTTTAGTGTTTTATAAAGGCCTTTTATAGTTTTGTAGTGTAGTGATAGTATCTTGTTTCCGGTTCCTGGTTCCTGGTTCCTGGATCCAGGTCAGCTCTCTTCTGGAAATCGCGAGGTAATGCATAGATTTTTTAGCACGAATTAATTATCCATAATTTAATTAAATTTAATTATTTTTTTCTTTATTCTTCAGACAACAAATTGGTAATCGGGATGTTCCAGAACAATCGGTGATTTTAAATAAAGGTCAGTGCATCTTCATTTCTAGGCATGATTTCTAAGGGTACGGTCACACGTCTTGTTGTAGATTTACAAAAATAGATTTGTATCGAATTTTATCGATTTTATAAGGCATTTTCAATCTTCATAAGTATTTTTCGATGTTTATCGATATTTTTCGAATCTGACGTTTTTTAATAAAATATTGTCGTTTTTTACAAATGTTCTAATCTGGTACTTTTTTTTACTAGTTTGGAAGTTACAGTAACTTACCAATAAGTATAATTTTATACACAAACACCAGTTACAAAATTTTTTGTGAATTCTTCGATGACGAACCATTGCACTCATTTATTGGTTAATTAGTCAATTTATTGGTAACCATGTAAAAATAAAAAAAATCACATGTTAGAGAATATAAATTATCCTTTTAATGATTATATTAATCTTATATCATACAAAATTAATTTAATTAATTTAAAAAATATTAATAAATACACAGTTTTTTTTTTTTGCAAAGTTATCAATAAATTGCTTGCGAGTGTAAATCGATAATTTTGTCTTACAGATAGGTTAAACGGTGTAAACTAGGTCATAGTTAAGAAATAGTCAAACAATTATATAATCAACTAATTACATTATTACTATTTATTGATATAGTGACCGTACCCTTCACTAATCAACAAATTTCTTTCGGCCTAATAAAAAGACTTTTTAAAATAGAAGAGAATGTAGTAAGTGATAAAAATCGCGTAAATAAATTAATTATTAAAATAAAAGTGCTAATTAAATCAATTTTGCATAATTTCGCGTTAAACATAGTGTGTGTGTGTGTGTGTGAAAAACTTGACTCTGTGCAATACTGCGAAGAAATGCTGACATCCATGCTGCCTGAGGTAAGATCAAGTAGATGTATCAGACTAAATTAAAATTATAAGTGATTTCTTTTTGCTGAAAACTCTAAAGTCGAAAAGGTTATTTTATTTATCATATTGGGATTTTATTATTATTGTGGGATTTTTGATTTTAATGAATTACAGAGGCGGATTTAGGTAAATCCTTTTGGAAACATTTTGAAAAAATTTGCTTGGGATATATCTATAAGAGAAAATTATTTAGAGTAACTGATATTGACGAATGTATGACGATTTGTTAGTGTTTCAAATTTTTTTAAAGTATCAAAGGCAAATTTAAGGTATTGTGTTTAATGAATAATTTTTTAGGGCTTTGTGAATGTCTTGGAACAATCATCAGTCACAGGCAAACATCTGATAATTTGGTGTGCATATGCCAAAAGATCATTTTTGACCACCAAATGGTTTCTTTTTAACTTTTTTTCTGAACATACAAAATCGCTGGTCCTGTCTTCCCAAAAATTATATTTATTTACCTTTTATATAAAAAAATTTAAATGTATTTTAACTAATTCAGAGTGGCGATGGGACACAGGCAGAGAGACTAAACAAAGTTAAAAAATGACAATTATTATTGTTATATTCTTGATATTTTATTTGAGGGTTTTGTGAATGTCTTGGAATATTAATGACAGGCAAATATCTGATAATTTGATGTGTATATGTCTAAAGATCATTTTTGACCGCCAAATAACATCTTTTCGACTTTTTTCCCTAAAAATTATATTAAGGTACCTTTTATATAAAAAATTAAAAATGTATTTAATTTCATTCAGAGTGGTAATAGAACACAGGCAGAGAGACCAAATGATGCTAAAGAAATGACAATTATTATTGTTATATTCATGATATTTATTTCGACTTTACATTAATTAAATTTGGATCGAGTTAAAAGTTCAACCGCAAATGCGGTAGGTAGGATGTGCAGACAAGTCAACATCAAAGACCAAAAATTGCGTCTAATGCGTTTATAGCATCAAAAACCGCAAATATTTCACTCGTGTGGCAATGCGTAAATGAATCATTTTGCTTGTTTGTGTTATTCAGAAAATGTTCTGAATATGTCACCACGTGTATTACAAATAGATTTAGAATTAGAACTTCAAAACTGATTTAATACTGACTAATATGTGTTCTGCGTGTTTTATCTTTTCGTGGTGATTTGTTTTTATAATTTTAAAAGTCTGCGGCAAATGGTTTTCATATTAATAACAACACTTTGTCATTATAAGATTAGCCTGCGAAATAATTATAATAGAAATGATATTTGAAAATAAAATAAATAGGGTAGGACGGGGCATAAAGGTCTAAATTGACTTTCAGTAATTATACCGCCTTAACTAAATGACAATAAGACAACACATAACGTATCAAACAAACAACTATCGAACTATGTTCAGTAAAATTCCTGGTTTAATCCTAATTATAGAAATGTGTTTTTTACGATTCTTCTAAAATTTGTCATTTGTCTCTTTTTGCCCCAAGGGGGTAATGAGATATGTCTTTTTTTAATTTTGAAGAGATTTAACCAATGGGAAATACAAATTTTATTGAAACATTTTTTACAAAAAATTCAGCGTATATACCCTTGATCAATTGTTTGTCAGCAGAGATCTAGTAACTATTTATTCAATTTTGATTGAAAAATTGCCTTATTTTTAAACATAATTTTGTTTTTATTTAATATTTCTTATTGTGTACCACCTTTGCCAATGTAAAAGTTCAGATGAATTCACCCACATGTAAGCTTTTATAGAGGTCATATAAAAAATTGCTGAATCTAACTTAAAAAACTACCAACGAAAAGAAAACTTTTGGTATGAATATTAATACACTTCTATCACATCTCCTGATAAAGATTGTTGATTATACACCGTTTGCCTTTTACTTTAAAATAGTATTCTTAAAAACTCCTATACTTTGCTTGTTTTTGAGATAACGATGGTGGACCTCTTTACCCGCTGACCTTTAAGCCCCGTTTTACCCTATATGATGTTGGAACCACCAATGACATCAAAATAAGTAGAGATCCCATCTATAATACCTAATAAATGTTGAGACCACCGATGACACCAAAATTAATGTTGATATGCCACCGCTGCCACCAAATTAATGTTTGAACCACAGATAACACCGAAATATGTGGAGATCCTATCGCTGCCACCAATAATTTTCTAAAATTTATGTGTATACTAGCCGGCCCGACAGACTCCGTCCTGTCAAAAAAAATTGTAATGTGGCGGTGTTTTGTGCCTACCTTTTTTCTATTCTTTGCAAAAAATTATCCTGAACAGAACCGTCACGCTGGTAATATTTTTGTTTGATTACCTGGCGCATAGACAAACAAATCTGATGGTTTTCCAATACGGGAACAAACAACATACAATTTTCCATGTGAGAAACATAGGTTTTCTAAATTAATAGCACAAACACTTAATGATACCATAAACGCACTGGAAACGCATTGGGATGCATGGTGGAACATCTTCTGCTTTATACTATCCTTTGAATATAGTTGGTCGATATTTTGCAACATTATAATTGCCGATCCAACCTTTAATTGAAGATTGTGAGGTGACAATCCTAGCAAATCCAGCGAGTTTAAAAACTCCGGTGGATCGTCTTGGTTAGTTGCCGAATCAACTGATTCGCCTGTAATTTGTTCTTGAATTTTGAAATTTAATTAATTTACATCAATGTTTTTGGCTGCCAATATAGCTTGATTAATAGAAAGATGTTTCTATGTTTATATAAATATAATCAAAATTAGATTATCAAAAAATACACAAAATGTCATGACATAGATCATTGTTTTTTTTTACAAATTGCGTTGCCTACTCGATTAAAGAAGAAAAGGGCTGTTTTTAGGGTTTTCCCGACAATTATTCGTTTTTTTCTCGCCGTAACAACCATCCTTGGACTTCAACGAACATTTTAAAAAAAGAATTGGCCAAATTGGTCCAGGCGTTGTTGAGTTATGCGCTTACCAACACATTTTGCGATCCATTTTTATATATAAGATATCGTAGTAAGTGAATGACAAAAATAACAAAAAGATGTCAATGGCATTTTCTTGTACTAAATGCCTTATAGAACTCTAGTGATCTGTTTTTTTATTGAAAATGGATTAAGTCTGATAATTGTTTTTGAATTGCACTACCATGTAATACTAGAGCTAAATAAAATTATCGATAATATGTAGGGTACCGTCCTATCCGATGCTAACAAAATACTTAGAATTTGCTGTCACTAAATATTATTTTTTACTTTGAACAATAAATGAAATAACTCAGTTAAAAAATAAGTATCCCATGGAGCAGATTTGTGCCCCATAATTCATTTAAAATCGGTGGTTGTTCAAATTATGTAAATATTTTTCGTGATATTGAGAACCTTTCATATTCGTCTGTTTTGACCAAAAACTGTTTGTATATATGTTTCAATAATACATCCACTTATATTAATTACTCCATTTAGCACGATGTTAACAGGCGGATAGCGGTAACTTGTTGCAACTTAAGTGCCAATAAAATAGCACTCGCGTATCGTACTACACTATAAACGTTTGTGCATATGCGATAAAATGCACTAAAGCAAAGCAAAGCCACGCAAATGCAATAAAACAGACGGTTCTGCTGACTGAAATATCCGGGAATATGATTATATTAACTGTACCGAAATTCATGAAATCGAATCATTCGTTGATAAATCGTAGAGTGTGAGTAGATGGTAGAACATCGGCCTTGCAACCACAAAGCTCTGAGTTCAACTCCCACGTTGCATACTACCTGATGACCAGCAATATCGATTTACATTTTTTCTTGAAAATATTATTTTTTAATATCTGCACCTATTCCGTATAGAACATTGGTTGTATTTTTTTTTATTTATTTCTTATAGCCAATCTGAACCTTGGGTTTAATGAGGTTATTTGCTGACGGGTACGGGGCTTTTAGAAATTCCCCCAGTGGGGAATTTCCTTACATAAATATATTGATTGTTAATTTATTAAATCTTGCGGCCACTTTTTTTTAATCTTCTCATAGGTACTTGTTTTAGCAGGTCTTTTATTAGAGTGTTTGGATGATATGAACTCTTTTGATGATATTTCGTACTTCTCTCCTTGATAACTTTCTGTATATATTTGATGTTTAGGTCTCGATGAATTGTTTCGTTGGAGACATACCAGGGCGCGTTCACTATAGCTCGTAGTATTTTTGACTGTGCTCTTTGAATTGTTTTTATGTTGGACGTGCTCGCACACGCCCATAGCTCGATACCGTATGTCCATATTGGTACAATTACGGCTTTAGTGGTTGTAATTGAGAGCCAATTCAGTGATTGGACGTCCAGGTATGATGGTATCCTGTTTTGTTATTTTTTATAGATAATCAAAAAATACAAATTTCTTAGTAGGGGTCCCTTCCGATGAAGAAATGCCTCTGTTATCTACAGTAATCATGTATGTTAGTAAAATGAACAGTGCTTAAATTATCTGGTCTTTTGGCCATTTTTTAGCCTTGTGGTTGAATAATGTTCTTTCATTAATTGCATTTCTGGATTTGGATGTTGGTCTGATTTCATACGATATGAGTTGCTTCGGCTCCGGACTACGTCTTAAATGATTGGTATGTTTAAATCTGTATGAATGGTGTTGTCGATACATACCAAGGTGCATTAATTACTGCTCCTAGAATTTTTTTTAGTATTTTTTGGATTGTTTTTACATTAAACGTTCTTGCACATCCCCATAGCTGTATGCCATAAGTCCATATGGGTATTATATTACTGGCTTATAGATTAGCAATTTATAATTGTATGGCCTTTAGGATTTTCTTTATTTCAACCAGCAGAGTTGCCTGAAATTTGGCATAATTTGTTTTCTTATTTGTTTGATATGGTCCACGTTAGTTTGCGGTCCAATTGTAAACCTTGGTAATTAACAGTAGAGCCTAAAAGTCTGTGGGTATAAAGGTCCACCACCATCATCTCAAAAACAAGCAAAGTATGGTATTTTTAATGACCTTATTTTAAAGTACAAGGCAAAAGTATCCAGCCATTGCCTTAAATTGGGCCACATCGGTATCAGCAGATAAACATCCATGTATAAAAATTTATAAAAAATATTATTTTGTTAGTTTTTTTTTGGTTTTTGGTTCAACGATTTCTAAAAAATAAATGTACAATTCCTGAATATCAAGTTTAAATATAATGTAATTTTTAACTTACACCACTGTTTTTTTATATAACCTATATTAAAGTTTACATGTGGTTTTGTAGAAAAAAGACTAACTGAACCTATACATTGGCAAATTTGCAAATTATAAGAAAATAGTAAATACAAAACTAAAATGAGTTAAAATAGCAATGTTATAAGATGTAAATTAAAATGTTATTCCAACTCTGATAATGAATTCTTCTGACGAAGTTCAAAACGAAAGTTGTAGGTATTGTGATCTTCGTAAAAAATGTGCCTATAAAATATATGTATATTGCTAACATAAATTAAATTTATTTCATTTGCATATTTACCTTATTACACTAATTAATAATTGTATTTCAGTTCAATAATTAATAATAATAATTAATATAATATTTTCAAATCGAACACATTTGCCTTAAGCCATAATGACTTGCATTACTAGTTCAGTTACTTTTTTTTAAATGCACATCCGTTAGCAATAATTAAAAGAAAGTCAAATATATTCAAAAGCCAAACATATTGCAGTATTGTTGTCTTTGAAATAAATTGTAGAATAAATATTGCATATTAAAAAAAAATCTCAAAAAATCGAATACAAAAAACTGAAAATAATTAGCAATTATCACAAAAATGCAAAATTCTTCAGCGTTTCTTTTAAATTCCGTGCGGACAAGGTTGCAGTTACTGCCAGTTATTGATATTTTATAATATTAGTTTATGAAAAGATTGACTGATTAATCGTGACCTTGGTATTTGTTTACAAGGTACCTGTAGCTCAGTTGTCAAAGTATTTAGTGCAGTAAACGGAGAGGAAAAAAGGGTGTAACCTCTGAATTTTTTTACTGTGCTCCGAATTGAATGAAATTTTGGAATTAGGTTCATCTTACCCTCAAGTTCAAAAGTGAAAACAATTCGGATTGCGCCATCACCCCCCGGGGGGATGACACCCCTTCCCAATTGTGTAATTACATTTTTTCAAAATAACGTCGGAAATCGATAGAATAACTAATTATAAGAAAAAAATGTTTAAAAAAAGTTTTTATAAAATCGTGAATTTTCTGAAAATAGTTTGTACTAAAGTAGTGAATCTGCTAGAATCCATCAAGATGTATATAATGAAGTGAATCCTAGATGGATTGTGAATTACTTTAATTCTAGTGGAAACGGCGCGCATTAAATCATATGATTTAAAAGAAAAAAACTTCGTATATGCTACTTATTTGCATGATAGCTCACTCATTTTACACGCAAAAAACTTGTAACAGCACTCTGTAAGCTTATGTTGAGTACTATAAAACCCAATTTCACCGAAATGCATAAAATGTAAAACCTCGACACTAGATGGCTTTAAATACAACAATTACATTTTGAACGAAATAAAAAACGACTTTGCTCTTTTAAATCTTGGTTAATATTTTTCTTAGAACACTTTATGTAATACCGATTTATTAAGATTTTTATTGACATTATTTTGTTCATTACATGATTTTTGTTAAAATGTATATTTTAGGAGATATTTGCAAAAAAACGAAGAAAAACGCCAAAAATATATGAATCTTTAGTGGCCAGTAACTTGAGAAGTATTAGTTTTTTGTAAAACTATAAGAAACATTTTTTTCTTATAATTAGTTATTCTATCGATTTCCGACGTTATTTCGAAAAAATGTAATTACACAATTGGGAAGGGGTGTCATCCCCCCGGGGGGTGATGGCGCAACCCAAATTGTTTTCACTTTTGAACTTGAGGGTAAGATGAACCTAATTCCAAAATTTCATTCAATTCGTAGCACAGTAAAAAAATTCAGACCTAAAACGCTCCGTTTACTGCACTAATTTCCAAAATACTATTGCAAGATAGATATCAAAATCAAATACACCAACAGAGGGACAATTATATCCACAATATCGATATTTTGAAACAACTTCAAACGGTTTGTTGACAGGTTCGTATCTTTACAATGGCGCATTGTTGAATTATGGTTTAAATTATGGCAATGATCGAAGTATTTCCTTAATTTTGTACCTGCATCTCATAGGTATCAGATCGTAGGCGCGATGACCCGAGGCGCCAAAGCAACTCGGGTCATCGTTGTCGCATGTATCAGATGCCGAGATATCAGGTCAGTTTTAATTTAGTGACATATTAGTGCAATAAGTGTGATAAGTAATGAGTATTGCATATTTCATGAAATGGGGTTTTCATGAGCGCGATAAGTGAGTATTTTATATTATTATTATTATTATTTTTTATTGTTACAACAGCAATCAGAACTCTTACTAATTATATGTTCTATAAGCTATTTGGTTCAACGCTTATGACTAAGGTATTATTATGAGAGGCAACCCATCGGTTCACCATTCTCCTATGTGTGGATTTATTATATATTAGCTCTTACGTCTAATAGTTTACATATGATTGAGTGATGCAACTATGTCCACGAAGGACGATTTCCACTTGTTGTCATGTTGTGATCTATAACCCCAAGTGGAAATTTGATATCAAAGTTGCCTGATGTCGGGCAACATTTCATATTTAATTGATTTTTTTATATTTCGTTAGTTTAATCAATACAGTCGATCTTCGGATAACGTGGTGATTTATTGAGAATACATTTATATTTATTATAATAATTTGTTGAAACCTTTGCACTAGGCACCGACTCGGACGATTATCTACTAGCAATTTGGCGTCATATTCTGTCAAAACATACCTGCAGTAATTATGATAACATTGTATAATTTTTAGTACCAAGTAGAAGTGAATAAATTAATGTTATGCAATTTTTATATGAATTTGTGTACATTGAAGAGCATTTACAAGATTGTTGTTTTCATAAAACGCACTACGAATTAGCCTGGATTGTACGTTTAATCCGATTTTGTTACATCAGGGTTTCCATATTACATGGCACCTACTCCACGCGTTATTGGGGGGTTGACTGTAGTTATTAGTTATAACATTCAGATAACATATAAATAGTTTTATTATAATTATTCCTTTAATTATTTACACTTACGGGACGGCACCGATTTCAAAACAATCTACTGTACCGGCTGTAAACTTGATTTCATTGTGAATGTTATGCAATTTGTTTGATAAAAATTTGTGGTCATTGAAGGACATACATTTATAATATTAATTTATTTTTGATCATTTTATAAAGAATGGTGACGTTCAAATCAATTTCCAAATTGCATAGCTGATTGATTTTGACAAGTTTTACAATAAAATGTTGTTCGCCGCCTTCCTCTTGGTGCTTTTCTGTCAGAACAGACAATACAATCCCTTTTTCTTTCTCCCGCATTTAGAATATGCCACTGATTAGTCAGTATATTTGTTCATTTTTTTGATGTCATAATGGTTTGTTTTTTTATTATATTGTCTAATAATTCATTTGTGAAATATGAAGTAAAATAATCTATTGGATGTCTTATATTGCTTGGTATTTGTAGTCGGGGTGTTTGTTGATGTATGTCAAACTCGATTATTGAAGGAGAATCGGCACATTCGCTAATGTCTTTTCGCTCTTCATTTAATTTGTCGAACTTCTTCTTTTTGTTGGTTGGATAATATCATCATCACATTCATCACTATCTTCGGTGCGAATAGAAATTTCGTAAAATTTGCCTGTATGAACTGTGAATGTCTATTTGAAACTGATTTTCATCACTGCTTAATTCACAAAATTTTGTGAAGTTTTGCCAGTCGTTTTGCCATATTCAAAAGCGCTCGTTTGTTTTAAATATTAGAAAAAAGACTATATAGCAAAGAAAAAGGTTAAAAATACTACTAAAATAATTTAAAATTATTTTCAAAATACAACGCTGTTTATCACTGCTATATGTAATTTATTCAACATTTCGATGCAAACTGAGTAAATGTTTATAAAATAGCCTGTGCTTCACAGAGTATGTTTGCCCGCTCAAGTGGACAGCCGTCCCCAAAGTGTTAATATGTAAAAGTTTATAATTTTTATAATAAGATTTGCGAATATTTTACTCACCATTTGATGCTTTTACACAATTTGTTGAAAATTCTTGCAGTCTATCATGTAGGTATTGCGAACTTCCATTCTGTAAAATAACAAAGATTTATTAACTTCAATAAAATAATAATAATAAAATATAATATTGAATTCTAATTTTTAAGGACAATAATTTATATCGGGAACAAAATTCAATTTTATAATAAATTTTACTGATATACATTTGCAATTGAAAATTCAGAAACAACTGTATTTTCTGGTCAAAATTATCTTACGGAAAATTTTGGATTATGAGGGTTACGTAATATTTTCATCCCAAAGTGAAAGAAAGGACAACCGTTGAGTTGCCTTATAATAAAGCTAGGCAGTATAAAATCCATCACAAAAAGTCATATAATCCTAAAGTTAGTTCTTTTTTGTTCAAGTCATAATGAAAAAATAACGCTAGTTAAAAAAATCCTATAATTCTTTCTGAGCAAAAACAATTATGTAATTGACATATACATTAGATCCGGATTAAAAAATTGTATTTTGAATTTATCGTTGTAACCTTGAGAGTGGCGTATTGGCAATTTATCAAAAAAATATATTTAATGCGTTATAGGAATAGTCTGTCGTATACAAATAAGATAATTGACAGGGCGTCGGTGGAAACATTTCTTATGATATGTATTTAATTTTTTCTATTTGAAAATACATAAATTTTCTATTTCGTAAAAATATCAGATTTATTAATTAACTCATAAATTCCAATAGATATTTTGCGACCACACATTTATTAAAAGATCTATTTATTTGAAGAAAACTATTTGCTTATAAGATTTTATAGTACTTTTTTGTTTTTGTATCTAAATTGCATTTAAAGATTTTTGATACTGTATTCCAATTTATTATTGTGCAAATTGCCTTGTTTATTGTAGATTAAAATTATTTATTCGTACGAAATTGTATGTGAAATAATCCTTAATTAGAAGAAAATATAAAAAATACTATGTTTTAAAAATACATAAAAAATTAAATTAAATATTAAATCACGAAGACTATAAGAAATCAATTTTAGTGAAAAAAAAAATTATTTGATTACCAAATATTTATTAAAAGAAACTATTTACTAGAAGAAAACTCATTGCTCATGAAGTTTTATAGTTCGTTTATGTTTTTGTGTCTAAATTGCAGATTTAGACACAAAATTATTTTTAAAACTGCGTCAAAATTCATTATCGTTAAAATTGCGTTGTTTATATAAAGTTAAATTATTCATTTGTACAAAATTATATGCAAAATAATATAATAATCTTTGATAAGAAGAAAATATAAAAAATACTAAAATGTTTTAAATTATTTTGACTTTAAGATTACAAGGACTATAAGAAAAAAATTTAGCAAAAAAAAATTTATTTGAAGAAAACTATTTGCTCATAAGCAAATTTAAATTATGTTTAAAACTGTATCAAAATTTATTATCGTTAAAATTGACTTGTTAAAATTATTTGTTTGCTAATTATATGTTGAATAATCTTTGATTAGAAGAAAATATAAAAAATACTAAAATGTTTTAAAAATTAACTTTGGCGTTGAAATTGCAAGTAGGTACTATAAAAAATCAATTTAATTTTTCTTGTTTTTTTTTTTATCAATATAACACATTTTTACATTTTTTGCAAATTTATGCATAATACTCGAAGCAAAAATTACTTATATTCAGTTTAAAACCTAAACTAATTTAGACATAATTTTGTATGATTTGATTATTATTTGATATCTTTTAGAGAGGAATTAAATATAATTGATTTGAATTTTGATTGTTTTTGCGAAAAATACGATATAAGATATTTTGAGAGAAATTTTATTTATATAACTAATGTGGTTTATAATTATACAGCTATTTCATTATCTTCAGGAATTCCAATTACATGAGCTTACCATTCTCTTTCAGAAAAAATCATTCAGAAACGGTAAAAAGATTATTAAAATTGTTTTAGGCATTTACTTTTCTAGACTCCAATTATATGAATATATATAAACTGTTTTTTTTATAAATAACAAGTATCCATACAATAAAATATATTCTTATACCATTTAAAGGAAAAGCAACATTTGTGTATTTTACTTCACTGTTTTTATAGAATTACTATTCTTAGTGATTTTAAAGATTCTTAATTATTTAAAATACATATTTAAATGGATGCTGGTCTATATTATTATATTTATATCGTCAATAAATCACCTCGAGATGCTCCACATTTCATCACAAAAATTCCACCCACACCATATCAATCGAAGTCATAAATTAGTTGAGGCTATTCTATATTTATTTACGATAAACGCCACAAACATAAATTCTTTATAAAAACTCGTACAAAGTTCGGTTTTTCGTATTCTTTTTATTTGCGAAGTAAATAAATTTTTATATTATCTTGTCGATCCAGAAATATTTTGAAATTTATAAAGATTCATATTTTTTATATCGCTTACTAATTTTAACTTATAATGGAGCCTTACATAGTTTATTGGGATTTTATTATTCGATTGATGTATATTCAGCTTTAATTTGATTAATACTAATTTTAATCAACAAGCAAATTATAAAAGATCATTTAAGTAATTAAATTAATTTAAAATTTGGTAATTATGTGACTAACATCACAATTTTATAACTTTTGATTTATTTATTTTTGTCGCTTGTATATAAATTTATATTTTTTATTTATTTATATTTTAGCGTCGAAACGTACATAATATTTAGGTAATTATTTATTGCTTTTATTTTGACTATTTGCTGCAAATAACTATAAATATTTTAAGATTGTTTTACGCCCAAAAAATCTATAGTTTATATATATATATATATATATATATATATATATATATATTTGTATATATATATACGATCCCGGATAGGTTTTCGCATATTTTGATTGAAACCAACTCAGGATTAAGATTGGCCACACTAATTGGCCATTTATTTAATGTTTTGGGTCATTTTTATTATAACGCGTGTATAAAAACACATATAACCCTACATTTTACAACTACAAACTCTCATTTTGTAAGAATTATTATAGCAATTACATAATTTTTCATTTCGATTTATCAGTGAACGTTAATGACTGAATTTTATAACTTAGTTTCAGATATTTTTATTTTATTAAGGGTTGTCCAACTTAAACACTTACTTTCTAATATATAGAATCAAGGTTTTGATTTTTTTTTTAATTTATATTTGTGTAAGTTCATTATGTTTAGCCCTATATATTTATATCATTACATTTTACTTTTGTTGTTCAACCTATAGTCTATTATATGGTGAAATTTCTTTAAAGTAAAAATTAAAATAGTTCATTTTTTTTAAATAGCAAAAAAAAATATTTCTACAATATTTTTTTAGCTGGGAATTTAACTAGAGATATTTAGATAGTTGTTTCTTTGATATGTGTTCTTTGTTTTAATGTAGTTGGTGTAGTTTTTACAATGTTATTGCTACAAGTCAATTTGAGGCTTTATTACAAATTACACTTTTTTGAATATTTTGGATCAATTTTCTTTGACTTTTTTAAATGCGGGATTGAAAATACATGTTATTTAAATTTTCACCATATATAGAAATGACTTATTTTGTTTTGCTAACTAATTTTACGTAGAGCACAAGAACAAAACAAATTTTGCTGTTGCTTCTAATACAACATTTGCTACTATTCATCATAATAACTACGTGTAGCAAAACGACGTTTTGGGTCAGATTTGTAATTTTATGTATATATATATATATATATATATATATATATGTATGTATGTATGTATGTATAAGGGTGGTTCTCTATATGAATATTTTCGAATTTCTTTGCTCCCAGAGGCTCAAATGCTTCCAAATTGATAAAAATCCAATTCTCTGAAATTTTTAGCTCTTAATATTAATTTTAGGATGATTCGCAGTCCAACCAAAGTTTCTTGATATTTCTTCTTCTTGAGTAAATACTTACTTTATAAAATATATCAATTTTTTATAGATTTTATTTTAAATATTAATCTACGCGGCAATCATTTACGTTATTATTCTTGTATTACTGTTTTTACTTTATTTTTATTTTAACTTTTTTCATTTTATATTCAATTTATTGTATTTTTTTTGCACATATCAATTTTGTAAAAGAGACATTAAAGTCTTGATTAACAAAAATAAATTATAACAAAAAAAGTATTAATCAAAATAAGCTCACTCTCAAAATTTTGATTCATTTGTCGCTGAGTTATAAAATTCTATAAACAAATGGAATTTTACCCATGTTATTTCCATACAAAACTTTGGTTGGAGTGCGGACTATCTTAAAGTTAATATAAATTGCTAAAACTTTCCGCGAATTGTTTTTTATCAATTGGGTAGTATTTGAGCATCTGGAGCAAGGAAATTCGAATATATATATATATATATTTAAGTGTGTATCTATGTGTGTATATCATTAGATACTCATAGTATTCGCTAATTAAATATCATTAAATCGCTGCCTTCAGATTTCGTTAGTTAGCACTTATTAATTCCGCTGCAAACTTATCATATCATAACCCGAATTCCTCCTGTTTGAACAGTAGGATAAGAACGTTAATCCTAGTGCATATTTCTATTAATGAATAGATCCTAATACCAGTGGGTTTAATATACACGGCGATGCGTATTTCTGGCGATATTAAATGTCAATTAGTGAAATAGATGTGGCATGAGATTTAATTATAGAAAATCCAACGACACGCTCCCAGAGATACCGAACGCATTAAAACTTATATTCGGCATACTACCTAAGATTATATGACCCATAGTAACATTCGAAATATATTATCTTGTTGGAACATTAGAGTTAATAGCTAAAACAGGTACTTAACGCAATGCTAATGCGAACAACAAATCGGATTACTAATTGTTACCGACGCGGAATAATTGCTCGGATGCAGGAACATGCGCTTCGGCAGAAGACGTTGCCACTATGATAATATAAGTAGGATAGGGCGGGGCACAAAGGTCCATTTGGTCCAAGGAAGTCAAATCCCTTAGAGTGATTTTGAACCATCAACCAAGTATTGTCTATAACTATGTATTGTCTTCCATTTTTTTTTTCTTCCTTATGCGTTGTTTATTATTTTATTTAAAAAAAAAATACACGGAGATGCAGTTTTTTTGAAAAACTGCTAGCAGTTTTTGTTTTTTATTACGTATTACTTTCCTTGGCGCCGACCATTCTATATATTATCGAAGAATTATAAATTTTTAGGCCTTACTAATGTTGACGGATGTAACCTTTTGTTACCTAAATAAATCACCAACATAATGGAAATAGTGTTAACATGCCACTGGACGGCTTAGTGTTAATTAAATTCATTTATTGAAATTGAAAAAAAAATTGGAAATGCAAAATACCCTTAAGGTAGAAAACCATGTACATTACACATATTGTATCATATCTTTCAGAATGCAACAAAAAAATGAAACTGAACCGAAAACAAAGGTTCTATTTGAATTTGAGCAATTCTATTGTGAAAACCAAAACGATTATATCACAACACAGATAGCACATATCAAACAAACAACTATCTGATTATGTTCAGTAAAACTCCTAACTAATTTATCAATGTAGAAGTGCTTTCTCTGTTTTTCGAAAATTTGTCACCTTGTTATTTTGACCTTTACTGCCTATAAACGGGGAAAAATGTAACAGCCAGGAAGCAAACGGATTCAATGTCTTATTTTTAAGTTTAAAGGAGTTTAACTAATCGCTACATAATTCATTAATTTTATGGTTACATTTTATACAGAGATAACCTTGATCTGGTATTTCGACAGAAAAAATAGCAAAATTGGAATAACTATTTAATATAAAAATAAAATAATATAAAATTGGAATATCTTGCAAAATTTCTTTCTTGTGGCAATCAATATAACTATAAAAATTAAAACTAAATAAATAATATGTAACAAATTTCATATAAAAACAATAATAATAATAAAACTAAATTTTGTATCCTAATATAGCAGATGAAAACATTAATACTCCATGGTATGAGTATGTGCACAGTGGTAAAATATATTTTTTTCAACATCACAAATGGCAAACGACACAAATAAACATGATTTAATTTTTATAAGTTGTCGAAACTATGTATTTGACTATTCGAAGTCTAAGATAAAAATTTCATCTGTTATATTAGGATACAAAATTGTAAATGCTTTTTTATTATTATTATTGTTTTTCTATGAAATTTCTTGCATACTATTTTTTTAGTTTTAAATTTTATAGATATTGATTGCCAATGAATGAAGGCTAGCCGAAACGTATGGATTTTAAATAAATTTCTGAAAACTCTCATACTATTTTTATTGATGTAACGCCCGACTTTTAAACTCAAATAATATATATATATATATATATATATATATATATATATATATATATATTTATATTACTATAATTTTAAAATTTGTTATTATATTATTCTTATTATATATTACTGAGGAGAGCAGGCGAAGAAAGATCTCTACTGAGCATCATCAATAAAAAGAAAGGAACCGGAAAGGATCCGGACCCATTCTGAAAAAAGGGTGCCTCCTACACGACTGTAAATAGGACTGAAAGGATTGAGTAGAAGAAGAATGCAGACTATTGATAACATATGCGAGAAAAGAAAATACAGGGAACTGAAAGCCGAAGAGCAGAGACCAGGAAGCATGGATGCACAAGTTTGGAAAGTAAAACGCATAAGAGTGAGAATGAAGTAGTTAGTAATAGTAATAACAAACAAGGGAGAGAAGGGGAATTATTGATTTGTGGTGCTCTCACATCATGAACCTGCCTTTGGACATACTACCATTTATTATATATTATAATTAGATATAATCATAAACCTATAAAATTATATGTTTAATCATCAGTGGATATACAAAAAATTGAAAACAAATATAACGTATAATAATAGTGTGTTGATATGATAGTGTATCCTCAAATATTTTCAAAAAGTCATTGCTGAGAGTTGAACAGTTATATTTGTTATTTAATTTTTTTCATATCCAGGCACAGAAAAATGAAGATTCTTTAAAATTTTTACTTTCTCTATTTTGCTTGATGTAGACCCTACATATATATAATAAACGGAATGGAATACATTATCAGAAGTCTTTAATTTTATACGAGTTAAAAAACGTATTTCTGGAACTTTAGTATATAGGTACTTCATATTTTAAATTTATGTTACATACTTAAAATCTACAAAATTGGCAGGGATCCAAAAATTCAATAACAAAGGAGCAATTACAACTTGCAATTAAATACCCATTTGTGATATATAGGGTAGGACGGGTCACAATATGCTCCAATTTGATTTTGAGCAACTATATTGTGAAAATCAAATAATTATATCACAACGAATAGCACATATCAAACAAACAGCTATCTGACTATGTTTAGTGAAACTACTAGATTCGTTATTGTAGAAAGAAGTTGATTTTGCTGTTTTGTAATAATTTATCAACTGGTCTTCTTACACCATAGACGGGCGGCAAGGGGCATCAGATTCAAAGTTCTATTTTAATTTTAAAGAGATTTTATGAAATAATAGCTAGATTTATTCCACCAACGCAAATTCTAAATAACATATCATTTTTTACAGATATAATGCTGTATATAAGCTCGATCTGTTTTTTTTTTTTGGTTTCACAAATATTTATCGTTCGAGTTTTAATAACCATTTATTTTATTAATTCATTGTAAGCTTAATTTGCTTGCTTTTTTAGGCTTAATTTACTTTTATATTTACTATTTTTTTATTGTTTACACATTTGTCATGGTAAAGGTTCAATTGGTCTTTTTTACCCTACCTTCTATAGAGGTTATATAAATAAAATTTTCAATATGAGTTGTCCGACAATTTGTTGAACTAAAACTGAACACACACACACATATATATGTGTGTATGTATGTATATATTTGTGTGCGTGTTCAGTTTTAGTTACACAAATTATTTATAGGTGTATGTATGTATAAATTAAATGCCAATATCCGTTTCCGAAACATATTTTTTTCTTTTCGAATATAATTTTAGCGGATGTTCTAAAGAGATAGTCATAACAACATTTAAATTTATTGCCGACCACTCCTACCGAATAACATCCCTTCAGCTGACTAAATGCTCCAAGATAGATACCTCCCTTGAGAAATAGTCCTTTCAGGGGATGAACGAAAATAAAACCAAGACATTCGTAAACTTTAGTGCTATACCGAATTATAATAATTCTGTTTATAGATGATACATATAAACTTTAAAGTTTTTTTATTTTTTTAAATTCTATAAAAAACTACTGATATTTTCTCAAATTTCTTTTTTAATTTGAAAGTACAATCCTTTTGGTTAATAATGGAATACTTTATAATATTTATAAAAAATTGAGAATATATTCTTTATTTTTTTCATAGCATTTAAAAAAAGTTATTTGGCGGATATTTTACATAAGGGTAGTTATTGGATCATCGGGTAATCTTATTTATAAACATTTCATAATTACTCGAAATAAAAATTTATTAAATACATAGCATTATCAACTGTTTACACGATAATAGATTTTTTTGCTACTAATATTATTATAAGTATACTAGTATATTTAATATTTATCCATGAAGCCGTGAATAAATTACAAAGAAAAAATTAGTTGGAAATACCAAATTCTAAAAGCAAAAGTTTTTTTTTTGTAAGAAACTGAACTTTTTCACATCGATAATATATTTGAATAAAACAATAAATTGGCTATTTATAGAAAAATAGTTTTTTCATTAAATATTTAAATTTATTTCTTTATTCTAGTCCTTAGATTTTAAAATAATTGTTGTTCAATAGATAGATAGATAGATAGATCTTCAATATTGATAAAAATCTTGCAGTTTTTATATTAGCATCATTTCTACTTTGTAACAGAAATCTAATATTTGTCTAATATTAATAATTATTTTTCAATATTTATCCATAAATTTTGGATAATCCAACGAATCTCGTCGTGTGAATGAAAACTGTGATTAATCTTATTTTTTCATATAAAATATTGATATATATATCTTATAGATATAATTTAGTAATTTGTAAATATAAACTTTGATAATATAAAACTATATCAAATATATTTATATATGAAATATTAGATTTTCTCTTAAATTAAATTTCAAGGCTTGTTATACATATTTTACCCTCTACTTTCAAATAGTGTTTTTGAAATAATCCCTTCTTTACTTGTTTTTGAGATAATGGTGGTGAACATTTTTACCCGCGGACCTTTAAGCCCCGCTCTACCCTAATTAGCATCACATCAATTCTAAGTTTAAGAAAATCAACTTTATCTTATCGTTTTGTGTTCCTATCACCAATGTACTCAGTTTTGCAAAAAATACAAAAATTGATTTAAAAATTTGATATGTAATTAAAACATTGAATTGCAAAGCTGATTTTTTTTTTTAATTTGAAAATTTGCTTTATTTGACTTAAATACATACATTGATTTTTACATAGAGATACAAATTGTATACATCTATTCTGGGAATATCATTATTATTATAGTATAATAGTATCTTTATGTAAAAATCAATGTATGTATTTAAGTCAAATAAAGCAATTTTTCAAATTAAAAAAAAACTCAGCTTTGCAATTCCATGTTTTATTTACATATAAAATTTTTAAATCAATTTTTGCATTATCAGACTCTATACCAGGACTCTATCCTAGTACCTCTGGCATGTTGCTATTATGACTATTATTTATTGGTATTCTATAGCTTCAATTCCTATCAAACGAGAATATTTTTATTCTACTTATCCTACTTGACTAAATTTTTGTGGCTGCGGTAACACGTTCCGCCCAATATCTTTTAACTCTGTAATAATACATTTTTTACATAATCAACATCCGATTTTTTTTATCCGACAAATCTTAAATTAAAGCATCCAGTTAAATAAATTGAAAAGTCATGTTCGCACCCTTGTACAAATACATCGGTGTTTTCCGAACGACCTGAGTGCGTGCGACAACTGCTTGTATTTCAATCTCCTTTGAAGATTTTTTTTTTCAAGAGAGGATCAATAATTTTCATGTTCTTCTTCAAAAAGACACTTTTCGGTGTCCTGTGTCCTATTATTGTTTGTAAAAGGCAAAATATAGACGGGGTGTGAGAATTTGGTCTTAAGGGTTTCATCCGGTTCTAAAAGTTATCGAATATTTGTAAATTGAATGCATTTAGCTAAGTAGTCGATGTAAGTGACTGTTTTATGTGACAACTTACTTAACCATCTGTCTTCATAAGAATCGGTGGTTTTTGATCTTACAATAATATTCATAAAATGTTTTTCTCAATGAGACTGGAAGCTAAGAATTTGAAACTCATATTAGAAACTTTTTCGTTTATGAAATAGATATCTGATTAGGAAACTACTTCATTCGAAGGTCCGTGGATAAAAAGGTCCACCACCATCTTCTCGAAAACAAGTCCAATAATCACGTGATCATTAACTTCCCGTAGGGCAAGTTATAGTAATCGCAAAAAAATCGAAAATGGGAATTTTTGCATTTCTCGACGTTTCAAAGGTTTCTGAATATTTTGGCATACCTTAGAAAAAATGGATGTATGTGTGTGTGTGTGTGTGTGTATGTATGTATGTGTGTGTATGTATGTGCGGATACAAATTTTCGTCGACGATTTCGGGAACACCGATCAACCGATTTGAATAATTCGAAAAACATTCGATTCGTATTGATAAGGAGACGTGCTGATTAGTTTTTGGCGGAGGCAGGTCTAGCCGTTCCGAAGATACGGAGCAAAAAGTGGCGAAAACGGTAACTCAGTTTTTAAGAGAACGGCGCGTCCGATTTTAATAATTCAAAAAACATTTTACTTGTATTGACAAGGTGAAGAACCGATCAAATTTTCATAAAGGCAGGTCTAGCGGTTTCGGAGATCTAATGAAAAAAGTAAAAAAAAATGCCATTTGGCGGTCAAAAGTGATCATTAGACATATGCACATCAAATTATCAGATATTTTATAGAGATTTTAACAATAAGTATAATTTTGGTTTACATTCCTTTGGGTTCCGTACCAATGTTTACGCGTTAGACGTCGACGCGGCGCTTACGCGGTTTGATATTTCGTCTTTATGCAGTACGATTGCTTTGAAAAAAAAGTTTAGATCTTTCAAAATATGTCAAAATAAAGAAAACATTTTTTTTTCAAAAAAAAAAATTAAAAAAAAAAATTAAATTTTTTTTTTTTTTTTTAAAGTAATTTTTTGTCTAATTGTTTGTCAAAAATCTTATTTTTTCGAAGTAAATTTTTTTCAAAAATGTTAATCGTTTTTAAAAAAATAATAATTTTTGGTACGGGAAGTTCCAGCAATTTGCCTTAAGGCACGATGCCTTAATTGCCTTAAGACAGAATTCCACTTACAGCTAGTTTTAAGTATTTTTGGATCGTCCTCCCCTTTGGTGATACGTGGTGATATTTAAAATTACCCCCCTCAAATATCACGTTTATTTAAATACGAAAAAAATGTATTTTTTTTGTTTTTTTGTAAATGTTTGAATTGTTATAAAAACAATCAGGTAAAAAATAATTATACGTCATATCTTACTATACTCCCCCTCCACGTAATATTTCGTAATTTTTTACCAAACGCCCTAACCTTCTGAAAACCTCATTAGCTTTTAGAGGGTTAGTTTTCCATTTATTGGGTCCCCCAAAAAATAGAATTACCAATACTATTTTAAAGTAAAAGGCAACAGATGAGTACCCACCCATCACCTTAATTCTTAAGACGTCTTTGTCACAAGATGATTAACCTTGTAATAATATATTCATAACAAAAATATTGTTTTTGTTGGTAGTTTCTTTTTTTGGCTTTGAGCTTTTTTATTTAGTTTGCGATACCTGAAAACAAGCTTTTAAGTACAAGCCAATTAATTGTTTTATGAATTGTATTATTATTGTTAGTAAGTTATATCTGTCTATATTATATATATTACTTTCATATAACCACTATAAAAGTATACGTGTGGATGGGGTAAAAAGCACCAACTACACTTCCTATTGGCAGAGGCGTAGATAACTGAAAAACTGAAGTAAATAATTAAGTAATATCAGTTAAAAAAGCAATTTTACAAGAGATAAATTAAATCAAATAACTATTAATTTAACTCCGCTGATGAATATTTATCAAATTTATTGCTGATGGTATTTACCAAATACCAGATCAAGGTTATATGCAGTGTTAACTTTGTCAAAAATGTGCCCATAGAAATTTATATTTTGCATTGGTTGAATATTGTAGCTGTTATTCCATAAAAACTTTTGAAAATTAAAAATAAGATATTAGATCTGTTTGCTCTCTGGCTCTTCTTTTTTTACTCTATACAGATCACAAAATTTAGAAAAATAGTGAAAAACTATGTTTATAATTATGAATTAACTGTGAATTTTTAAAATTAGGATACGTGTGATGTGTAATATAATGTAGTTCATTTGGTTTAAACAGTAAAATTAATGAAAGTTCCATTGGACCTTTGTGTCCTTCTTTATTTCTATCAAATTTAAGTTGTGCATGATTAATTATTAAATATTGAATATTAAAATTTGATTAAATCGAAAGATCTAACATTGGATCCAACACATACGCTCACACGTTTTTTTAATATTGGTGCCAAACAATTAAAAATGACTTGAATTCCGAGAAATATCAAACATTGGTTTCCATACATCATACACTCATACTTTTTCCAACATTGGTGCCAAACGATTCAGAATGACTTGAAAGTAGAAAAAATATATATTCAGAAAGTGGTATTTTTTGACGAAAGCATAAACTTCTCTTTGAGAAAATTAAAAATTAAAATATTTTCCATGATAAAATGCTGTTATAAATATTAAGGATTTTAAAATCAAATTTCTTCACTGGGCAATTCAGTTTCATTACCCACAAGGCCGTCACTGACGACGTCATATATCATTTCGTATCTTTTCTTTCGTTTTGTAAGAAACAAATAAAAAACCTATAATCACGAAAATGTCAAGAAATTTATCTCGACACCACGAAATAATAGTTGTGTTGACACTTGGCTCCAATACGTTGAAGCGTTGACATCGCACAAGAAGCAAAGTGAAATCGATAGTAATTTATTTTCAAAAAAGTATAAAATTAGATACAAAAGTATCCTTTTCTATTTTTATACGACGACTCGAAATAGTTTCGAAAAGATTTAATTCCAAGGAACGGAAAACCACTTCGCGTGGAAATTCTCTACGTGACTTCAAATTGATCATTGAAAATGTTGATCAATATATATATATATATATATATATATATATATATATATATATCCTGAATTTGATGTTGACATATGTATAAAGAAAGCCTATTAATCAGGCATAACATCAATAAAAATCATAAATTTCTTTCAAAAATTAATACATATGTTTCGGCTATAATCCTAGCCTTCATTCATTGGAAACTAAAAATAAAATTAAAAACTAAAACAATTGAATTGGAGAAAAAAATATAAAGAGAAAAAAGAACTTAAAATTAGTTAATCTTAGTATTAAAGCAGAAAATTCAATAATCTATATCAGAATATGGCAATGCATACATACACTATGTAATACAATATTATTATAATATTTCGCAAAAACGCAATTTTAAAAAATCACAAATAGATAGTGCGTAATAGAGTCCTAATCGAGAAAAGATTTTTTTAAAAAAAAACATATATCAAGATTCTACACATGTGTAGAACTAATTGCGAATCATTTGCCCGACCATTTTATTGTTTTGTGAGAAATTTGGAAATGCTATCTAAATAAAAAAGATTTCTGTCGCACAGCGTGTTGACTTCATTCCTTTATTTATTGTTTTATTGTTGTAAATAGTTAAGAAAGATCCTTCTATAATTCTTCGTTTAAATAAATTTTGTTCGAATTGTAGTACAGTCGCGCTAGAATAGTCTATATTGAGTTTTAAAGTATTAATGTGGTCCGAAAGCATAGTTTTAAATTGTCTAAATTAAATTTAAATTTTTTGATTATTTTTGTATTGTTGCATTATATATATATATATATATATATATATATATATATTATTACTTCTGGAGGTTAGGCTTGATGAAAACACTTGATCACACAGCAAAGACATTTTTCTAATATACTTAATCATTTCAAAGAGCTAGTAAAATTTACCAAAAGTTTTTGTGAAACCATTTAACATATCAAATTATTATTCCTTCCATCGTCATCTACCACAATTCTCACAAATGCATTTGAAATGAAAAGAATAAAATATTTGCACATGCTTCACTTTTCAGATTCTTATGACGTAAAAAGCATTGTAAATCATTTTTTTAAATGCGAGTTATAAATTATTTTTTTAAATACGAGAAATGCATTAACATTAAAATGTATGAATGAAATTTATATTTGTGAAAAACATATCAAAATATATTAAGTTGTGCAAATTTAATTTTATTACTTTCAGAAGCAATTTTTGCCAGAGAATTGGATCTGCTGTTTTTTGTGACGTTTGAAATTTGAGTCATTCTGAATCGTGTGATACAATCGTGTATGTATGGGAACAAAAAATTGTTTTGTCGTTAATATTTTCTCAACTAAAGCTATAACGGTTTTAAATTTCGAAGTATTTTGACTTGATAAGTACTAGTGTTAAATTATTATGCGAGCTAATCAGTGCAGCCATTTCTTATAAATAAAAGTTAAGTAAAAAAGTATTTTTCAACGTTTTTGCAAAAAATCCTAAACCAATTTTGTATATTAAAAAAACATTCAATAATTACATCAATAGTGATACATATCAGTTATCAGGAATCGCCCTAATTAGTTTTCGGTACAGATCGGTGGGGCTGTTTCTTTGTAATTAACAGTTAATTTAGTTTATTCAATATTAGAAAATTTAAAGTTGTTTAATAGTTCTAGATTCTTAATATTAGGGTAGGGCGTGGCACAAAGGTCCAATTTGACTTTGAGGCACATATCAAACAAACAACTATCTGACTATGTTCAGTAAAACTCTCAGCTAATTTATAATTTCAAAAATGTGTTTTTTTGCTGTTTTTCTAAAATTTGTTACCATAGGCGGGAAAAATTGAGACGGCTAGGGGACCGACAGATACTTTTTTTAATTTTTTAATTTTAAAGGAATTTTGCAAAATAATAGCAACATTATACAACCAATGCCAAATTTAAATTTTATTGGTACCTTTTTTACAGAGATAACACTGTATATAACCTTGATTTGGTATTTTGTCAGAAATATTCATCAGCACAGTTGTAATAATTATTTATTTAATTTATCTCAAGTGAAATTGCTTTTTTACCTTGATTTATTTTTTATTTACTATTGTTTATTGTTTACACTTTTGTCATGATAAAGGTTCTGTTGGTCCTTTTTACTTCATCCATGTGCAAGCTTTAATAGAGGTTATATAAAACATTATGAAAAAAAAACTTATAAAGCAATTAAATAAATTATACTTAAAAATTATATTAAGGTCTTATAAACTAAACAACAGTGCTCACAACAAAAAAACTAACAACGAAGGATAACATTTTTGTTATGAATTTTCAATCATTATTCTTTATCTCCGTAAAAATCGATGTGATGGCTGGCTATACATCTATTTTCCTCTACTTTCAAATAAGGTTGTTAAAAAAAATTAACTTTATTTGTCTTTGAGATATCGGTGGTGGAACTTTTAACCCGTTGACTTACAAGCCCTCCTCTTCCATATAATAAAAAAATACTATATAGTAATTAGTTCCTTGCAGTAACTCCTAACATTTGTGTAGAACAATTATAAGCAACCAGTGCGCGAGCTGCATAAGGTTGGGAACTTATGTTTTAGGTAATTATTGTATCTAATATATTAATTAAATAATGATCAATAATGAGTCCAAAATATTATTTGTTTACTAATATTATTTTGTCTCATAAATTCAATACAAAATATTTAATGTCTTAAAAGCGACCCCATGCAAAGCTACTTAATAGGCGCTGCGTTGGTCGAAAGGATTGATGGGTAATAAATATGCCGACATATATTTTTGAATTTTTTTTTCAACACTCATATATTTTGATAAAAGTATGGATCTGTCGAAATTTATCGATAGATGCAAAATATTAAGTGGTAAAAAATTAATAATCAAAGTTTATCCAATCTACGACAAAGGTAATTGCGAAGGGCGTATTATTTATATTCAACTTGCATTTTTCTTAATTTTATATCAGTATAAATATTGAAGTAAATATATATATATATATATATATATATATATATATATATCTTGGTTATATTAGTTTTAATAGTAATAATTGTTATTTATTATATTTTGCATTATTAATGACATTAAAAAATGACAATAATACTTCTAAAAATTTATTAATAACTTATTTTTAAGAAAATTTACTCGTTTCTAAGTAACTATTTTATAAATCGATGTAAACTGCAAGATATAATGTCTCTCCTGTAAAGCAATTTGCATTCTCCCTTATCTTACAAACTATCATTTTTACTTGAATCTTGCACATTATCAAATATTGATATTAATGATATAAATTTAAAAAAGAGTTCGCGCAAGGTTCACACGCGATTGAAGTAAAACTTATTTCCTACTGTACAAGATGGCATTTAAGTAAAAATAAATACATGATGTATTTATTATTTATAACAATTTTGAATAATGTTTATTAGTAATATGGTAACACTCGCAATGCACACATTTATTAGTGTCAACAATTAGTGTATATAAAGATAAATTATGAATTATATATTTATAATAGCATTAAAAATATGTATAATATTTAAAAGCAATAATGTAATTAAAGTCATACTTCAAATATGACATGATCGGTTTGTCATTGTAATTAGCATTTAGAAATGAACCTTCACTAGAGAAATGAAGTAATGTCTGATTAATAATTCACACAGTAGAGTATGTTATGTTAAACAAATATTGTTTTCGCAACTTCACTTAGCATGTAATTGTGTTTGAAAAACTTCATGTAATTAAAATTAACATACATTCATTGACTGCTTGTATTTTTCTTACTTCTTCGCTGGCGATATAATCTCATTCTTTGAACAGCTGTAATATCTGTTTTGACTTAAAAATATTTTCCATTTCAATAACTTCAAAGATTTATAGGAACTACAAATAATATACAAATAATTTCTAATCAATAAATTTACGTTTAGTACACGGCACAAATGTTCAATTTGTGTTATTATTTTCAAGGAACAGGGTAAAATATTCTTCTGATTCAGGCATTTTTCATCAAATCAAGATTTGTACTACGATGTAACTGTAAAATGTTTATTTATCTATGCCGATTTGCTTGTTGATATCGATACGCATACAATGTTGATGCCGGTACGCATACAACGACAGATCTCTATTCACATACACGATGACTAATCACAATCGACCCGTATAGAAATTATAGCGAATGACGCATCATTGGCACTCGACTCTTATCTTATCTTATCTGGCGTAATGCACTTCCGTTGCATTTGTACGAATTTACACTATAGTCGCGCCTAAAGAAGTTTTACTTCAATGTTGATATAAATGATATAAAATTAAAAATTAGTTGATAATAATAACGCAAACCGAATTTGTATGATAGTTCAGTATTATATTATCTTTCAAAAATGACACACCTGCACAATTCTGTTTACTGCATTACCCTACGAACAGTAGCTGGACCGCACATTTTTTCGTCCTGATTTTTTCATTGATTGACAGCTAATGAAATTTTAGGAAAAGTCCAGAAATTTCAAGTCGATAGGATTACTAAAAGTATTTCTTATTTTTAAATTGAAGTCCAAAAAACTCTGGCCAGACCACTCCGACCGACGGAGGGTTAATGCAGGACGGATTACATATCCAATCGAGACAAAAAAATATTTTAGTATTGTTTAGGATCCTATTGAAAAACGCCTGTTACTACTTACTCGTTGTAATATCCTCCTATATTTGTTTGAACTTAGGTATTATATAAAATAAATAAAGCTAATGAAAATAAATTCACATCGGTTCACTATCGATGGGCTTCTAGACCCCTGAACTATTGATTTCAAATCAAAGTAGTCGAATGCTCCTAGCAAACGTAAAACAAAAACGGTTTGAACACAGTTCATCAGTAAAATATCGTCGAGTCAGACTTAACAAAATCAATATTTATTGATCTGTCCATTATCTGTCTTTAATTAAAAAATTATTACATCCGATGGATTTAACTCCGATGCGGTTAAACGAAACTATGGACTGTATGATATGGGATTATCGTATAACGTCGGAACATGAGGTAAACGCGGTCTCATTGCAGTCTGGAGGAAAGGTCATATTTATTCGTCTGTATGAATACAAGAAAATTGAAAATAAGGTGTGCCACCAGGACTACCTCATAGGAGTACTAAAACCTGTAAAGAAGGATTCGGCCTGGGTAGAAATCGATGACGGTGTACTACGCATCAGAGCGTTGAAGGTGGTGCCTGAACCCTGGCATGGTTTGAAGGAAAAAATATTTGTTAAAAGAGCAAAGTAATAAAATGTTACTCACATAGTAACATTATACTTATTTACATAATTACTTGTACTTGTTATATAATAACAAATATTATAAAATTTTCAAAAATATACGTTTGAAATTTAGAAGCAAGCTTATAATAGTTTTTTATTTATATTCTATAAATTTCTAAATTTTATACTATATATTATATTATTTTAAAAAATCGCATTTTATCATAAAAATAAATTGCTTGCATTAAAGACAATATTGCTATGCATAAGAATGGCACTTTTAATAATCACTCGTTTTCATAACAGTCTATTATATATTTATAAAAATAAATACTTAAAAAAAAATATGAAGATACTAGGCAATAATGAATAAATTATTAATTTTGCCAAATTATGACATCGGAAAGAATTGACAGATATGTCAAAATAAGCCGACGTCAAAACGTTTTGCAAAACAAATGCTCTTTCGAATATTGTTACAATGAATTACAATAATTTTAACGCCAAATTTGATAATGATTGGTCTCTTTCATTCTTATACTTATTTATCTCTATGGTTACTTTCTAATATAAAATACCTCACAATAGATAAAACAACTATTGGCCTTCTAATTTAAATAGAAGTATCACCACGACTGCTAAATAGAACACTAGTTTTGATTGTTGTTAGAAGAAAACAATAAAAAAGTATGATTTTATTATAATTTTGGAACATAATATGATTTTTTATTACAACCTCTATGGTGATGCATTTTTATAGATGCAGTAAAAAAGAATTTTTTAATACTATTTTGAAGTGAAAGACAAAAAATTAATAAAGAGCCATCTTAATTCTTACGTTGTTGCTATCTGGAGATAAATGGCCATGTATCAACATTTTTAACAAAAGTACTTTGTTCATAAATTCAGCAGTTTATTTTATATATAACCTCTAAAAAAGCTTACATGTGATTGGGATAAAAAGGACCAACTGAACCTTGGCAAAGATGTAAACAATAAAAAATAGTAATTAAGAAAGTGAATAAAGTTAATACAAAATAATTTTACAAGAAATAAATTTATAGTTACTCCAACTCTGCAGATAAATATTTCTAACGAAATACCAGATTAAGGTTATATGCAGTGTAATCTTTGTAATAAATGTGGTCCTGATTTTTTTATTCCGCATTGGGTGAATATTTTATTTAATATTACTTAAATTCCCTTTAAAGTTGAAAATATAACATCTGTTGCATCTGTTCGTCCGATAGCTGTACCTTTTTACCCAGCCTATGAGGAAAAAGGGAAAGGTGACAAATTTTAGTAAAATAACTAAACAACAACTAAAATCAAAAATTAATTGGTTATATTACTGAACATATCGATAGTTGTTGTGTAGTTGGGATGTAGTTGGTTTGGTTTAGAGAGTATGATCACTGAATGTCAAATCGGATCTTAGTGCCTCGACCTACATAGGTTATATACAGTCTAATTTTTGTAATAAATGTGCTTATGAAATTTTATTTTGTATTGGTTAAATAATTTAGCCATTCTTATTTGTTAAATTCCTTCAACCGATTCTAATTGCTATCGCTTGGGTGGAGCGACTAGGGCGGATGCTGAGCACGCCATTGTGGAGTGCAAAAAATGGGAAAAGGGTAGACAAGAACTATATATTTATATATGTTCAATCAAATAAAATAAAATTGTTAAGATAACTTATAAAATGTATATGACTAATGTACGTGTATACAAAATCAACAAATAAACAATAAAAAAAATCTTACAAATTATAAACTAGGACGCTGCATTTATTTGCTGTACCTTTTTATCCAGCCTATGGGGCAAAGAGGGATAGGTGTCTAATTTTATTAAACTAAGTAAAAAACATTTTTCTCTAATTAGGAATTTATTGGGAATTTTTCTATTCAGAGTTTGAAAGTTGTTTAGTAGTATGGTTGGGATGAAGTTCATTTAGTTTAGACAGTATAATTACTGAGTAAAATTGGATCTTTGTGTCCCACCCAGTGATTGATGGATTCAGAATACCAGAATATAATAACTCATAATAATGTCTTTGAGTCCAGGTTCAGATTATGAGTTAGAATACAAAATAATTAAAACTATAGAATACACCAACAGAAAATGTGGAAATGTACCAAATGTCGCCACGTAAATTTCAACCATTAC
Source organism: Ctenocephalides felis (assembly GCF_003426905.1). Taxonomy (NCBI): domain Eukaryota; kingdom Metazoa; phylum Arthropoda; class Insecta; order Siphonaptera; family Pulicidae; genus Ctenocephalides; species Ctenocephalides felis. The sequence continues at coordinate 18,934,922 of NW_020538040.1, read as the reverse complement.
CAGTATTCTGCGACATCTGCGCCTCATACCATGTCATCATATTGATATGAAGCTATCCAGATTTATCGCGTGGCTTATAAAATATATTAATCTGTTTGTGAACCGCTCTCGTCCTGATATATTTAACGCTGTGCGAGGATTTGTAAACTAATAAATAGAGTGTGCATACTGTATTAAATCCTCTAGGAATTAAACTGAAACAGTCTGAAACTAATAAACCGGCCCACACACCGTTCGCTTAGAGATGGAGATATCATACATACGAAAATATCATTTTGAACTCGATTGCGGACGCCGGTGTGGTCCCTTTCGGGCTCTGCTAATGACTTGATAAAGATTTAAAACTAGTGGTGCATGGCATCGTGCCTTAAGGCAAATTGCTGGAACTTCCCGTATCGAACATTAAAATTCCCAAAAAAGATTTAAAATTTTTTGAAAACTTTGAAAAAATGAGATTTTTGAAAACTTCGAAATTTTTGAAAAAAAAGACTTCATTGAAACATGGTTTTTTTTTATATTTCGTAATTTTTTGAAAATTTTGAACTTTTTCTCAAAGCGATAGTGCTACGTGGCTATTTTAGAGTCGAAATATCGAAGCGCGTTAACATCGCGTCGCAGTCTAACGGATGAACATTGGTACGGAACCCATAAAAATTTGAGCTAAATTTATACTTATTATCTAATCTCTGTAAAATATCTGATAATTTGATGTGCATATGTCTAATGATCATTTTTGACCCCCAAATGGCATTTGTTTTACTTCTTTTCACTCGATCTCCGAAACCGTTAGACCTTCTTCATTTTGTCAATATGAGTAATTTTTTTTGTGAATTATTGAATCCGGACGCTCCGTTCTCTCAAAAGCTAGATTACCCTTTTTGGCACTTTTTGCCTTATATTTTCAAAACGGCTCGACCTGCCTTGACCAAAAACTAATCAGCACGCCTCCTTGTCAATTGAAATCGAATGATTTTTGAATTATTGAGATCGGTTGATTCGTGTTCCCGAAATCGTTGTTGAAAAATTGTATCCGCACATACATACATAAATACACGCACACACACATATACATTCATATTTTTTAAGGTGAGCTAAAATGTTCAGAATGGAATGTAACGATATATAAAAAAAAATCATTTTCGATTTTTTTTTGTCAAAAACTAATCAGAATCATTCAAATCGGTAGATCTGTGCTTTCGATATCGTCGACAAAATTTTCTGTTTGTACATATATACAAAAATACTACACACCACACACACATTCATTTTTTCTAAAGTATGCCAAAATGTTCAGAAAACTTTGAAACCTAAAGATATATAAAAAAAATTTCTTTGGATTTTTTGCGATTATTATAACTTACCCTACGGGAAGTTAAATATTAAAATTTGTGGATAAGCTAATGATACAGCCTTTTGTTTGATTTTCAGCAATTTGTAATGGGGTAGGGCAGGACACAAAGGGACATTTTGACTTTGAGCTATTCTATTTTAAAAACCAAACCAATTATATCACAATAAATAACACATATAAAACAACTATCTGACTATCTTCAGTAAAACTCCCAGCTAAATCATCATTGTAGAAATGCATTTTATTTTCTGGACATTTTTACCCCATAAGTGAGATGAAATAGGACAGCTAGGGTGAGAACAAATCCAATGTCCTATTTTTAATTCTAAATGTATTTTATGAACTACAATACTCGACAAATAAAAAATATAAATTTTCACAATTTTATTCGCTCGATTTGAATTCGATTCAGGTGGATTTTTTTGCTAAAAAATTTTAAATTCTATTTTGCTCTTATATTTTTTAAGATCTGATTCCTTACTCACAACTGAATCGTTCATGAATAAAGTAATGGCATCAAGTTTCCATTCAGCATAAATCCAAAATTATTACATTTATCTTTTTTGCTAAACTGTAATCATACATGATATTTGCAATTTCAGTCGCTCAATTTCAATTTCATTCAGGTAGTTTTTTTTTTTTTGAAATAATTATCAAGTTACCAAATTGTATTTAGTTAAAATTTACTAAATTTTCTATTGTTACCATGTTTATAACAACAACATACCAAGTATTTTACGAGAAGACAACCATTATAAACATCTACAGAGAAAATATTTAATTATCAATTAATGTAATTATATTTTGCATTAATATGCTTTTGTTGATTATTAGATAAAAATAATATTTATATATTCTATATATTATTCTATATATTATATTCTATATATTATATATACAGGCAGAAATAAAAAGTTTTATCATCATTTGGGCAATAAGGTAATTTAGTAAAGTTCTCGTAAGTTTCGACTTTAATCTTGCCTCGTTTTTCTTTTAAAACTTTATTAATGCATCGGAAAATGCTTTAATTACTGCGATTTAATACCAGTTTTACATAATTCATTTTTAGCTTTTCTGTCTTCTATTACATTAGCAAATTAACTAAATAAACATGTAAATCTCGTGTGTAACATAATTCATAGATTCAATTCAATTCATAGATTTGATCACAATATAATTTAAGTTGAATCCCATGAACAGTTTGCAGTTTGAAATCAGTATTTCAGATTCAAAACTAATATTTAGCATATGTCTATATTTTATGTATACATTTATGAAAATTGAATCGATTGTTCATATATATAGGCACCGGTTCCAAATCGCGTTCTATAGTTATATTTATACGAAATCTGGTTTCGGGCCATTATTTTACATACAACGTTTGAATTTCAAATTCATTCGTTTACGTTCTCTATCGAAGGTATTCAAATTCACATTTTTATGAATATTTGCGAAAGTAGCTATAGAAATAACGAAATAACAGTTTTTAACAAGTTATTGTTCAAATTTAGATAATGCATGCAATAATTTGAATATGTTGATTTATAAATACAAAGCTATAAAAAATTGAGTGTAAAATCATCTAAAGCAATTTATTTATCAATATACGAGGTTGATAATGAAAAAAATATAATAAAAATGTAGCACGAACGTTGCCACCTGAAGAACTAATCAAACCTTCTGCATATTTCTAAATATGGTCGAATTTTGAAAGATTTTTTTTTATTTCTCAAGATTCAATTACAATCTGTTTTTAAAATACAAAAAAAAAAATTAGTAATTATGAATGACAATATGTACTGTTATGACAAAAATAGAGTTTACCCATTGGTATCAATTTTTGTGTTGATTGAAAAGATGTTTAAGAAGCTTAACTGGTATTCTAAATACATAATAAAAATAGTGAATTCAATGAAATAACAATAAAAATAACAATATAATAAATGCAAGCTTTAAATGTAGTCAGGGTGCAGCTATAGAGTTCATATCTTATATATAAAAATGAATCGCAAAATGTGTTGGTAAGCGCATAACTCAACAACGCCTGGACCAATTTGGCCAATTCTTTTTTTAAAATGTTCTTTGAAGTCCAAGGATGGTTGTTACGGCGAGAAAAAAACGAATAATTGCCGGGAAAACTCTAAAAACAGCCCTTTTCTTCTTTGATCGAGTAGGCAACGCAATTTGTAAAAAAAAACAATGATCTATGTCATGACATTTTGTGTAGTTTTTGATAATCTAATTTTGAATATATTTATATAAGCTTAGAAATATCTTTCTATTAATTAAGCTATATTGGCAGCCAAAAACATTGATGTAAATAAATTAAATTTCAAAATTCAAGAACAAATTACAGGCGAATCAGTTGATTTGGCTACTAATCAAGACGATCCACCGGAGTTTTTAAACTCGCTGGATTTGCTAGGATTGTCACCTCACAATCTTCAATTAAAGATTGAATCGGCAATTATAATGTTGCGAAATATCGACCAACTATATTCAAAGGATAGTATAAAGCAGAAGATGTTCTCGCACAATGCATCCCAATGCGTTTCCAGTGCGTTTTTGGTATCATTAAGTGTTTGTGGTATTAATTTAAAAAAAAAAACATGTTTCTCACATGGAAAATTGTATTTTGTTTGTTCCCGTATTGGAATTTGTTTGTCTATGCGCCAGGTAATCCATCAAAAAACATCGTTTATCACAAAGCACTACAATGAAAATTGAACTGATGTTTGAATTATGATTCACACGATTAAAATTACTTACTTTTAAATGCTTATAATGTTTTATTTAATTATTTTTAATTCACACCGAATTATTACGAGGGTGACGGTTCTGTTCAGGATCATTTTTTTGCAAAGAATAGGAAAAATGTAGGCACAAAACACCGCCACATTAAAATTTTTTTTGACAGGACGAAGTCTGTCGGGCCGGCTAGTGGTTAATACAAATTTATTAACTTCCCGTAGGGTAAGTTATAGTAATGGACAAAAAGTTATAGTAATGGTTCAGAGGTTTTTGAACATTTTAGCATACCTCTGAAAAAATGGATGTGTGTGCGTGTGTGTGTATGTGTATGTGTGGAGACGAATTTTCGTCGACGATTTCGGGGTACGGATTATCCGATCTGAATGATCCAAAAATCATTCGATTTGTAATGATGGGAAGAAGTAGTAACTAGACTTTGGCAAAGGCAGGTCCAGCCGTTTCGGAAATATAGAGCGAAATGTGCAAAAAATGGCAGTTCTTGAGGAATCTAAGCATTCGATTTGAATAATTTAAAAAAAATCAGTGTGTGTTGTTGAAACGATTGTTTTTGAGGAAAGATTTTCTTATTTTAATTGCTTTGAATATCGAAAAATAATTCAAATTTTAATTCTAATTCTAACTAAAGTTTTAGACATCACGTATATACTTCAAATAAATAATTTGAACTTTGCAATTCAGTTTATATAATTTTTAGAAATATAAGACAATGTTCTACATTTTAAATCCGATTGATTAAGATTTGTTTATTTACTTTTTATAAAATCAGAAGAATGAAAGTTACATTATTTATAATAATCTATTTGAAAACATTTAATATTCCTTTAATAATAAGGTACGCAAAATTCCAGCAATTTGTCTTGAGGCACGATGCCATACACCACTAGTTTAAATTTTTGTCTATCTATATGTTTGTTCCGGCTAATGACCGAAACCGCTGAACCGATTTTGACTATAGTTTATAAATTATTACGAAGTTTTTTCTATGGAGCTTTTTTCGGTATAAACTGCGCTGATCTCTAAATTCTGATATTCACTATTTATAAAAATTTTGAGAAAAAAAGTTGTGAAAAGTATTTTTTCATTAGACAAAAAAAAAATTGTTTAAAAAATTTTTTGACTTGTCCATAGTTCATACGATTGCGACATCATTCTAGATTAATAATTTCTTACATATTTTTTTCTTCAGAATGTTGTGAGGGCTAAAATCATAGTGCTAAAATCATGATGAGTGCCAAGTTTTTGAAACCCTCCACTTTACCTTCTAAAATTGAAACTTTATGACTGTTGGTGATGTTTCGTGATTTTATATTCTCAAGACATTTATTAATGACTTGTAACAAAAATTATAGTAAAAATATTGCTTGCTTTTTCTGACGTCCTTTCCAAAATCGTATAAAATTTGTCTCTAGACCAAAATGCCCTCTTAATAAAGTTTTTGGTGGAACGAAATCCCCACGTTAATCGAGGTAATGTCGTACTTCTATTATTGCAGGATAATATTAAAAAAAAAATTAATAATATTAACAATTAAATGGAACAGTAAATCTGTTAATAATAAACAATTTCAAGTCATTATCAACGGCAATCCTCAAGACAGATGGACCTTCAGAGAGAACAAAGAAACCGCATGGACGCAAAGGAATTCAATTCGTCCTTTTGCTTCTCCCGCAGAATGCAATGATAGAAAACTATTAATTTAAGCCAACAATCAAAACATTTGACTGTTTCCTCTACAAGTCTCGTCTACTATATTCTTATCTCTTGTTTATTTTGACTTCTTTGGCCTTTTTTTGGTCGTTTTATCGTTTTGGCGAAAGTGATCCCTGTTTCTGTGCGTATCTAACACTATATAACCACGGTCTCTCGTGTACAAACAAATTCGCGCATTAGTTTTAATGCAGTATAAATAGAAGTGCGGCGAAGGTACGTGCATGTTGTTGCTCTTTTGCGGACGTTTATTTTTTATAAGAGTCCCACATCAGACTTTAACTAAGTACTTGCCGCGCTTTAATGTCCACAAACACACAAACATACACATACACATGTCGCAATTAAATTGATACACAGGTTTGTATTAAATATTTTAACGATTCATTCGAAAAATATGAAAAATGTTATGCTGCCAATTCGAGATCAATACTGGCACGCGCTCCATGGAACTTGCCCATTGATAGATGTCCACTGGGATCTTTGTACTTTTATCATATCACTAAATTTAGTACTTAGTTTTATAATTGATGCATTTACGTACGAAATAAGTAACTCTTAAATTAGCAACTAAGTAAATGCAGATTTTTGTTAGGAAACACAATTTGGTTCATGGAACTGGACTACTTCATTCTGTAATGTATTGTCTGCGCAGGGATATTAAACCCAGTTTCTTAAAACTTTTAGTTTTTATTAGCAAAAACGGAATCAGGTAGAATTTGACACCATTATGAATATTCAAAAGTAATCAGAAGGTGCAAGATTAGAACTGTGGATATGGCAAAGCATTCCAAACAAATTTCAATTTTTTTTTTTTGCCGAGTGGCTAAAGATATTTTATGTCAATAATGAAGGCTCACTCGTAGGTTAAGAGCGACAGTACTTCGACCAGCGTGTTTTCAGGCAGTAGTGACAACAATTTTCACTTGGAAATATATATAGCAATATGTTTCCATGTCTCCGACAAATCGGAAAAATTAAAGTGGACAGACAAAGTAACAAATGAAGAAGTCCTGAGAAGAGTGGACGAAAAAAGGACTCTACTGAGCACAATTCTGAGAAGGAAAGGAAACTGGATCGGTCCTCCTTTGCAAAAAGAGTGCCTCCTGCACGACGTCGTCGAGGGTAAAATAGAAGGACTGAAAGGAGTGAAAAGAAGAAGAATGCAGACGATTGACGACTTACGCGAGAAGAGAAAATACAGGGAACTGAAAGCAGAATCACATGATCAAGAAGCATGGAAACAGAAGTTTGGAAAGGAAAAAAAAAGGGGAGACGGAATAGTGGTAATGGGATGAAGGGTAAAGAAATCATTTCTATGTGGTGGCTCTCACACCATGGAACTGCCTTCGGGCAGATTACCATTTATTATTAATATGTTTGCCCTTGCCGGGCAATGCTTCTTGCCCGGCATTGCTGCACCAATAAAAATATTCGCCGTATTACAGAAATTGTAATACTAATATATCGTACAGAGATGTGAGAACAGATTTGGTTGCCATCTGTCAAGCATACTAATATTAAGCCAAAATTAGCACAACAGCTTATAGAACTATTAGGTTCTGATTGCTGTTCAAAAATAGCAAAAAAATGTCAATAATGGAATGTATCACCGTTTCTATTTGCTAATTTAGACCGCTTTTCTTCGACTGCGTTGTTCAACGTTATTAGTTGTTCAATGAAACATCAAAATTGATGATTAGGTTGTATGGTAAGAGTAAAAGTAGACAATTTCTTAGTAATCAACTTCATCTGGACAACCAGAGCGTTTTATACCTTTCAGTGAAAAATCGCCAAAACAAAATTTGGCAAACCATTTTTGACACGGCCATTTTTTTAGGCTTCGACACCGTGAACAGCTCATAACTTTTTGGATAACTTAAGTTTTTTTTGCCTTTACGGAAATAAAAAAGCAAAATATGATATTTACTGATGGACATCTAAATTGCCTATTATTCATTAACAAAAGGTATTTTACATTTGGACTACGTCCTAGTAAACCTAAAAATTTAATTGAAACCATCTAAGCTGAAAACCGCATTTACTTAGTTGCCAATCTAAAATTTTATGATGCCGTATGGTATAGTATTACTTTGATATTGAAATATATTAAAAAAAACTTTTAACTCACGCAATCGATATAATTTTGTAAATTTTGTAAAAGTTTGATTTTACAAATGAAAGAAATAGCATGTTTTTATTGCGGCAGATCTAACGACCTCGTCAACATTACTTTTCATCACTTTCTACGGTTTTTAACCATTATCTATCTAGTTAAATTACATTGTTTCTACAAAATTATATTTTATCAGCCCTTTATTGAAAAAATATAAAACTTTATTGTAGTAACTATTAATTCTTTCCACTCGGATGCCGCTCCGGCGGCAAAATTCATATAAATCTCGGATTTCGCGAGTGGAAAGGGTTAATGTACATAAAAATTCTCTCGGTATCTGCTTCTTTCTGAATCTTTATGGAATCTCTATTTTTTTAATTACGATTTGTATACTCGTTAATGAACAAGATAATGTCAACGTCGAATAACATAAATGCCAAATTATAATTTTGTGACAGAAAATACGTTAAACGACTATTTGTTTCGTATAAACAAAGTTTATATCAAATTTTGAAATTTTATAAGAATATGTTTCGTGTACAAAATAACAAAACTTTTTGACTCTTATGAAGTATTTTTTACGAAATTTCAAATACAATTTATTGCTTCGTTATTGATTGATTGATTATCCCATTAGATCCTTAGATTGGATTCTATTAGATCTTGAACGTATGAAGTAAACATTCTTGTTGGATTTTAATCTTATACTTTCAAATTCTTTTTTAAAAATATATAATTATATATATATATATATATATATATATATATAATTATAATTATAAATATAGACAATGTGCTTACCAAGTAATTTGTTTGATTCATCCCATTTATCGGAGAAGAGTTTCCTGATGTGTCAATTCCATTTAACGGTGAATCATATTCAGACGACGTCTAAAAATAATGATACAGACGATCTTATAAAAATAAGCAAAATATTAAAAATTAATTTGTTAATATATTGAGAATTCCTATCACACATATATTCTAGACATAATTTATTTCTAGTAAAACAAATCTTTGATTTCTTTGTGACTGACTGAGAGTGAAAAATTCAGTTCTTTGTGACATTTTTTCCATGCAAATTTATGAAAAATAATTTTACAAATTTAATACATAATTACCTCTAAAAGGTCTTCTAGATTCAAAATATATTCTATGGCGTTTCTCAAAATTTCGACTTTCGGAAGCCTTTGATTCGGATTCGTACTCGTCCGTCGCTTCAATAATTCGAACGCTTCGTTCACCTGAAATAATGAAGATTTTAATTATTTAAATGAAATCCGAAACTAGCTGTAAGTGGAATTCTGTCTTAAGGCAATTAGGGCATCGTGCCTTAAGGCAAATTGCTGGAACTTCCCGTACCAAAAATTATTATTTTTTTGAAAACGATTAACATTTTTGAAAAAAAATTACTTCAAAAAAATTAGATTTTTGAGAAACTATAAATTTGACAAAAAATTACTTATTTTCGAAAAAATTTTTATTTGACAAAAAAAAATTTTTTGAAAGAAATTTTTTTTTTGAAAACAAAAAATTTTTTGAAAAAAAAAATGTTTTCTTCATTTTGACATATTTTGTAAATTCTGAACTTTTTTCAAAGCAATCGTACTGCTTGAACTGCGCGCGAGTGCCGCGCCGCCGTCTAACGCATAAGCATTGGTACGGAACCCATAAAAATGTAAAAAAAATTACACTTATTGTTAAAATCTCTATAAAATATCTGATAATTTGATGTGCATATTTCTAATGATCATTTTTAACCGCCGAATGGCATTTTTTTTTACTTTTTTCATTAGATCTCCGAAATCGCTAGACCTGCCTTCATGAAAATTTGATCAACTCTTCATCTTGTCAATACAAGTAAAATGTTTTTTTACTTGTTTGCGATTACTATAACTTGCCCTACGGGAAGTTAATAATAATTGTTTAAATAAATAAGAAAAATATATACAATGTAATTTTATATTAGTTAGTATAATAATTAAGATTATTCTTAAAAATCGACATGAGAAAAAAATAATTTTTGTGTGGAAGATTTACGAAAATTGTCTTCACATTTCAAGATGTTTTTTGCAATTTTATATTTTTTTATATAAACACACATACACACAATATAGGTATCTCGGGGCGCAAAGATCCGTGGGTAACAAGAATCACCATCATTATTTCAAAAACAAGCATCGTATAGAATTTTATAATTATACTATTTTAAAGCAGAAGGCAAAAGATGTGTGACCAGTCATCATCTTAGTTTATACGATCATCGCTATCAGGAGATAAACAGCAATGTTTGAAAATCCATAACAAAAGTATTTTCCTTCGTTATTAGTGTTTTTGGTTCTGAGCACTGTTGTTTAGTTTAAGAGACCTTAATATAAGATTTAAATATATGATATTTAATTTTTATTTTATAATATATATTGTTAATTTTATATTAGATTCAACAGATGTTTATATATGATCTCTTTAATAGCTCACATGAGTGTGGGGTAAAGAACACCTGAACTTTTCCTTGGAAAAGGTGTAAACAATAAAAAAATATTAAATAAAAATGTTAACTAAGTTCAAAAACGCAATTTTATCAGAAAAATACGCTTATTAATATACAGAATTAAATAAATAGTTATTCCAACTTTGCTGATGAATATGTCAGACAAAATACCAGATCAAGGTTATGTACAGTGTTATCTTTGTAAAAAATGTATCCATAGAACTTAAATTTTGCATTTGTTGAATAATATAGCTATTATTTCGTAAAGTGCCTTTAAAACTAAAAGTAAGGCATTGGAGCTGTTTGCCTCCTGGTCGTCCCATTTTTTCACCGCTTATTGGGTAAAAAGAACCAGGTGACAAATTTTTGAAAAACAGCGAAAAAACACATTTTTACAATGATGAATTAGCTGGTAGTTTTACTGATCCTAGTCAGATAGTAGTTTGCTTAATATGTGCTATTTGTTATGATATAATTGTTTGATTTTCACAATCTAATTGATCAAAGTCAATTTATATCTTTATGTCCCGTCCTACCCTATATATATATATAATAGTCGAAATAAAAAAAGTTAGAAAAACATTCTTTATTAATTATACATTTAGACACTGTATGCCATCATTTAGCAAATCAACTAGGACATAAACAAATAATAAAATTATTTTCAAAAAATATTTTGAAATTTTTATAAGCAAAAACAACACAACTAAAAATTCAAATCAAAAATGAAACTTGTCCTTTAGTTCAATTTTTTATTTAAATTTTTAGTTATGTGTTGTTTTAGTTTATTAAAATTTCAGTTTAGGAGGCACCTAAGCAAAATAGGTACTTATCAGTTCACAATTGACAATGTAATATTTTTGTCAACCAAAACATTTACAAATCTCCAATCTTCGAATTGTGTGATTTAATGTAAATAATTTATATTAAGCTCATGGAAATAATTATTTTCTATTGTCTAATCAAGAAATGCTAATATAAAAGCCATGTTTATGCGAGTATGTATATACAAACAATATTTGCTAATTATAACATTTACAAATCTTTTAACAATACAATTATTCGCACTGCGGAATTTAATGTAAATATTTTCATATTAAAGCTCATAGAATTTTTTTTCTTCGATAATCAAGAACTGCGAATGCGAAAGCCACGAGCATGTTTTCTTGCGGATTGTAAATAAACTTGTTTGTTATATTTCATTGTAATTAAACAATTCTTATCGAATTATTAGCGTAACTATAATTGACATTCTTTATGCAATGAGTCATTTAAGTTTTGCGATAAAGTATTACTAATAATAATTATTAGTATAAATAGGTTCGTGTGGTGAGTTAAACTCACCTAGGGCAAATTCGTGTGGTGAGTTAAACTCTAACTCGATGCTTGGGAAAAATAGTGTGAGATAGATATTACCCTTTGCCATTTTACACCACAGTGTCCGGAATGGGCTATTTTCAATTGGAAACATATTTTTGATCTATATTTTTAAGTGAAAGTAGTTCTCTCTACTGCACGTTGTCAGGTTGTTCAGAGAGAGGTTCGAACTTACGAGTCCGTGAGCTTATCCATGGAACACCCAACTATTACTATTCTAATAATTAATACCAATACCAAATGCTAATAACTATGTTAATAATGTTCCAAGACCATTACCTTCCTCAATCGTCTCCTTTCCCTCAGAGTGGCAGCTTTCCTCCTGTCAACAGTTACAGTTTTCCTTTTGCAAGCCTTGCAAGCCCACGCCAGGCACCCCATCGAGGTATCACCAGAGCAATGTCCCAATTTCCCCAAAACAGGATTCAGGACATGCTGCTCTTCCTCACCTGACGAGGACATTGTTTTATCGAAATCCGTCGACGATGCATTATCAGCAAATCCCCCATCCGCCATTTTATCATAATCATCATCGGCTGTCATTTTGTCAAAATCAGCCATTTTGCAATCTTCGTTTTCCATCGACATTTTGGCGTTTCCATTACAGTAATTGTAATCTAAATTATTTTTGCGGTGTTTTTGAGGAGATCTATTGGTTTTCCGGCGACTTTTTGGGCTCGTGGAGGTTCTTAGATTAGTTTTGGTGGTATCATATGAAGTATACATGTCTTCACGTTGTGATATTCGTTGTTTTAAAAATCTGTCTAAAATTGCGTTGTTTATGCTGTTTTGTGTCTGACCATTTTGCTCCATGGCGGAGGAGGAGATCGAAGAGTGATAGAAGGGTTCTGGGATACAAGTCCGATTTTCAAATTTCATTTTTATGATTGTAAATAATGATTATTTTGTATAGCTTGTTTGGTGCTTTTTGTTTGAAAAATTGTTGTCACATAAAACTGATAAGCTTTGCGCTCATGTTAAACTTTATACCATCACGATTACTTCATCTTATAGTAGATTCATATATTTTATTTTATAGCGTCTAATATTCTTATTTATAAAACACTTTTTTATTCACTAAACTATTTAAGAATAATTAAAATTCACTAACTTGTTCAAGATTTTGAATGCAACTATCTTCACATTTATAACTTATAATAACAAAGAACACAAAGAAAGCCCGGCAATGTGCAATTAATATTTTTATATAATTAATTTTAATTATTTAATTTATTTATTAAATTCAATAATTATCCTCACAAAACTTCACGGACACTTTGTCACTATATTTCAGTTTATACGACTAATATTAAAATAAATTTCAAAATGTCATTTAAATTGCAACGATTTTTTACCGCGCGCTCAAAAATCGAAAAAGCGTTTTCTCTCATCAAACTTCTGCGTCAAACTAAAAACTTTTTACTACATGCGTGTGTGACAGATGTGACAAAATTATTTTTTTTCGTTTCTCATACGATTTTCTCAAGCCAACGTTTGCATTTTTAGTGGGAGAGCTAGTATGAATTTTTACTACTGATATGAAAAATTTAAAATTACTAAATATCAGTTTATGAAAATTTTAAGATAGTAAGATCATGTGTTTAGTTATTAAATTTTTCTTATTTTGTTTTATATCATATTATTGTATATTTATATATATTTTATTTTTCACTCCTATATAAGACCTGGCTAAGATCATATGACATAGCTACAGTCTTGATGTGAGTTTCAGAATTAAATAAATTATTATAATAAAAAAAGAGTGCGCGTAAGGTTCACACGCAATTTAAGTAAAATTTATTTGCTACTGTACAAGATGGTATTTGAGTAAAAATAAATACGTCATATAACAATTTTGAACACTGTTTATTAGTAATATGGTAACACTCGTGATGCACACATTTATTAATGTCAACCATTATACACATTTATATAATAATAAATTATAAATTATATATTTATGATTGTATTAAAAATATGTATAATATTTAAAAACATTAATGTAATTAAAGTCATACTTCAAATATGGCATGATCGGTTTGGCTTCGGAATTAGCATTTAGCGATGAACCTTCATTAGAGAAGTGAAGTAATTGCTGATTAATAAATTCTATAATATTCGTTCACACAGTGGATTATGTTAAACAACGCCTAAACAATTAACTATACTCGAAGTATATGAGAGGCGATTTTCACTTGAGATCTATAATCTGATGTGGAAATTTGACATCAAACCTGCCTGACGTCATGCTTTGGCCGAAGTTGAACCAGCAAAGTATTTATTATAAATCATATACATAAATTGAATCTAAAAGCGAGATAAAAACTTCGTATAAAGTTCAGTAAGAAAATGAGAATTCCACTGACAATCAAGATTTTTCTTCTTATTTATAGAAAATAAAATATATGACCGTAAATATTAAACGCATGACTTTTTTATGAAGTAAAATACATCCCCGTTTTGGCATGAACATTCTTGGATTCCACCTTGTGTCCCGGGTTTTTCTAATAGCAATATTTGTCCTGGGCTTAGATCGTTTGTCTCGGTTTCCAAAAAGTATAGGTAGAGTAAATTGAATATTCATAATTACTAGATAATAAAATCACAACTACCAAGAAATGCATCATGAATGAGAAAATTTCCGAAGGCAAGATAAAATAGCACCTCATATTTCTAATTCTGTTAACACACTTTAAGACAGAAAATAAAATGTAAGAATTTGAGTAGGATGAAGAATTGGAAAGAGTAAAAAAAATTGTGTACTTTATGAAATAATTACGATAAAATTAAACGTCATTCAACTTACTAAAAAATATTATTTTATACAATTGACAATAATTTGAAAAAAATAGACTTATAACCATATAACACATCGTTTCAAATTGATCATTGTCGTGCGATTCTTCTGAAGATAAAAAATCTTATTGCTATATAAAATTTTCAAATCTCTAATGAAAAAAATTAAAAAGCCAATTTTCAGATAACATAGTAATTTTATGTTAGGGGCCATAACCGTATTAATTGGTAATCACGATTTCTCAAAAAGCTAAGTCTTTTCTGTTCGATCGAGCGTTTCAAATATAAATTCTAACCATATATTTGGTAAGACTTTGGTCAGACTTCTCGTATGTGTTAATAAAATGGCACCAGGAATTTGCACTTATGATAAAATAATTTGACGTTGGTGCTTTTTGAGGTTAGGTTTTATGTGGCAAACGTCTGATCTTGTAGCAAATACATAGCTTTGCGACAGTTTATGACTACCAACTCATACGATTATAGACCCGTAACATAACATTTCTATGTTATCCTAGAATTGGCCCCTCAATTGAATTAAAAGCAAAGTTTCTGAAACGCACTTTATTTAATAAAAAAAATCTTATTCCTAATCAGGTCACCTGATTTTTCATTCCTGTCCAACTATTTTCCACCAGCTATCCGACAATCGAATTAAAATCGTCTTACACATTTCCTTTACAAATGTGTTAGTTACTTAACGCACACTGCTACATTTAAGTTAAAATTTGACTTCGGGTGGGGATATAAGTTTCTGTCAAGTCGAAATATTTGTTTTGGGGGCCAGACGGATCTGATCGGGGCGGAGTCTCAGACATTGGCACTTGAACACAATATTAAGAAAATTATGTAATGAAAATTGATGGTTAATCCAAACGATTTTGTGGGACCATTATTTTATTAGCACTAGTCGGTAGATGACGATGTGAAAATTGGAGAAAATAGAGAGATGATATAAAAGATTTTTTTTTAATTTATTCATTAATAAATATCAATCAGCCTAAATAATACTAAATGATATATTTTGCTTATATTATATATACCAGTACTCATTGTTGGGCTGAAAGGGATGCCTCTTTTTTCAGGAAATATTAATAACAAATTAAAAAGAAATATTTTCACCTCAACCTTGGCCAACTCAGTATCAAACTAGTGGTGTATGGCATCGTGCCTTAAGGCGAATTGCTGGAACTTTCCGTACCGTAACGAAATGTTAGAGGAATATTAAATGTTTCCAAATAGATTATTATAAATATTATAATATAAAGATTATTAAAAAAATGCGGACATACAAAAGACACACACATATCCATCTTTTCTGAGATATGCCAAAGTGTTCAGAAACTTTCAAAACGTCGAAAAATGCAAAATACTTAATTTTCGATTTTCGGCCCATTACTATAACTATCCTACGAGTAGTTAATAATATGATACTGAATTTCACTTGTGATCAAATATATTTTTTGAAAATATCCTTTAGGAGGCATTGCTGCAACATACGCACATAACTATTAGATATATATCTAATATAATCGCCAAACATAGGAGAATGATTAACTCATGGGTTGTTTCTCGAGAAATAGTACATCACATAAAAGTAGAAGTTATTTTATAGTATTTTCATTTTTTGCATACGTTTCGACATATAATCTTATTAGTACATCTTATTAATTTGTAATACCTTCACAAAAGCACATCCAAACTAAATCTTGTCAATTTAAATAAATAATTATTGAATGAATGTTGAATGTTTCAAAATGAAACTTTCGAGGCAAACTATTAGAGAGACGATATTTAGTGAAGCTGTGCTTTTGTGAATATATTGCAAATTAATTAGGTTTACTTCAGTTTATATTAGCACTGAAGTTAACATAAGATTATATGTTGGAACGTTTGGAAAAATTAAAAATGTTTGTATAATTTTTTTTATTTATTTGGGTACGGTTGTGCCAGGGTACGTTAGAGAATAGTGACAGTTGTCATATATACTAAACTATAATGATTTTGAGATAGAGTTCAAAGGGAGAAAGACGAAGTATGTTTGTTCGAATAAGTTTCCATTATTCTTTTTTTTTTTTTTTTTTTTTTTAAATTTTTATTGGCCTCCGCTTTACAGCATTTTTAGCCACATACATTATTCATTTTATTCTTCATCATATTCTATACAATTCTTACATATATATTTCTTATACATTCATCATATATATACTATCTCTTCTTATATCCTAATCTTCCATCCAATTTTCATTCTTCTTCTTGTTTCTCAATATGTTCTTCTCATCTCTAAACTTCTTTTTTCCTATTTACTTCTATTTTTTCTCGTATTCTACAAATTAACAATTATTTGGAAGCGCCAGGAGTCGAACCATCGATCTCCGGCATGTGAGTCGGACATGCTACCTCTGAGCTACGTCCGCCACATTATTTCTTTAAAATGAACTTTTGAGATTATTTTGCTGAAAGTTGAACATTAGTAGTCATTTATCAGCAATCAGTTTATGCTTAGATAAATAAGCTCTGTTAGAATGATGATTTGTTTTCAAAAGTGTGCGTTGGGTACGATTGTGACAAATTTTGAAGGCATGGTTGTGACATGTATTTCTCGTCTTTTTCGGGTGAAGATTGAACAGATGATGAACATATTTCTGATAATAAAGGTCGTTTTGATATAAGTCGTTATTGTTTTTTATTCTGTTTTTATGTCTGTCACAACCGTCCTGGGGTTGTGACACTCGTTTTTTTCTTGTATTATTTGATTTTACGACTAATCAAAAGTATTTAAGGACAGTATTTCAGTATTTTTACGTAGACAAATTAACAAAATTACCATTAAATTTACTTCTCTTCCAGAAAACTAGCAAATTAACAAAAAAATGTGGCAGAGCGAAAAAAGTGGCACAACCGTACCCGGTCTTCTCTACTGCTCTGAAGAATTTGTCATAAAATTTTTTTTGAAAAAGTTTCACAATTTACAATATTTTTAATTTCCACGTGTATCACGTGCTAATAGAATAATAATCACTTAGAGTGGTATAAATTGCAACAACAAACTATTTCATTTTCAATAAAACATAGCAAATATATATCGCTATCTTCAACAGCTATTTTTTTTCATACAACTATTTTTTATACAACTATAATACGAATTTATTTATAGAATGCTATACTTTATGTGTGATTTATATTCACATATATACATGAACTTGTGTGTAAGTTTCTAAATTATCTATCAATGTACCGCTTTGTGCATCTAAGCCAACTTTCATGTACTGAGATAGTTCAGTCTTAAATCAAAATACGTAAGCTGTAAATCATCGGCGGATTTGTCAAAACATTCGCAACTAAAAATACTATTTACTACAATGAACGCAGTGATGGCCAAATAATAGTCACCTAAAATAATAGAATTGCCAATTTTTAGTTCAGCAGCACCAAATAGAAAGAAACAATTTCTAGAATCTGTCTGAATAAAAAGAGGCTGAGACGTTTAATACATTTCGAATTTATTTAGTTAATGTATATATGTGAGTTTTAGAACTTTAGCCAGAATTAAAATTGAAATCCGAATTATTTTCGAAATACAAAAGAAAGTTTTTTGAAAAAAAGTTTAATTTTGAAATAGAAGAGAAAAAAAACTTTACCCAAAAGTAATTGTTTCATCCACACAAGCAGACAGTTTTTTCAATCATTCAAATTTGATGATTAGTTCTCCTAAAAGCTGCCTTTTCTGGACATTTGGCTCCGTATCTCCGATATGGCTGGACCTGCCTTTGCCAAGAACTAATCACCTATATTCCCCATCATTGCGAATTAAATATTTTTCTATTTCTATATTTTCTGAACTTATTGCTCGGTATTTATGAAATGACTGAATCTGCTTTTTCTGAATCAGGAAATCGAATTTTTTTTGAACCACATTCAAAATTGCGGACACACGAAATATACACACTCACACACACACATCCATTTTTTCTAAAGTATGCCAAAATGTTCAGAAACCTTCAAAACGTGAAGAAATGCAAAAATTTTCGATTACGATTTTTGGACCATTACAATAACTAACTTATCCTACGGGAAGTTAGTAAATAATGAGAAACTTTAAAGTAAGGTATGGATTTACTGTTCACAAAAATAAATTCTAAATGTATATATATATATATATATATATATATATATATATATATATATATATATATATATATATATATGTATATAATGATTTATTTCTCATAATTTGTTTATAAGATTTATACAAATTTTACGTGACTTTGTGTGGTCCTCTGGTAGAAGATTAACACATCTCCCTTGAATGTATGATAAAACGATCTTTGAAAATCTCATATTTCCTTGTGGGAGGATACTGATGTTCCTTTTCTCAAATGGCGCATGAAAGAAACTTTAAAGTAAGGTATGGATTTACTGTTCACAAAATAAATTCTAAATGATATATATATATATATATATATATATATATATATATATACATATATATATATATATATATATATATGTATGTATATAATGATTTACTTCTCATAATTTGTTTATAAGATTTATACAAATTTTACGTGACTTTGTGTGGTCCTCTGGTAGAAGATTAACACATCTCCCTTGAATGTATAATAAAACGATCTTTGAAAATCTCATATTTCCTTTGTGGGAGGATACTGATGTTTCCTTTTCTCAAATGGCGCATGAAATTGCGTAAATATACTATCTGTTTACACAACACATGGATTTAGTTTATATATGATTAAATGCTTTGAAATTTATAACTGCAACACAAATAAAAAACGATGTTCCGACCGAGGAACATAAAATTATTCATACCCAGGCGCTCAAACAATGGATAGAAAAATTTTCATTTTCGATTTTTTTGCGATTACTATAACTTACCGTACGGAAATATGAAAATATATATATATAAAAAGATAAAATATAATTACATATTATTATTATTTTTATATTTATCATTATCATTTAGTATTTTTATATATGATGAAAATGGTGGAAAGGTGTTTAGTCCTTTCCTGAATATTGTGTTGTATTGTTATTATATATTTTTATTATAATATTTTATATATGTATTGTCATGTAATAATCAATGTCTAGTATAATCGTCATCAATATACAAACATTTTGTTTCTTTCTTATTTCGATAAAATTGACGTCATTAGTTTGTGTAATATGGGAGAACCACATGTATGATTTAATCAAAATTTTCCCATTAGAATATAATAGCAGTAGTATGTATATATTTGAAATTTTATTGTTGACTATAGATTTTGAACAAATTATTTATTTTTCGATTTTGAAAATTTTCATCGTTATTTTTGTCTGCAAATTGTTCACCAATAGTACTACCGTTTCGTCGAGCAATGAAGTTTAAGATAGTATTGTTAGTTGAATACAGGGCCAGTAATTTATATATTTATTTATTATAATTTTGTTATTATTTATATATATATATATATATATATATATATTGTGAATTAATTTAAATTAATAATTTAATTTAGTTTTACATGCATTCATCTAATTAGTTACTCAAAAGAAACAGTTACGTATAAGTTAGTCTAAAGTTACGTCTAAGTTACGTTTAAATATGTTATTAATCAAATTTATTTTCATAAAAATCGAGTTTCGCACAACTTAGCAAAGTTGTTGGTTTTTATTAAATTGTTTTAATTAAACATATAATTTTTTGCTAAATATGGCCGTTAATGCAAGCTCTTGTTCAATGTGTGTGATCTTTGTGTTTTTTTATGAATAATTCGTGTTTTTTCACTGAAGAAAAGTCAATACTCGAATGCAAAAATTAACTTATTTATTTAACATATAACTAATTCTTAACTTTTAACATATAACTAACTTTTTCCAACTTTTAGGTTGATAATACCTTATTTAAGATTGATTATATTCGATTTGAGAAATGTTAAGATCAGTTTTTTATATGGAAATGTCTGAAAGACGTATTACAAATAAAAATAATTTTTAGAGAATCTTTATTTTTTGCATAATTGCTAAATTGCTGACCTCAAATTAAACACATCGAGAGAAGCTCCGTGGAGTGAACATTGAATTATTATTTTTTTTTTTATATTCTGACTTTGTTTTTCTTTCTTTCATATAACAATATCTTATAAGATTTTATTGTATCTTGATTGCTATTTTCAAGAAAAAAAGTTAATTCCGAGAAATAATAAATTATCATCCGTAATGCGAAAAAATTATAGCAAAATGAGTAGCTGCATTAATTTTTTTTAATTCAATATATATATATATAAATTTTGCAATGGTTTTAAAACTTTTGAGCGATTTTTTTTCAAAATATTTTAATATACCATATCTATCCTCTGGAGTGACAATTAAATATATTAGACAGCATTTACAACATTTGGTCATAAACATAATTATCTTTTAACAACATTTTGAATCAATTTCAAACATGTTTCAACAAATATCTGCGTTTTTTTAAACGTATTAAATCTTCTCAATATATTTTGTAAAATATATTTTGCTCTTGATTTAATTCACATTTTTTATTATAATATAATCTTAAATTAAAAAGTTATGCTACTTTAATGAGAATTGTACTTAAATTTGTATGGAGACATCAATAACTAATTGTTTCTACAATTAATAACAATAAAAACATAAGAATACAAAGAAATGAAGAACTTTAACTGAATTTTTACCAATCAGTTTTGGGCATTTCTCAGACCATATTTAGATATTTTTTCTAAGCCATTGCATTTTTTACCCATGTAAGTCTAAAACTAAGTAGGTACAGTCCTAGAAGTATTTAATATAATAGTGTGCATGTGTATGAATGTGTATGTACAGTTTCATAAACATTGTACTATTGGCTAAGAGGCGTTTGACTAGAGATGAGACCGCCTATGATATCTATTTTTGGTCCCTTCAAAATCTTATAAATATTTATTGGTAGATTTTTGAATGTCATACTCCTAACTCCAATATATCATGCGCTCTAAACGGTGTGACGGATTGTAAACGTCTATTTCGTAATATATATATATATATATATATATATATATATATATATATATATATATATATCGAGTAGTTTATTTTGATGCTGAAATATATGTATTAAATCTTGAAAGGCATAACATCAAATCAAAAGGTTTTAGAGATTCTTTATTACTTGATATGCTTCGACATCAATACATGACCAAATACTCAATGAGAATTATAAAATTATAAAATTATAAAATACTTTGATAATGTTAAATATAATGTACATAGAGTAGAGTGAGGTATCTCAAAAACCAGTAAAATTAAGAATTAAGCATTAAAAATATGTATAAAATTTAAAAACAATAATGTAATTAAAGTCATACTTCAGATATGATATGATCGGTTTGTCATTGTAATTAGCATTTAGGAACCTTCATTAGAGAAATGAAGTAATTGCTGATTAATAATTTTTTTAATATTTGTTCACACAGTGGATTATGTTAAACGACGCCTAAACAAATATTGTTTTCGCAAGTTCACTCATCATGGAATTGTGTTTGAAGTACTTCATATAATTAAAATTAACATACATTTATTGACTGCTTGTATTTTTTTACTTTTCCGCTGGCGATGTAATCTCATTCTGTGAACAGCTGTAATATCTGTCTTGTCTAAAAAATATTTTCCATTTTAATAACTTCAAAGATTTATAGAAACTACGAATATAGAAATAAACTAACTAATCAATAAACTTACTAATCATTAATGTTATTAATCAATATTTTCAAGGAACCGGATAAAATATTTTCTGATTCAGGCATTTTTCATTAAATAAAGATTTGTACTACGATGTAACTTTAAAATGTTTATTTATCTATGCCGATTTCCTCGCTGATATCGGTACGCATATAACGTTGATGCCGGTACGCATACAACGACAGATCTCTATTCACATACGCGA
Source organism: Ctenocephalides felis (assembly GCF_003426905.1). Lineage (NCBI taxonomy): Eukaryota > Metazoa > Arthropoda > Insecta > Siphonaptera > Pulicidae > Ctenocephalides > Ctenocephalides felis. The sequence goes on along the minus strand of NW_020538040.1, from coordinate 18,912,367 downwards.
CTACTAATCAAAATCGACCCGTACTGAAATGATTTCATCTAAAGCGAATCACGTACAGTTCTGCCGTAACGGACTTCCGTTGCATTTGTACGGATTTACACCCTAGTCGCGCCTAAAGACGTTTTACTTCAAAATATTTTGTACGGTGCACACTTATATGATAAAAATAAATCAAATATCATATTTATTTATTTTCACAAATTACATAAAAATATTGCTATTAGTTTTCCTATTCTCGTATAAGCTTGCTCTGTTATCTTACTACTCTTTTTCTTTTACAGAAATACAAGAGTGGCTAGAAATGAAGAAGTTATTTGGATACATTTAGGCTATACAGTTTTACAATTGTAAGTACATTTAATTTATATTTTTTAATTTATCTTTCTAGTTAGTAAAATTGAAGCACATGATATTTTAGTTCATCATAAATAGTAAAATAATAATAAGAGCTTATTTTTGCATACGTTAATATACATCATACAAACAACCATTTCAAAGAAAACATTGTATGGAAACATAGTAGGTGAGACTGGGTACGATTGTGCTAGGGTACTGTATTGACAGTCGCCATATCAGCTACACTATACTGATTTTGAAATAGGGTCCAAAGGGAGAAAGATGAAGTATATTTGTTCGAACAAGTTTCCATTATTGCATTGAGTTAGCGTCCTACATTAACATGATCTATAGACCGCATTGCTTTTATAGAGTCAAAAAAATATTTCTTTGTTCGATTTCTTTTACTAATAACTGTCACTTGTATACAGATAGGTCGTTTTGTTTGCAATTTTGATGTAAGTTGAACATCAGTAGTAATTACCAGCAATTATTTTTTGGGTAGATAATTTAGCTAGTCATAGTCATAATGATATTTTATCAAAATTTTGTGGGTTGGTTGTGACATATATTTCTTGTCCTTTTCGGGTTTAGATTAAACTGAGAAAAAAATTAATTAACTATAAGACAAAATACGAAAGAGAAAGGTAAAGGAAAATTCAATACAAGAAAATTTCATACAGATATTTTGTTATCTTTGTTTAAAAAAAAATGTTATATACTATTATGAATATAATATTCATGAGCTGTGTTTAAATGATTATGTTATGCTGTGGTACATATTTCTAACAATAAATGTCGTTATAAACCATTTTGTTGTTTATAGTTATTGTTTTCAACCAATGTCTGTCACAACCGTTCTGGGGGTGTGCCACTCGCTTTTTTTCTTGTGTGATTTGATGTTATGACTAATGCATTATTTAGGATAGTATTTTAGTATTTTCACATGTTCTATATATTTTCATTTATATTAGTTTACTTCATTTCCAGCTAACTAGTAAATTAACAAAATTAAGGCTGATCAAAAAAGTGGCACAACCGTACCCTGTTATAACTTATTATAACATTTGCAGAACGTATTTTTGTATCAAATAAGTATATAAAATATTTTAATTATAAATTTTATAACATTGATTATAATCTAATCTAATAACAAGGGAGGACTAACGCGGATTATAAATGTTTTTTACTTACTATGTTTTAGTGCAAATTGTTGATGTTGCATTTAATAAATAGTTCTATAGCTTTTTAATTAGTGTTTTGCGTTCTTTCTTGTTACTGTACAAAAAGTTATACTAAGTTGTAACGAAAATTGTTTCCGTTGCTGTAGTTGCTAATTGATAAAATATATTGTCTATAACACATTGAATGACCATTTCTTCTTGATATCAAGCTTAGATCTATGGTGTTCAATTGAAAATTTGATATAACACAATTTGTTATCAAGCTGGCCAAGATGGGTATCGAACCCCCGAAACCAATTGTTCAGTTTTGCAGCTCTCTCTTTTTAGTACGGTGTGAGCTTTATCGTAATTTTTGCACAACATCCTGAAAAATAAAAACCAAAAAAATCTATTCATTAATAAATTCTCACGTTCATAAGATCACGCGGCATCCAATACATCTTTTTGGAATTTCAAGAAGTGTTAAAGAGATCCATATTTTTTTTCTATTTTCGGGTGTCGGGTTTCGACACCACTTAGCGAAAGTTGCTCCTGGAACATCAAACCATCTCAGTAGCACTCGAGGATGCTACTTAAGTAGTTATACGTGTAAATATGTAGATAAATTTATTAGATTTCATTTTCGGGAGAACGATAAATAGCCGTTAAAATAAAGACACATTAGTACTGTTTAATGTCGCTTAGACGATATTCATTCTTTGAAATTCATTTTTTATAAATATGGGCGTATACTGTATAGTTGTAAATACTATCCGGCATCTAAAATATTTTTTTTTTATTTAAGTCATTAAATTTTTAATACTATATAAGTATTTTAATGATTTCTGTGATGCTATGTTTAAATCTGAAATATATAGCCAACATAAAAAAGCATAATGTTGTAACACAAATATTGCATATTATATATAAAATATAGCGTTCACTTTAATACTTAATTTTTACAAGACTTTTGCAACCAACATTCTGCCGATTGGTTTTTAAATAAATCATATTAACGATACCAAATAATAATAAATCGTTGAAATTATTAAAGCATAAGCAAATAATTTAATTAATAATGTATATATATTTTTTAATATAAACCTTTTACTTGACCTGTGATTCGTTAACCTAAAATAGCTACGGGCTTGTTATGACATTGATTGTATCTGATTTTATTTCTACGAAATGAAGATTTCTAACAAATCAAGTAAAAATAATTCCATAACTATTGTTTGTTATTTCTCAATTAATCATTTTCTAGAAAAAGTTCGTTGTTACAACTTACCCCGTGTTTGGGGCAAGATGTAACATTTACCAGAAAAAGTACTAACAATGAAAATATTACAGTTATACCTCAGATATTTTTTTTTATTTATTTTGAAAGAAAATTACATATTTTTAGGTAATTATTTTTTTAAATCAACAAATTATAGTTGATGCAATTAAATGATATAGCGTATCCTGAAAGGATATAGTCTTCTGTAACACAATTTACATGTGCCAACATCTTACAAACTATAATTTCCATCCAATCTTCTTCAATTGAATCTGTATATAGTTTTTGTTTGTTATAACTAGCTCCAAAGTATTGTTTCAACTAACTTCAAGTGTGACTTTAAACAGTTAAATCGTCACAAAAAATGTTATACATTATCAACAATTGATAAATTGAAACAAAATGAGACATAAAAAATTACAATTGGCAATAATAACGCCAACCAAAATTGCATGATAATAGAATTTTCTATAACGGGTCAAAATGATGCATCTGCACAGTACTGTTTACTGCGTAAACTAAAGCTATGGCAATATTATGTAGGACGGTTTACATGTCCAATCGAAATAACAAATATTTTAATATCGTTTAAAACAGACGTTTATTGAAAAACGTCTGTTACTACTTACCCCTGTTCAATTTACAATAAGCCCTTAGCAGCAATTTGTAGCAATTGTTTTCCATATTTTAAAAAATGCAACTAAATGCCACTGTTTATATCAGTTTAAAATCAGCTTTCGAAGCATTAAATTGTGTGTAAAGTCGGATGGAAGAAATATGATAGCGAATTTAGTTTCCAACAATACTATTATACATTGTTTTTTTTATTAAAAAACATTCAATGTTATAATCTTGCCATAGGGTTAATTATAGTTATCGCAAAAAAGCGAAAATTAAAATTTTTGCATATCTTTACTTTTCAAGACCTCCTGAACTTTAGTTACCTTAGAAATTGTGTGTATGTGTGTGTTTATGTGTATATGTGTGTGCGTTTGTGCGGATACAATTTCTGACGAAGATTTTGAGAGCACGGATCTACCGATTTGAATGGTTCAAAAAACATTCGATTCCTATTGATGAGAAGACGTGCTGATTAGTTTTTGACAGATGCGGGGCAAAAAAAGTGCCGAAAATTGTAATTTAGTTTTTGAGAGTACGTATCATTTTATGATAAAAGCATTTTACTTGTATTGACGGAATGAAGAATTGATTAAATTTTTGGGAAGGTAGGTTTACTGGTTTTGGAGATCTAGAAAAAAAGTTTAAAAAAATGCCATTTGACATTGCACATATATTGTTAGATATATGCACATCAAATTATCAGATATTTTATTGAAATTTTAATAATAAGTACATTTTTTTTTATATTTCCATGTAACTTGTACCAATGGCCATCAATTAGACTACGACGCGGCCCCTATGCTCTTCGATAATTCGTCTCTAAAACAGCGGGATTGTTTAAAAAGAAGTTCAAAATTTTCAAAAAAATTCTAAATAAAAAAAATATAAAAATATAATCCAATTTTTCAAAAACGTAATTTTTTCAAAAATTTTAAAGCACAAAAAGTTTCAGAACTTTGCCTTAAGGCACGATGCCATGCACCACTACTTAAATCTGCTATCAACACATTAAATGCTGTGTAAGGTCGGATTAGTGTTATTTTAAAAATATGCGACGATATTTTGTTCTACATATATTTTGTGTTACATATTGTTGGTTCTAAGTAATTCAAGAGCTTAATTGCAACTCATCCGTTGTGATCTGGCCGAGCCTTTGCTCCGTGTGAGGCCATCAGATATGTCGGGGCTTCGTGTTGCCTTTGTAGACATTTTAATCTGTAGCGCTACTTCTGCTCCACGCTGCTTCTCTTCCTTTTAACATCAACTGAATACTGTATGTATGAGTTGGGTTTAAAGTTAGTATGGGCTTAAAGTCTGATCGTGTCTAAACGGCTATATACTATTCCAGAAATAGTCACCGACCAAACATTCTATACATACATTGACAAAATAGAGAACACTGAATATTTACACTGTTAAACCTATATGACTACATATATGCTGATGGTATTTGTACTTCTTAACACCTTTGTGTGTAATGAATTTAATTGTTCATTACCAATTGAGCTTCACTGGAGTCAATACTAGCACGATTGGTTATTAATTTTCCGTAAGGCTTTTTAACTTCTCGTAAGGCAAGTTATAGTAATCGCAAAAAAATCGAAAATGAAAATGTTTATATATCTTTACGTTTCAGAGGTTTCTGAATATTTTGGCATACTTTAGAAAAAATGGATGTATGTGTGTGTGTGTGTATGTGCGTGTATGTATGTGTGTGCGGATACAAATTTTTGTCGACGATTTCGAGAACACGGATGAAGCGATTTGAATAATTAAAAAAATATTCGATTCGTATTGAAAAGGAAACGTGCTGATTAGTTTTTGGCGAAGGCAGGTTTAGCCGTTCCGAAGATATGGGGCAAAAAGTGCCAAAAACGGCAACTCAGTTTTTAAGAGAATGGAATGTCCGATTTGAATAATTTCACTTGCATCAGCAAGATGAAGAACTGATCAAATTTTCATGAAGGCAGGCCTAGCGGTTTCGGAGATCTAGTAAAAAAAGTAAAAAAAAACGCCATTTGGCGGTCAAAAATGATCATTAGACATATGCACATCAAATTATCAGATATTTTTTAGAGATTTTAACAATAAGTATATATTTTGTTCCTATGGGTTCCGTACCAATGTTTATCCGTTAGACGGCGACGCGGCGCTTACGCGCTTTGATATTTCGTCTCTACGCAGTTTAAGCAATACGATTGCTTTAAAAAAAAGTTTAGAATTTCCAAAATATTTCAAAAAAAAATTTTTTTTTCAAAAGTAAATTTTTGTCAAAAATTTAGTTTCTTAAAAATCTAATTTTTTCAGAGTACCTTTGTTTCAAAAATGTTAATCTTTTTGAAAAAAAAAATAATTCGTACGGGAAGTTCCAGCAATTTGCCTTAAGGCACGATGCCATGCGCCCCACTAGTTTTGGCTCAAGCTCTAAAGCTCACTCATATACTTTAAATGAATAATTTTAACTTTGTAATTCAGTTTATATGATTCTCATAAATATTAGACAATGTAACAGTATTTATAACAATCTATTTGAAAACATTTGATATTTCTCGAATATTCGTTACGGTACGGGAAGTTCCAGCAATTTGACTTAAGGCACGATGCCATACACCACTAGTTATTTTTTGTATAGCTAAGGAAATGCCTTTATGCATCCCAGACTGGTGTTCTGTCTGGGTATGTCGAACTCAATACCGCCCTGGTATAATACCGACTAAAACCTCCGCTTTGCTCTTGCCTCTGGTCCCCACGGAAACCGCCGTTAGGCATTACTTCGTGGGGGGAGGATCTAGAATGTTATAATTCTTAACTTGATTAAATTTCCGTAAGGTAAGTTATAGTAATCGTCCAAAAATCGAAAATGAAAATTTTTGAATATCTTTGCGTTAAAGAAGTTTCTGAACATTTTGGTATAACTCACAATTAGAAAAAATTGATGTGTGTTTATGTATGGATGGATACAATTTTTCGTCCACGTTTTCGGGCGCACGAATCAACCGATTTAAATGATTCAAAAAACATTCTATTTCTATTAATAAGAAGCTGGCCATTAGCGGTGATTAGATTTTGGCAAAGGCAGGTCGGGGATATAAAGCTAAATGTGCAAAAAATGGCAGTTTTTGAGAGAACATTCGATTTGAATGATTTAGAAAATTTTCTGCTTGTATTGACAAAACGACTGTTTTGAGGGAAAGAAATTTTCTTTTATTATTTTGTTTTTTTAATTTACAAAAAAATAGTTCGGATCTTTTAATTCTTGCTAAAGTTCTAAACCTCACTTATATACTTCAAATAAATAATTTTAACTTTGCAATTCAATTTATATGTTACTTAGAAATAATAGACAATGTTTGAATTCGATTGATTAATGGGACAATTCTGTCGTAACAGAGCTCATAAAATAGCGTCGGTTACGTTGTATGATTTGTTCCCTTTGGGTTCATGCTTCATGTGCTGATGTTCCAAAGAGGACTAAACCTTCTATTTGTGAGATGCTTTCTTAAAAATTAGCATCTCAGTACGTCTTTACCCTACAAGTCGATATAGTATGAACAAAATGGTTTTTGTAATCGGTAGCACATTTTTTTAATTAATATGTTATAGTTCTTACTGAATTAAAGGTTTATGTTATTGGAAGTCCATTAATCAAAGATGTGTAAAAACAAGTGAGACTGGTCATAATATCATTACATAAATAAATATAATTAAAAAAACAAAAGCAAATGTCATTTCAGTTTTATATTTTTTAATACTTTTTTAAACCTTCAAATTTTAAGTAAATTTTACAATAATTTATAATGCGCCAACGCATCGATTCATACGTCGCTCAAGCTGGAGTCTAGATAGGAAACGCAACATGGGAACTATACTGTCTTGAACACGACTTTGAACCGAAAGCCATATTAACAAATCCTAGTAAAAGATCGAATTGGCAAGCAGACAACTGCTATACCTCATTTTTCAATGAGAGTGCCGAAGGTCAATCAGTCCCAAGAAGCATTATAGTTGATCTGGTGCCAACGGCTATCAATGAAGTTTAGGTAGGAACCTATGGAATAGATAACTTGATAACTTATGAAGAATATGCTGCCAGTCTCTTTCAAATACATTCGTTCTTCAAATCAAGTGCCATTGGTCAATTGGTCCCAAGGGGCAAATATGGTTGACCTGGAGCCAAGGGCTATCAATCAAGCTTAGGTAGGAACCTATGGAATAGATAACGTGATAACTTCTGAAGAATATGCTGCCAACCACTTTCAAATACATTCGTTCTTCAAATCAAGTGCCATTGGTCAATTGGTCCCAAGGGGCAAATATGGTTGACCTAGAGCCAAGGACTATCAATCAAGTTTAGGTAGGAACCTATAGAATAGATAACTTGATAACATCTGAAGAATATGCTGCCAGTCACTTTTAAATACATTCCTTCTTCAAAGCAAGTGCCATTGGTCAATTGGTCCCAAGGGGCAAGTATGGTTGACCTGGAGCCAAGGGCTATCAATTAAGCTTAGGTAGGAACCTATAGAATAGATAACGTGATAACTGCTGAAGATGCTGGCTGTCATTACACTCGTGGTCACTGTTCAATCGGAACAGATGGAATAGATGTTATGGATCGTGTGCACAGGCTGAACTGTACAATGTACAGGTGTGCAAGGTTTCTTTGTATTTAATTTATTTGGAGGTGGTACTGGATCCGGCTTTTCATCATTATTAATATAAAGACTCCCTGATACCAACCACAAGAAATGTAAGTTGCAAGTTGCAGTAGTTCCAGATCCGCAGGTGTCAACGGCTGTTGTAGGAGTTCACCATGTCATTTTAACCACACATGCAACTATTTCAGCAGCAGACGTAGCATTTATGGTTGACAACGAAGCTATTTATGATATTTGTCGGACTAAGTTAGGAATTGAACAACCCTGCTTTACGAATTTGAGCCGTTTGATCAGTTAAGTGGTTTCTTCAATCACTGCTTATTTCTGTTTTAATATAAATTTTTATATAAACGTAACACTTGGACTAATTAATGGATAATTAAATGTCAATTTAAATGAATTTCAGAATAAATTTGTACCGTTACTGAGAATTTATTTTGTTATAGAATTTTGCACCAATTGTTTTAGTAAACAAAACTCATAATGAAGTTTTAAGTGTCAACAAGATTGCAATTCAATTACAATAATGTGCTTATGAACAAAATATAACAATATAAGTTACTGACTGAAAGCAATAATGGGAACCGCAAATAATATCGAATAACATTTTATTTTATTAAGGGGGTATTCTGGTCTACAGTCGTATGAATTTTATACGATTTTCGGAAGGTGGTAAAAAAAGACAAACACTATTTGTACTACGTTTTTTTACAAGTTATTAACTGATGTTTTAAAAATATAAAAAACGAACTATAAAAAGTCATGAGATTGAAGAGAAGATGAAATGGGGGTCTCATAAAATTGGACATTTGAATTATAGCAAATGTGATTTAAGGTTTATAACCATTCATTCATTATATTCTCGATTACGTGTTCTTTCATACTTATAATATGATCGAATTAGGAAACAATAAAACTATTTTTTATATAGCACGTTTCAGTATAGGAAAACGGTATAGGTCCATAGACTTCCGTAGTCAAGGTGTTAAATAAAATGTTACTTCCAAAACAGAATTGTACCAACGGTCTGTAATAATTACGCCTGAATGATAGATATTTATATCTCGAGATTTGAATACAAATCGTACTTTTCCATATAATTTGCATTTCTCTATTTCTTGGTAGTAAAAATTATGAAAATGTTTATCTATTTGCTATGCGATCATCCAAAATTCTGTTATCATAACATTATTCCTTGCTTGGTTATATGTAAAATCGCCTGATCGCATAGCAAATAGATACATTTTACATAACTTTCACTACCAAGAACAAGCATAAGAGAGCGTTGCCATGACAACGCTATTTTATGAGCTCTGTTACGGCAGAATTGCCCCATAAGTTTTGTTTATTTACTCGTCTGTTTTTATAAATTAAGATTAATGAAAGTTACATCTTTTATAATAATTTAATATTCCTCGAATGTTTTATTAAGGTACGGGAAGTCCCAGAAATTTGCCTTAAGGCACGATGCCATATACCACTAGTTTCTTTAAATATTGATTAATAATCAGAACCTAATATGTTAAATTTGTAATAAATGCAAAAAAGTTACTATTATGGCTTATTTTAGAAAGATTCAAATCTTTGTTGTATAAGGGAGCTAGGGGCTTTTTGTAATAGGGGTAAGTAGTAACAAGAGTTTATCAAATAGATTTAAATCGATATTAAATTTGTTTATTTGTTTGCCTCGATTGTACATGTAAACGCCCCACTATGCCGCAGGCCGCCACCAAATACAAAACTGTGCAGGTGCGTCATTTTTAGCGGTTTTCCTACTAGTTATTAAATCTCATGACTTTAAAACTGATTAAAACTTTAAATACCGTTTGTTTAAACTACTGATTTGTTTCAAAAAGAATCTAAATAACTTAAATATATTTCTAGAGCGCGTATTATAGTTTAGCAAAGTTTCGAACTCTCCATTGAAATGTGTGCCTAGATAACGCTACTAATTTTCAAATTTAAATTATTCTTTTTTTGATTCCTCATTCAAGTCATTAAATATGATGATAAAACTATTTTATTTAATTAATTATAATAACACACCCGTTTTCCGTGTTTTTAATAATTAATTTAATAAATAATTCCAAATGTATGCAATAATAACTACATTGTGCAGCATTTTTAGGTCTAGGTGTAAGTGGCATTTTGTCTTTTAAGGCAAGTCGCGAGAACTTCCAGATATATGTAAATAATAATATTTTATAATAATCTTTCTTTGAAATCATTTATTTATTCAACTGCACGAAAATAAGAACACGACTTAAATTCCAAATATAATGATTTTTTTTATGATTAAACCACTTTTTGTAGGCCTATAATATTTTAGGAAGTTTTTTGAGACCATGAACTCTATCGCTATCCAAGGTTTTCTCAATATTGTCTAAATAAATATTTTTTGTAAAAAATTGCGAAGAAACGGCTGTGCGATATTTACCAAAAAGTGGGTATACAGGAGGATCGCCAATTGATATATTTCTAAAAGTGTTTCGAATTTCTAAAAGTGGTTCAGGGTTTTTGACAAAAACGGGGATAAAAAATGTTGTACTTATAAGCTAATTGTAATGAAACGGTTTGTCCAGAAGTTCCACAGTTTTATCGAGTTTTATCAATTGTCTTAAATTCTGGTAATCGGTGCATATCCTTGCCAATTTTTTCCCAAACGATTCAGAATGACTTCAAACATCAAGAAAACATAAAACAGCAAATCGGATTTTCTGGCAAAAACTTGTCCTTCAGGAAGTTAAAACTACAGTAATTAATTTGGTATCATTTTTCTATTTTAAAACAGATATCTCATTAGAAATAAACTCTTTAAATGCATAAAGACCAGCATATTGTTTTAAAAAATATTATTCTGATCGACATTAAATATATGCAAAAAAAAATTTTTATCACCTAACCCAATGGTAAATTTGTCGCCAAAACCTACCAAATCATTGATGAATTATTATTGTCAATTTATGAATATGATACTTTGATGAGCTTATTATAGCCATGATAGCGGATATTATTTGAATGTTTCATATTTAAAATATTTATACCATAAGCAATTTCTATAATCTTGCTAATTTCTTTTTCTAACGATTTAGAACGACTTGAATCATCGAGAAAACATAAAATTAGCAAATCGGATTTCCTGGCGAAAACTTGTCCTTCGGAAAGTTAAAAATGGGGTATTTTGGCATCAATTTTCCAGCTTTCTTCACCAAATTAGTATATGTGTCACCAATTATTGACGAATTATTGGCAATTTATGATCATCATTATCTTTAATGAGCTCATTATCACCATCATAGCGGATATTATTTCTATGTTGCATAATGAAAATATTTATATCACAAATAGTTTTTTCACTCGGGAAACTTTCCTCAAAATACATCTATAAATTTCTGGTCCATGGAATTCGTTTCACACAAGAAGAAGAGATTTCGCACGTCACTTGTTCTACTGAAGTTTCTATCACTATGTGCGTAAGTAAATATTATTACTAAAGCAACGATTGACATGGAACAAATTTTGTGATTCAAATATAGATGTAACACAAAACTGAACTTGAGCTGTTCTACAAATATATCGTACAAAAACATTACATTCAAAAACAATATAATTGTTCAGTAAAACAAAGCTTAATAATGGCGATACTAGGAATCTTTTCGAACTTGTATATTTTGTATCCATAAATCATTCTCAAGTATTTGCTCTCACAGAAATATTCAGAGTTTAAATTTTTTTTCTTAATTATAGATTGTATTTTTCAAACAAAATTTTTTTGACAAAATTATTGACTGCAAACTTTTATAACAAAATACTTTAAATTGTATTAATAGCCTGGGTTATATAAATCATTTAATAGTATATAGTTGTTTTTCAAATTAAATTTTCATAAATCTGATGTTAATTGAGTGGTGTCGCACCTTTTTTGCATCGCGCCCCTCCGCTGTAATAAAAAAAATGTACTTCCTCCCCTTAATTTTTTCAACTATTTTATTTCATAAATACTCAATTGATATTATCAGACTACAAATAAGGATTCAATATTATAAAAATATGCATAAATATAATTATTTTTTCGTTTTTCTTTTATGTTAATTTAAATTTTTTGGTTTATTTTAGAAAATAGTATTTTGGAAAGTGTCACATGCGCCCCCCCCCTGTGACAGCCAGATGACCCCTGTGGGGGCGCACCTCACAGGTTGGAAACCTCTGTATCTACTAACTAATCTAATTACATTAGATTAGTCCATCGTTATATGATGATTAAGAACGTGTTCTAGCACAAACTAGTCCCGGGTTTGATTTCAACCTTGGTCAGCTTGATATCGAGCAGTATGATATCAAATGTTCACTTGATGTTATAAATCTATAAAGTGAAAGTTTTCTTACGTGGGCATTGCTGCAACAAATACACGCCCACATTATTAGATATATATGTCTAAGAGATCCATAGGGTGTTCCATGGCGTAACGGGCTACCGCGCGGCTTAGTGTGGAAAAGCTTCTGCTCTGGTAACCTGACATCGGGCAGCAGCAATGTCAATTTTTAGTTGAAAGTATAGGTCAAAAATTTGTTTGCAATTAAAAATAAACCCAATTCGGGCACTGCGCTGTAAAATGGCAATGGGAACTCTCTCGCACATCTCATTCCAAAATCGAGTTGAAGTGTAACTTAGTTCACGGACCTGCCCTGGAGTATTACCATCCATTATTTATTATTATCTAATACATATAGTCTACACATAAAAATGAATGGTGGTTGACCACTGGGTTGCTCTCTCGAGAAAAAATACTCGGCTAGAATATACGATAGCAAACACAGTTTATAGAACGTGTAGTTCTGATTGCTGTTAAAGAAAAAATGAACATAAAGTTAATGTAATAAAATTTATCCACCGAAACAGTAGATTTGTCTCATAGATCAGGATAGAACATTTTTTAATACCAGAAATTTGTTATGATTTATTTTGAATTATTAACGACTTCTGTGCAATATTGAAATAAATTGAGAATTTACAAAAATAATTTATCTTGTACACAAATTTTGATACCAAAATACTAGATGATAGTTTCTGTCTTTTGGGGAATATCTGATATAAAGATGACCAAGACAAATACTAAATGCATATTTAAATGCATATAATTTTACTATTTTATTATTCCATCTTTTCACTTGAATCTGTATAAGCTCCGCTACATACCAGACAATATTATTATTGCATGTTACAACTAGCCCCAAGGTTTTGTTTCAACTCACCTCATGTGTGATTTTTTATATTAAACAAGATAACTATTTAAACAATTTAGCAATCACAAAAACTGTTACATAATATCAAAAATTATTAAATTTGAAATAGAATGAGATATATAAAATTTAATATTACTCGATAATAACAACGCAAACCAGCATTTTATAGGTAGTTTAATTCTATATTGCTTCTCAAAAATGACGCACCTGCACAATTTACTGCGCTATTTACTGCACTATTTACTGCGTCGGTCTATGTGACAGTAGCTATGATAATGATAAATTCACTTTGATTATGTTTTTGCGAAGATCGGTCTAGCCATTTCTTCACAATTAACAAAAAAGTGTAAAAGACATATCGTCCACGTTTTTGCTAAAAATCCTGAATCAATCTAGTTCAAAAAATATCATTTGGGAATCGAGCTGTTTTTGGTAAGGGCTTAGACTGGATTTTTGGCGATTTTGATGAAACTATGTATGATGATAAATTTCAAAGGCTTAAGACGATCACTTTAATTGTACATTTAAATAATTAATTAAAACTGTGCATGATGGGTTGCGTAAAAATTTCAAAATTTATTGCCACAACTTTAAAAGTTGCTAATTTCAATTCTTAATAAGTCGATTTTTTACACTTATTGGTAAGTTCAAGATAACTTGCCTTGAAAGCAGAATGTCACTTACGCCTAGTTACATTATAAATTGTAAAGATGGTTTTAATTCTGACCCAACACTCTATTATAAACTGTTAGAGACCTGAATATCTAATTTTACTTTATCGTGATCAGTTTAACTTAACCGCATGAGCATAATTAACGTCAATTGTGCTCAAAAACACAATTTAATTAATTACTTAATAATTATCGGTAATTAAACAGAAATAAATGGTGGAAATGTGATTTAAATTCAGTTATTGTGTCTTGCGATGATAAATCATCATGTACTCATTTGCTAGGGAATAAAGAATTTATATAGAAATTGGACTAATGAAAATATAATATTTATTTGTTTTTCTCAAGTTTAATAAATATCATAAAATAGTTTTCAGTTAATAAAACAATTGGAATTTATTTTACAATGTTTTGGAATGTGTTCAACAGTTTGATTACGTGATCTGTAAAATGTAATCTATAAAATGACGTAAATTCAATTTTAATGTGAAATATTTGAAAAATCATTAATATATCAAATATACATGTATGTACTATAATTTCCTGCGAATGCGGATATGTTTATTTGATAATAATAAATTTTATTACAATTAAACATAACATAAAATATAATTTGATAATTTGAAATAATTTTATACTTAATATATTGTAAGTATTTGCAGTTATCTCTAAAAAATATTTAACTAATCGAATTTTTTTTAATTCCTGAAGGAGAAGTTTATCCAATTAGCTAATTTTATACTTTCTCGATCTTTCAAGTCTTTCTGAATCGTTTGAAACTAAAACTGAAAAAGGTATGTGTGTGTGACTATGTGAGCCAATTTTTGATCTTTTGTCGATCTAAAAGAAACTGATTTCAAAAATTTTAAAACCAATCGATAAAACAGGATTGTTTAGTTAAGTGAGATTGGCCGAGATGCTTCTAAGTGCAAAATTGCTTAGTGAATGGCATACCAGGGAGAGTTAAGTATTGCTCTCAAGATTTTAGTTTGCATTTTCTGCATAATTTCCAGATTCGATGTGGAGGCGCATTCCCATACCTCTAGCCCATAGGTCCATATTGGCTTAATGATAGCTCTGTATAAATGTAGTTTATTTTCGACAGATAGTTTGGATTGTCTGCAAAATAGCTAATATATAAATAGCTAACTTTCAATCCCTATTGATTAATTTTATTATTTACAACTATAGAAAGTGGCATTTTTCCTTAAGACAAGTTGCTCGTTAAGTAAGGTGATCATACTTCCGTAATTTATCTGGACAGTCCCGGATTTCAACCAAGTGCCCGGATTTAAAACTTTTGTCCCGGATTGTTCCGAGTTTTTGAAAAGTAAAGGTTCAAATTGAATCTTCGCAATTACTTAATAATATTATTACAATTACCCATGGAATATCTGAAAATGATATACATAATAAATATGTTTATATCAAACAATACCTTGCCGAATTCATAATTTCAAAGGCGGGATAAATTAGCTTTTCACATTAAAAATTTCAAACTTTTATTTAAAATGTTATAAAAAAATGCAAAAATTATGAAAATAAACTTTTTGACTGTCTGGCACAAGTGCTAATTTTTATTTACTCAATTATGAAGAATTTTATACAAGACTTTATACAAGAAAAAAATATTGATCATAAAATATTTTATAAATAAGATCATAAGATATTATTTAACATAAAGTTATACATAAATGAAGTTCTAAAACTTAACTGACTAAAACTCAGTAATTTTCATTTAAAAAAATTGTTTTTTTTTTTAAAAAAAACTTGACTTTGTATATTATAAAATTAGTTACCTTAAATCATACTGAGCATAACGAGCACACCCATTTTATCCCTAAGGCAAAGTGCTACTTGCAACCCTTTTTATTTAGTATATGATCTATCTACATGAGATATTAAGTTATTTGTTTATAAAGTATTAAAACAATTTTTGAATATAAAGTAAAATGTTCAGAATTGATGCAATAATGAAGTTGGACCACAAGGATGTTTAGTCTGTTTTTATACTTAAGACTATTTCTGAGTACCTTATTTCTGATGGAAATCTGTAAATTAACCGTTTTTAAAAAATCTATTCTATATTTGTTTTCAATTTTATACTATAGACTAAATATTAATTAGTTTTCGAAATGTTGGAAAAATACTATATTTTATCATCACTATTTTGTAATGTGAATCATATTTGCTACATTTGATTGTAAAGTGATATATGCTGCTCTTAGCATTTATTTTGTCGGTTTGCCATAACTATATATCATACACATTTTATTTAGTATGACTAATTAAATGATTTTGAATAAATCGTGTTTATCTCCGGAACATGTGATTCACTGAGAAACAGAATATGAGGAATGAGGCACGAGTGTTGACACTATTTTCTGTAATAATATATGTATATATATATATATATATATATAAATATATATATTGTATATATACAATAAGATTCAAGGTTAAAATAAGATTTTACTTGTAATCTGAGTTCGCGTTAGACATATCAGTCTCACAACGAAACGTTGAATTGGTACCCCCAAAAAAGTTCAAAATTGAATAAATAAATTATATTTAAAAAGAGTTTATATGAAAATATTGAATTGGAGAATTTATATAAAGACTGTTTTCCAACAAAAAAATATCAGCATTTAAAAGGATGTGCTCTGACACTACTAAAACCAATGTCGCACAACATGGTGTAATATATAAAATATATATTAGTATAATAGATAATACAACTTAAATTAAAATCTGTTACAATATACATTTACTAGAGTTATTCATACGTTTTCCGGTATGATCTTATGACTTGTTGAAGGAAAACCGCGCTATAGGAGTACCGCGTTATGAACGGCATTGTATGGAAACCTAGTTTCCAGTCCTCCGTGTTATAGAAGTATTGACTGTATTTGACTATTATTTACAAACAAATCTGCTTTTGAAAATAAAACATACTGATATTGATCGGTTGAACAAAAACCGGCCTATGGGAGTACCGCGTTATAGAAGGCGTCATATGAAAATTCAGTTTCCGGTCCACTATGTTATAGAAATATTGACTGTATTTGAATATTACTATTTACAAAGAAATCTGCCTTAGAAATAAATCATACTACTATCGAACGGTTGAACAAAAACCGCGCTATAGGAGTACCGCATTATAGAAGGCATTATATAAAAACCTAGTTTTTAGTCTAACCTGTTATACAAGTATTAACTGTATTTGACTATTATTATTAACAAACAAATCTGCCTTAGAAAAAAATCATACTAATATTGACAGGTTGAACAAATACCGCGCTAGAGGAGTACCGCGTTATACAAGGCAAATAGCAACCTAGTTTTCAGTCCACCGTGTTATAGAAGTATTGACTGTGTTTGACTGTTATTATCAACTTACCGTTGGATAAGTTATAGTAATCGCAAAAAAATGGAAAATGAAAATATTTATATATCTTTACGTTTCAAAAGTTTCTGAATATTTTGAGATACCTTGGAAAAAACGCACTTTTGTCGACGATTTCGGGAACACCGATCAACCGATTTGATTAATTCAAAAAACATTTGATTCGTATTGATAAGGAGACGTGCTGATTACTTTGTGGCGAAGGCAAGTCTAGCCATTTCGAAGATGCGGGGCAAAAAGTGCCAAAAACAGTAACTCAATTTTTAAGAGAACGGAGCGTTCGATTTTAATAATTCAAAAAACATTTTACTTGTATTGACGAAATGAACAACTAGTAAAATTTTTAGGAAGGCAGGTCTAGCGGTTATCGACTCTCAATAAAAATAAGTTAAAAAAATGTCATTTGGCGCTAAAAATGTTTATTGGACATATGTACATCAAATTATCAGATATTTCATAAAAAGAGAATATAAAAAAATGCTATTACTATGACTTAGAAAAAATTAGACTTATATACCAATCCACTATTATGTAGTATACATTTTATGTATTGAAATATATTTTTTAAACTGAACTGTAACCGAAATGAAAGATTTATAGGATTTGGCCTTTATTATCATTAGGGATATTTTAAATAGAATTAAATTTAATTAAGGAAATTTTGGCGAATGTCAAAATTATAAAATTAGAAATTTTGTTTTAACAGCTTATAAAACAATATGTGCCTCACAGCCCTTTCAATTCATAAGTTGATTACTAGAGATTATTAATTAATTACTTAACACCGTTCTAAACCCGATGTCACGATAAGAATTAATTAGAGCATAATTCTTCGTAATTGTATATTTAAAATTTCCTGGTTCAAGTAATTTGTTAATGGTTTATTTGGAAACTGAGCGGAATTATCAGTAACATTCAGACATTTCTACTGACAAGTGGGCGAGGCCTTGATACATCTCATTTCCGAATTATTTCGCTTCTGTCGAAAAACTCTAGGGAAGACTATTGCGCATAAATGTGATAAATTAATGTGCTTTTTATCAGTTATTCGGTAACATGTATTTATTAGAACTTGCGGATTTTAGTATGAAGAACTGCCTATAGTACCTACCATATGTGTACATGGTAATGTGTTAAAAGAAATTATTTAAATAAGTTTAGGGGTTATTTTGGCCTAGAGGCATGAATTTTATGCGATTGAAAAGCTGTAGAAAAACATTAATTTTGCTATATTTTTTAAAAATAGTTTTTGATTAATGTTTGCAAGGAATTGAAAAAAAAATAAAATTGAAAATAAAAATAGTCATAAAATTTTAATTCTAGACGTTGATGAAGTGGAGGTATCAAAAGTTTTGCAGTTGACGATACCCATAATTTTACTCATCCAAATAAATTGAATAAAAAAAATTATATAGGGTAGAGCACGGCATAAAAGTCCAATTTGACTTTGAGCAATATATTGTGAAAACCAAACCAATTATATCACGACAAATAATACATATCAAACAAACAACTATCTGACTATGTTAAGTGAAATCACAGCTAATTCGTCATTGTAGAAATATGTTTTCTCTTGCCGTTTTTTCAGAACTTTGTCACCTGGTCTCTTTTACCCCATAGGCGGGGTCCAATGTTTCATTTTCAATTTTAAATTATTTTACAAAAAATTGCTACATTGTCCAACCAATGCAAAATCAAAATTTCTTGGGTACATTTTGTATAGAAATAACACTGTATATAACCTTGATCTGGTATTTTGTCAGAAATATTTATCACCAGAGTTGGAATAACTATTTATTCAATTTTGTAATTTTTTCCATCTAATTTACTTTTTTTGCTATTCTTTATTTTTTACACTTTTGCCAGGGTGAAGGCTCAGATGGTTCTTTTTACCCCACCCACGAGTAAGCTTTTATAGAGGTTATGTAAAAAAACTGTTGAATCTAACTTAAAATTAACAATACATCTTATAAAACAATTAAATAACCTATACTTAAAAATTTTATTAAGGTTTCGTAAACTAAACAACAGTGCTCACAACAAAAATACTAACAATGAAAAAAATTACTTTTTATTCGGTTTTTTAAACATTACCGTTTATCTCCCGATAATGATGTTATAAGAATCAATATGATGTCTATGACTATATAAAAGATGTGTGACAATCTTTTTCCATTTACTTTCAAATATTGTCGTTAAAAAATTATTAAATGTACTCGTTCTTGAGATTGAGATTGTCGGTTATGGATCTTTAAGCCCCGTTCAATTATATATGTTATATTTGATTTTTTTATATTCTCGATTTTTTTTAAAATAGTAAAAATCGGAATTTAGGGTAGTTCATACTGAAAAGAAGCCTTTAAAGAAAACTCTGTAAAATTAAGTAAAGCAGTCCAGTAGAAGTTGAGAAATCGTGGGTATCATTTCAAAAAAGACAGTTTCGAGTAAAACTAGTTAAAAGTTTTGCAGAGGAAAGAAAGAGGATTATCGTGGCCAAACAGTCTATATCTACAGAAATAATTTAAATTTTGAAAAATCCTCTTGTACACATATGTTTGAAGAGTTAAACTTTGAAAATATCCCAAAATAACTTTTTTTTTTATTTCAGACTAGAATACTCCCTAAATGAAATAAATTATATAAAAAATTACATTTTAAATTGATACATTAAATTGTCAAATTGCCTTACCATTGGTTGCAAGTAATTACTGTCTGGTCATCAAATTTACAGTTTAAGAAGTTTATATTAATAATAATCGACATATTATCTTATGTCATATAGTGGAAAGTAAATTCCAGTGGAAACATTCCAATTTACATTCCACTGTAGATGGCAAAAGATTATATGTAGAAACTTATGGAAATGATAAAGATTTTATAAATTTCTACAATTTTTATATCAACATCTAAATTATTATAAAATATTTGTATAAATAATGCAATATATAAAATTATATTGCTTGCAGACACACATTTATATGTATTAGTAGTCTCTATAATTATTACATCTTGGGATTTTACCATGTAATTACTACATGTAAATTTATTGTGCTATTTTTTGAAGTCAAATAATTACTTGTTTGGCTGATTTATAATATAATTTAGTAATGAAGTCCCAAAAATTGGAAAAGCAATATTGACGATAAGACTCATAGTAATTGATTGCAAAATAATTGCACTTTGAAAATGATATTAATTTTAACGATAAAAGTAAGAAATTTGTAGGCAATTGGAAAGGAAAAGCAATTTATAAATTAAATTATATGCAATTGCTGTTTGTGTTTATCTAAATAAATAAATTAAATACAAGTTTAAATGCATTATTGCATTATATAATTCAAAAATCTGATATCATTGGTTTAGATAAAAAAAAATAATAGCAAAGTGTAACTCGATCATAAAATCTCTTCCGCTCTTGATAGGCTATGATGACTTTTAATGCACGTAGAATATTACAAATCAAGCATTAATTACAAATTTACCATTTTATTTATTTTGCGGTTAAACCGCCTTTGTTCTATATAATTCTAATTGTGTCAACATCGTTTTATGTAGAAACATATCATTTACGAATTATTTTGTCCCTGGCGGGAATTTCTGGGGGGCGCCCCACGTGGCTATGTGATAAATTAACTTGGCTGGTAATTGGAATTTTGTAACACATATTTATTCGGAACTGGGAATATTATTTTAGGCACACTTATTATTTTGGGCAATTTATTATTTTAGCATACGTATTTTGATACTATCTGTATAATAGCCTATAATTTTGTAATACATTTTAGTCTAAAAAGGGTAACTTTAGGACAGAAGATATTTAATCATTTCGACGTAAATTAGGTCATATGTAATGGCGTAGAATGCCTACAAATATAAAATAGAGTAAAACGGGTTTTAAAGTTTCGCGAGTAAAAAGGTCCACCACATATATATAAAAACAAGTTAAGTTAGAAATTTTTTAACAACAATATTTGAAAGTAGAAGGAAGAAGATGTATATCCAGCTATCACATTGATTCTTACAACGTCACCATCGGGAGATAAAAAAAAAAATTAAAATTCGTAACAAAAGTATTTTCTTTTGTGGTTAGTTGTTTTGGGTAAACTGTTGTTTAGTTTACGAGACCTCAATATAATTTTTTGATATTTAATTGTTTTATAACATGTATTGTTAATTTTAAATTAGATTTATCTGTTTTTTATGTAACCTCTATAAAAGCTTACAAGTGGATGGGGTAAAAAGGAACAACTGAAACTTTACTTTGACAAAGGTGTAAAAAATAAACAATAGTAAGTAAAAAAATAAATTAAGTTAAGAAGGATTCTACAAGAGATTAATTAAATAGTTATCCACCTCTGCTGATGAATAATACTGACAAAATACCAGATTAATTTTATATACAGTGTTATCTCTGTAAAAAATTCACCCACGAAATGGCATAGAATATAATGACTGTAAATATAAAAGAAATCTATATGTTCCATTAATTGAACAATGTTGCTATTATTTCGTGAAATTATTTTAAAATTAAAAATAAGTAATTGGATTTGTTTGTTCTGTGTCTGTTCCATTTTACCCCGCCTATAGGGTGAAAACGACCAAGTGACAAATTTTTGAAAAACAGCAAAAAACACATTTCTACAATGATGAATTTGCTGAGATTTTCAATAAACATAGTCAGGTAGATGTTTGTTTGATATGTGTTATCTGTTGTGATATAATTGGTTTGGTTTTTGCAATATAATTCAAAGTTAAATTGGACTTTTGTGCTCCGCCCTACCCTACCATATATTTTATACACATATTTTTGAGGTGGCTTACTCGGTCGAAGATCTCTATTTCTTGGTCATGTTTTTGTATTTTGTGTTATTTTCTGACACTTTTTCCTTTGGTTATATATCTTATCTTTTTTACTTGCTGATCAGATAAATTCCGAATAAATTATAGAGGCATCGTTAAAAAATTCGATCTCCAAACAAAAAGGTTTAATTCTGCTTTCTATTTATCTATAACATATTGAAACTTCTATTATTGATAATAAAATATTTTTATTATTTTTGTACGAAATGTTTCAGTACTCTCATAGTTTTGCATTTATTAATTATGTGAGTGTCATTCAACTTACAATGGGGAGATAGGGTTTTATTGTAATAGGGGTAAGTAGTAACAGACATTTTTAAATAAGATCTTGGACGATATAAAATAAAAATTAAAAATTATTTTTGAAGTGAAACTTCTTTAGGCGCAACTAGAGTGTAAATCCGCACAAATGCAACGAAAATGCGTTACGCCAGAACTGTACGTCATTCGCTTTTGATGAAATCATTTCTATACGGGTCGACTGTGATTAGTTGTCGTGTATGTGAATAGAAATCTGTCGTTGTAAGCGTACCGGCATCAACGTTGTGTGCATTCCGATATCAACAAGGAAATCAGCATAGATAAATAAACATTTTAAAGTTAGATCGTAGTACATATCTTGATTTAATAAGAATGCCTGAATCAGAAGAATATTTTACCCTGTTCCTTGAAAATAATAAAACAAAATAAGCATTTGTGCCGTGTACTAAACGTAAGTTCATTGATTAGAAATAATTTCTATATTATTCGTAGTTTCTATAAATCTTTGAGTTATTAAAATGGAAAATATTTTTTAGGCAAGACAGATATTACAGCTGTTCAAAGAATGAGATTATATCGCCAGCGAAAAAGTAAAAAAATACAAGCAGTCAATGAATGTATGTTAATTATTTATTAATTTATAAAAAGAACTGTTACAATAAGCCCCTAGTCCATCTGCTTCTTTTATTTATCTTCCCGAAGAAGTTGCCAGATGTTTTTGGCAGAAAATTCGATTTTCTAATTTTAAGTTTTCTCGACGTTTCAAATCATTGTGAATCGTTTCGCTTTAAGACAAAATACTATTTGCTTACTATTGTTCTTGAATTAATATTTCAGTAAAATTCATATTAGTAAATTAATACATTTATATCTATTTACTAACGTTTCGTGAATTGTTTTATCATTTTCAGTTAATATAAACGATTAAATTGTTGCTGAAGATTACTTTGTCAGAACATGAACTTGGTTATTACCATGGTTCGTTACTAACAATATTTTCAAGATAAAAAATTGTCAATAATGTTCTTTATTTGATAAATGCTATGCCTATTAATAAAAAGATTCGCTCTTTATTAAGATTTTTATTATAGTAATTTAGTAATATTATCAAACTCGTTGATTTCCTGATTGAATTCCCAAGTAGCATCTGGTAAAACCCCAAAGACACAATTCTTCGTGCATGTGAACAAACTAATAATTTAAAGCCACGTTATTTTGCAAAACGTATATGATATAAAATAAAATAAAAACACCTTTTTTTACACCAGTTTAAAAAAAACGTCAAAATTTTCATTTAAGGATGACTCACAATCAGTAGGAATGTTGATACAAGAGTTGTTAGAATTACTAAACTCCAGATATTTTCCATACTTCTAATTTATTGATGGTTTTTAAACTAAAAAAACAAAATGTAGTGGTTTAGCATATAAATAGATAAATTATATGGGTTTTGATATTAAAACTTTTTGTGCGATCTTTAGAATTGTCTATGTGTATGTTTAGCGGTTCTGCATATTTGCATAAACTTGTTTATATACAATATCAGAGATTGCGAACCTTTTATCAATAGAGATTTATGTGGACGCGACGAAAGGAAAAATTCTAAACTAATGTTTTTTTTTTGGATATTACACCAGGTCTATAATAGCAAATGTTCTCAGGAGTGATTTATCTTCTTATAATTTGTCATTCCAATACATTCATTTCTAACTTTAAATATTTTTAACTTCCCGTAGGGTAAGTTATAGTAATCGCAAAAAAATCGAAAATGAAAATTTTTATATATCTTTACGTTTCAGAGGTTTCTGAATATTTTGGCATACCTTAGAAAAAATGGATGTATGTGCGTGTGTGTGTGTGTGTGTGTGTGTGTGTGTGTGTGTGTGTGTGTGCGTGTGTGTATGTATGTGCGGATACAAATTTTCGTTGACGATTTCGGGAACACGGATCAACCGATTTGAATAATTCAAAAAGCATTCGATTCGTATTGATAAGGAGACGTGCTGATTAGTTTTTGGCGAAGGCAGGTCTAGCCGTTCCGGAGATACGGGGCAAAAAGTGCCGAAAACGGTAACTCAGTTTTTAAGAGAACGGAGCGTCCGATTTTAATAATTCAAAAATCATTTTACTTGTATTGACAAGATAAAGAATTGATCAAATTTTCATAAAGGCAGGTCTAGCGGTTTCGGAGATATAACGATAGAAGTAAAAAAAAATGCCATTTGGCGGTCTAAAATGATCATTAGAGATATGCACATCAAATTTTCAGATATTTTATAGAGATTTTAACAATAAGTATAAATTTTGTTTATTTTCCTATGGGTTCCGTATCAATGTTTACCCGTTAGACAGCGACGCCGCGCTTACGCGCTTTATATTTCGTCTCTATGCAGTTAAAGCAGTACGATTGCTCTGAAAAACAAGTTCAGATCTTCCAAAATATGTCAAAATAAAAAAAAAATTTAAAAAAAAAAAAAAAAAATAAAAAAAAATTTTTTTTAAAAAAAATTTTTTAAAAAAAATTTTTTTTTTCAAAAAAAAGTAATTTTTTGTCCAATTTATAGTTTCTCAAAAATCTTATTTTTTCGAAGTAAATTTTTTTCAATTTTTCAATTTTAATCGTTTTTAAAAAAAATAATAATTTTTGGTAAGGGAAGTTCCAGCAATTTGCCTTAAGGCACGATGCCCTAATTGCCTTAAGACAGAATTCCACTTACAGCTAGTCTTTATTTTTTTTTTGTTATTATTGTCAATAAATATTTGAAGATACTTGTATAAAAAATAATATTTCTAAAATATTTAAGATTCTAAGAAAATTATAATTGTGCAAATTTTCAAAATGAAATAAATGTGTTACTTTCATTCGGATTTTTAACTTCCCGAAGGAGAATTTTGCAGCCAGAAAATACAATTTGCAGATTTTAAGACATTTTGAATTCTTGACACCAAAATTGAAAAAAAATATTTGTGTTCATATGTGATTTTAAAGTTTAGTAGATGTTTCTCCAAAAACGGCTGCACCGATTTGAAAAATTGAATGATAAAAGCTAAAAAAGCCATCAAAAACCAATTCTTTAGAATTAGCAGAAAAACGTTTTAGCCAAACTGATTCAAAAACTGTTTGTAATATATCAACTGAGAATCGTGCAGATTAGCTTTTGGTAAAGATCAACCGGATCGTTTCTTCATAATTATTTATTATAAAAATTGTTTTTGACGATTTGTATGATAATAGAATTCATAATCTTAAAGAAATTCCTAAAATATTACAGACCTACAAAAAGTTGTTTAATTATAAAAATTATTGAAAGTTTGGAATAATGGGCAGTGTCAAATTTCAAAATTATGTCGTCAGAATTTTAAAATTAGCTAAATTTTAATTCTTATAGTGATTAGGTCAAAAAAATATACATTGCAACCTTAAGCCTTAAGGCAGAATGCTATTTCCATTCATAATGCAATTTCCCTTATTAGTTAAGGTTTATTTGTATGAAATCTTCAAAAACTTCACGTGAGGGGGGGGGGGTGTTTTACAAAAACTTACCATTCTACTAGTTACGAGGAGAGGGGGGTTTCTAATAAGATTCCACGTATATTTAATTTTTACTTGAATTTAAAAACAAAATCTAAATTATTCAAGAATTTTGAAAAATTCCACGATTTTTTCTACATACTAAAAATTCACATGTAGTTTGAAATAGCACCACGTATTTCCAAAGAGAGAGATTCAAAAATTTAAAAATTTATCACGTGATCAATTGTCCTAAATGCTCTTTTAAATACCATTGTACAATAAGGTTTAGATATGTATTTAAGTTCTTATCTTATGTCTACAAAATGCATTTCATATTATGATTTAATTACGTGTAAATGAGCAAATGCGTTTTTGAAATTGAAACTTACCTTTCCATTCTACTCCATATATTTTGACAAAAAATTATAATTATGTGTGCAAGAAGGACATATTTAAATTCTCTTGTAGAATAATAATAAATGTTAAACTTCTTAACTAAACCAATCTCAAACTTTAATTTTATCGTTACTGGATGTGACATGATTGATAGGTACAATATTAAGTACGTTAAATAACTTATTAAATGTTGGCAAAATTTTGGCAATGCAGTGATAAAGATAATTCAGAAGCCATTTTTTTATAAAACAAAAATGTTAAGGTAATACTATGTTATGAGTCTATAATCGTATGAGTCAGTAGTAACAAACTGTTAAAAAGCTTTGTACAGTGACACCCTGGATGTCACAATCAGTAAGGATAAAATTAAGGTTCGAGAATGATTTTAAGTTAAGAAGTTTAACATTTATTTTTATTCTACAAGAGAATTTAAATATGTTCTCCTTGCACACATAAATTTAATTTTTTGTCAAAAAATATGGAGTAGAATAGAAAAGTAGGTTTCCCTTTCAAAAGAGAATTTGTTCAACTATACCTTGTTAAAACATAATATTTAATGCATTTTGTAGACACAATAAGGTGAAAACTTAAATATTCAACTTAATTGTACGATGTTATATAAAGAAACCGTTTTTTCTACAAGTTTTAAGAATTTTTGAGCCGCCCTCCTTCTTGGCGATACGTGGTGATATTTAAAATTACTCCCCCCCAATTTTTAGTATGTAGAAAAAATCGTAAAATTTTTGGAATAATCAGGTAAAAAATAAATACACGTGATACCTTATCAAACCCTTCGTACCCCACTTAATATTTTGTGATTATTTGGCAAACCCGTAACACAGCATTACCTTACCATTTCTAGTTCATCCAAGAAGTGGCCCCTGAATTTCTTCCTCCATTCATAAATGTTGGTGTCCCATGTATTCGTGTTTTGACATCACAACTGACTGAAAGCAAGTTTTGTTGTGACGTTCCTCTCAGTCAGTTTACGGATGGCACCTCGAGGATAAGCACGTTCGTTTGCTTCCGTATCTAATCGCGCGAATTATAAATTATAAATTATCATCAACTGATAATCACAATTAATTTTTTTTAAATTATCTTTAGTCTTAAGAAGTGAACATTTGAGTGAGTTTTCTATGATTTATGCAGTGTCTATATTTCAAGAAGTTTTTTGTGTTGATTGTTAATGATAATTTGTGGTAAATTAAATAATTATTTGATTGATTGGTGATGTTGTGATGGTAAGCAAAAGATTTATATTATTTAATATATATATATATATATATATATATATATATATATATATGGTTGGTCCTTAATATGGATTTAATTTTTTTGCTCCCAGGGTGTCAAATGCTTCCAAATTGATAAAAAAATATTCTCTGAAATTTTTAGCTCTTAATATTAACATTAAGATAGTCCGCACTCCAACCAATGTTTCTTAGTTCTTTTTCCTAAGTAAATACTTATTTTATAAAATATATTACATTTTTGTTGCAATTTTTTTATTTATGTTAAAAATAAGTAAATACAATGTTATTATCAAAATTCTGATTCACTGTCGCTATGTTATAAAATTCTATAAAAACAAATAGAATTTTACCCATGTTATTTCCATAAGAAACTTTGGTTGGAGTGCGGACTATCTTAAGTTAATATTAAGAGCTAAAACTTTCAGAGAATTTTCTTTATAATTTTGGAAGCATTTGAGCCGCTGGGAGCAAATAAAATCGAAATTATCTATATCAAGAACCATATATAAATAAATATATATAAACATGTTTATTTGCACTAGAAATAAAAAGCATAGAATAATTAACTATTCATTATGAACTGTATATGTTTTGACATCATTCAGAAAAATTAAAAAAACTGTTGTTATGAGTTTATAAAATTCCAAGATTACTAGGAGATATATTAAATATAGAAAATATCAAAACACACCAAATCAGAAAAAAATACACACATTTCCTAGTTTGGTATGTATTGATATTTTTTATATTTGCTATAAATTTTAGCAACCTTGGAATTTTTTAAACTTCGAAATAATTTTCAAATTTTTTTTAGTATTTTTTATAATTATGCGCGTTTTGACTCTGTGTCATCATTCAGTACATTAACAAATCCTAAAAAACATTTTACAAAGTTTATAAAATTACAAAACTACTAGAAGATATAATAAATATAAAACATATTAATAAATACCCAACCAGGAAGGAGCACATACACATTACCTGGTTTAGTATTAATATTTTTTATATTTGTTATATCTTCTAGTAAGCTTGTTACTTTATATACTTTGTAAAAATTATTTATTATTTATATTGATATTATTTGATTGTTTATAATAATTATTTCATATTTTAATTATTTGTTAATCATTTATTACTTTTTATTTGGACCATTTGGCTGCAAATAAATATTTAGAGAACATATTTCAACGTCGAACAAAAATTCTTATAAAATAGGGGTTGGTGTTAAGAGGGTAAAAATTTAGGGTTATACGTATTTTTTGCATTCGTATTATAAAAAAATCAAAAAATTGAAAAATGGAAATTGATACGAAAAAAATTCAAATATAAAATATAAAATTTGACTAGCAGTTCATACGTAGATAGAACCGTAACATAGTGTTGCCATAACATTTCTTTCACCGTAACATAGTGTTGCCAAAATCATTTTTTTTTTGCAATCATTATCATTATTACATTTACATTTATATATTTATATTTATATAAAATATTTATATTTATATTTATTAACTTCCCGTAGGGTAAGTTATAGTAATCGCAAAAAAATCGAAAATGAAAATTTTTATATATCTTTACGTTTCAGAGGTTTCTGAACATTTTGGCATACCTTAGAAAAAATGGATGTATGTGTGTGTGTGTGTGTGTGTGTGTATGTGTGTGTGTATGTGTGTGTGTATGTGTGTGTATGTGTGTGTGTATGTATGTACGTGTGTGTATGTATGTGCGGATACAAATTTTCGTCGACGATTTCGGGAACACGGATCAACCGATTTGAATAATTCAAAAAACATTCGATTCGTATTGATAAGGAGACGTGCTGATTAGTTTTTGGCGAAGGCAGGTCTAGCCGTTCCGGAGATACGGGGCAAAAAGTGCCGAAAACGGTAACTCAGTTTCTAAGAGAACGGAGCGTCCGATTTTAATAATTCAAAAAACATTTTACTTGTATTGACAAGATAAAGAATTGATCAAATTTTCATAAAGGCAGGTCTAGCGGTTTCGGAGATCTAAGGAAAAAAGTAAAAAAAAATGCCATTTGGCGGTCAAAAATGATCATTAGACATATGCACATCGAATTTTCAGATATTTTATAGAGATTTTAACAATAAGTATAAATTTTGTTTATTTTTCTATGGGTTCCGTATCAATGTTTACCCGCTAGACAGCGACGCCGCGCTTACGCGCTTTATATTTTGTATCTATGCAGTTAAAGCAGTACGATTGCTTTGAAAAACAAGTTCAGATTTTCCAAAATATGTCAAAATGAAGAAAACATTTTTTTTTTTCAAAAAAAATTTTTTTTAAAAAAATTTTTTCTAAAAAAAAATATTTTTTAAAAAAAATTTTTTTCAAAAAAAAGTAATTTTTTGTCCAATTTATAGTTTCTCAAAAATCTTATTTTTTCGAAGTAAATTTTTTTCAAAAATGTTAATCGTTTTTACAAAAAATAATAATTTTTGGTACGGGAAGTTCCAGCAATTTGCCTTAAGGCACGATGCCCTAATTGCCTTAAGACAGAATTCCACTTCCAGCTAGTATTTTTATCCTGGGACGACATGTTACATGTGATCTTGTCTTACACAAAATAATCAATTTTATTTTGAATACTAAAAATTTTATTCAGATGTAGATATCAGATATATTTTCATTAATTGCTATTGATAAAATTCATTTATCTAATATTTTCGTCTTACATTTACATACTTACTTTATAATTTATCTTAGTCGTCAATAGTTTCTGAAATCTCTCCGAAATTGATACTAGTTACTTGAAAATTTTTATTGCTATTATTTTTATGAGAAAAAAAAAATTATATCGTTCTTAAAAGATATTTAATTTATTTGGTATATATTTAAATTATTGGGTATATCAATATAAATGATTACAAGTACCTAAAGGATATTCAAATTATTTGGTACATATTCGACATCTATAGAATATGTTCATATTTTTTATAATTTTTCAAAAAACATTTTGGTGCCAATTATACGGTTAAAAATATTTATAGATAGAAAGAAGAATATTGTTTGTTTTTTACTGACGTGTAAACTTTAAAATAAAAAATTAGGAAAACTATAACAGTACATTTGTGTATAGATATACATTATGCATTTGCACTGGTATGTATAGGTAATATAAAAATATAATAATATTAATAATAAATATTAATCTGCGCAAAGACAGGCCTATGGTATGAGAGCACCACAAATAAATGATTATTTTTCCCTCCCTTGTTTATTATTTCCTTAACCGTTTTATTTACTTCAATTATACTTTTTTATTGATTTTAATGCATTTTCTTTACAAACTTCTGGTTCCATGTTTCCTGATCCTGTGCTTCGGCTTTCAGTTCCCTGTATTTTCTCTACTCGCGTAAGTCATCAATCATCTGCATTCTTCTTCTACTCAATCCCTTCAGTCTTTCTACTTTATTTTACCTAATAATATTATAATTAGAAAAATTCATCGGGATGTGTAATAAAATAAATAACAAAAATCAATATCTGATCTTAAATAACATATTAAATTATTTAGAATGTTGTTTGAGTGAGGAATTATATATTCAGAGAAATTCTTAATTTTGTTCATTGATATTTAAAAAATTATATATAATAATTTTGCGCGATTTTTATGAAAATTTGCGTGATATTAAGGTTGGTCTTAATGATCATCCTGAAATATAATAGGTCTGCAAAAAGTAATTTAATTATAAAAATTCAATAAAGTTTGGAAAAATGGGCGATTTCAAAAATTTTGAATTTTATAGTAACAATTAGGATTATTTACACATATCAAAAACTTGCCTTAAGGCTTACTGCCACTTGCATGCACCAATAATTTATTGTAACAAAGCTTACTAGACTTACTTATTCTAACTAATCTTACATACTAGACAAAGATAATTTATTACTTGGTGAATAATGATTTATGGTATTTAAACTATTCCCAAAAATTTTTCTCAAAAAATTTATTTAATCCCAATTATTCATGGCAAAAAAATCAATTACGTTGGTTACGTTCAATTCAATAAACTTTGAAACGTAAATATTACAGTCACAATTTAACTTAATGTTGCATGGATCTTTGCCAACAGATTTTAACATCTCTTTCGAAAATACCACAAAAACATATTTCAATAGATGAATTTAACTATAATTTATGATTGAAAATTTCTAACAATCATAATATATATGTTAACAAGTATGCTCTTATAATAGAAATAACGTTATCGTTCAATAATTACAAGAACGTGCTGCTTGAAGGATAAATTGTTCGAGGTAGTATGAGAAAATTTCTTCGAGACATTTTAGTGGAATTTAGTTTTTTGGATAGTACTAAAATTTGTTTAATATAGCAAATTTGGAAATGGTAATTTGAAATTTATAAAAAAACTAGTTGTTTATGGAATCGTGCCTTAAGGCAAATTGCTGGAACTTTCCATACCGTAAACTAAATTATTAAAAAAAAACATTGCAAAACTTTGAAAAAAATATATTTTTGATAAATTTTGATATTTCTGAAAAAAATTGCCTGAAGGCAAATTGCTGGAACTTCTCGTGCCACAATTGAATATTCGAGCAAAAAAGTCAATAAATGTTGATCAATGATTAATTACAATTGTTTTAAATAATTTCAAATAGATAATTATAATTACTATACATTTATTCTTTCATATAATATACAGTGACGATCTTTTTACCCAAAACAAACAAAAGTAACAAAAGTAGTGCTGAATAAATCCATCTGAAGATATTTCTTACAAGTATGAAATGTATACAATTTTAAAACTGAATTGTAAATTTAAAATTTATATTTAAAGTAAAAAGTAAAGTAAAACTTTGTATATTTTTGAAAAACAATTTTTTCTGAAGATTTTGAAATTTGTTTGAACCGTATAAAAAATTAATAATTAAAAATTTTAGTATGGAACTAAAAAGTTGTTACAAAATTTGTTCTTATTATTAAAATACCTATAAAATATCTGATAATTTGATGTAAATATGTCTAATGATCGCCAAATATATTTTTTTACATTTTCCTCTGTATCTCCGAAAGCGCTAGACCTACTTACCCAAAAATTTAACCAATTGTTGATTACGTCAATACAAATGAAATATGTTTTCATCATTCGAATCATTCGAATCGGGTGCTCCGTTCTCTCAAAAACTGAATTACCGTTTTTGGCACTTTTTGCTTCGTATTTTCACCAAAAACTAATCAACACGTCTTTTCATCAATAGGAATCGTATGTTTATTTAATCATTCAAATCGTTGATTCGTGCGCCCAAAATCGTGGACAAAAAATTGTTTCCAAACATGCATACATACAAACACACACATACATCTATTTTTTCTAAGGTATGCAAAAATTTTCATTTTCGATTTTTTTGCTATTGCTATAACGTACCCTACGGAAAGCTAAAAAAATAACTTTAATAACAATTTTAAAACACTTTTAAATTATTAAATGTGATTAAATTTTTATAAAAATTATTGTTGAAGTATTTCTAAAGATTTAAATTTGTTAAAACAAGACATTTTAATGACATCATCTACATCTACATTGTTGACATGTAGGTTTTTCTTTCACATTTGTAGTACATATTACTTTAACTTGAATATTTTAACTTGATTTATACTATTTAACCCAAATATTTTTCACCATTCAAATATTTCTATCTCACTCAAACATACGAAAGAAAAGAGATGGATGAAGCAAAGATTTTTGTGTTTGATACACACAGTTAATTAGTCATACTACATTAAAAAATGATTAATTAATGCGTAGTAAAATTATCAAAATGTTTACGTAAGTTTGAAATGCTGGTTTTAAATTGCTAATATTTATATTATTTAGGCATATTTTATTATTATACACTGTTACATGTTTATGTATACAGTGAATCATTAGCAAAACCATTAAAAGCAAAGAAAAATTATACAAGTTTGTCATGAAATTTTTTACTAAAATACAAATATGACATTTGCACCAGTTATTAATACATCATAAGATCTACTGATTATATTTCTACAAAATGAAGATGGGTAGATGCTGTACCCATTCCTTTACCCAATCAAGTAAAAACTAGTGGTGTATGGAATCGTCCCTTAAAGCAAATTAATAAAAAAAAATTTTTTCACAAAAGCAATTGTTTCGTCAACACAAGCAGAAAGTTTTTTGAATCATTCAAATCGGATGTTTCGTTCGCTCAAAAACTGCAATTTGTTGCACATTTAGCTCCGTATTTGCGAAACGGCTAGACCTGCCTTTGACAAAGACTAATCACCACTTTTTCCATCATTACATGCTATTGAATGTTTTTTCGGATCATTCGAATCGGATGTTTCGTTCTCACAAAAACTCGATTTTTATTTTCTGCACCGTTCGCTCGATATCTTCGGAACGGCTTGACCTGCCTTTGTTAAAAACTAATCAGCACATCTATCTGTCAATAGGAATCGAATGTTTTTTGAACCATTCATATCGGTTGCAATTGCATCCATACATACATACACACACATCCATTTTTTCTGAGCTATGCCAAAATGTTCAGAAACCTCAAAAACGAGAAGAAATGTAAAAATTTTCAATTTCGATTTTTGGACGATTACAATAACTTACACTACTGGATGTTAAAAATAATTACTATTAAATAATTAAAATTGTTACACGCATTTAATAAACGATTTATCAATATTATTTTGATCCATTTATAATAATTATAGATTAATTAATCATAATACTTGTCCCATTACCCAGAAATATAAATTGTGATTATTAGGTATAATACTCGTTTTTTATTTTGCAAAATTATTAATAGTAGACCGACACGACAATAGCATATTAATAAATGACGCATTTAATGTAATTGATATTTGCGGTTGCGTGTATTAACTGTTGTTATATAGATGTTGAAGAACAAGTTTTTTACGACAATTCCATTATAATGTAAACCAGATGAACGATAAATGTTCATTTTCTATGATATTAGACATGAACTACACTCACTTTGACAAATTGTGAGCATTCATTCTCTTGAATCTAGTTGAAGAAATTTTAGCAATTTAAAAAAAATGTATTGCCATTTGGAATCGATTTTTTACAAATAAATTAAATAATTAATAATTTTAATTAATTAATTAATTGTAAATGCTGATGACCTTTGTTGTCGATATATCAGATCAATGTTATTTGCGGTGTAATCTTTGTAAAAATATGGCACTGAAATTTTTATTTACCATTCTTTAAATAATTAATTTATAATTTTGTAAAATTCACATGAAATTTAAAAAAACGTTGTATCTTTTACTCTGATGGATGACAAATTTTAGAAAAAGAGCTGAAAAGCATATTTTTATAATTAGGAATTAACTGAAAATTTTACTGAACATAGTGAACATTTTTAATAAAGAAATAATTTTTTTGAAATAAATTCAAAACAAAAATCGAAATTATAACTTTCATCACCTGTTTTTGCTCAATTGATAGATTAGCCAAAATCTAAAATCATTTTTTTTGCATTTCTTCACGTTTCAGAGGTTTCTGAACATTTTGGCATACCTCAGAAAAAATGGATGTGTGTGTGTTTTGTATTTCTGCATTTTTTCGTTCACGTTTTCGGCCGTACGGATTAACAGATTTGGATGGTTCAAAAAACATTCGATTCCTATTGATAGAGAGATGTGCTGATTAGTTTTTGGCAATGGCAGGTAAAGTCGTTACGGAGATACGGAGCAAAGAGTGCAGAAAATAGAAATCGAGCTTTAGAGAGAACGGAGTATCCCATTTCAATGATCCAAAAAATATTCAATTTGTATTAGTAGGGAAAAGTGGTAATTAATTTTTGGCAAAGGCAGGTCTAGCCATTTTGAAGATACAGAGGTATATGTACCAAAAATGGCAGTTTTTGAGAGTACTAAGCATCCTATTTGCATTACTCAAAAAACTTTCTGCTTGTTTTAACAAAATAATTGCTTTGAGAAAAAAATGTTTGTTTCAAACTAATTTTTTTTCAAACATTTTTTTTTGTATATCGAGAATAATTCAGAATTTAATTTTAATTCTGGCTAAAGTTCTAAAGCTTACATATATAGTTTAAACAAATATTTTAACTTTGCAATTCAGTTTATATAATTCTTATAAATATTAGACAATGTTACAATATTTGTAATAATCTATTTGAAAACATTAAATATTCCTCGAACATTTCGTTACGTTGCGGGAAGTTCCAGCAATTTGCCTTAAGGTACGATGCCATACACAACTAGTTTTATTTCAAATTACAAAAGATAAATTCGCAAAAAGGAATTGGAGGATTGTATTGAAATTCTATATTTTTAGAAATTCGCATATTTAACTTCATAAACTGTTTGAACAATGTATGTAAGTCAATTCTGACAGCGTAACATCTTAAAAGAACGCATAGAAAAACTAGCTATAAGTGGAATTCTGTCTTAAGGCAATTAGGGCATCGTGCCTTAAGGCAAATTGCTGGAACTTCCCGTACCAAAAATTATTATTTTTTGTAAAAACGATTAACATTTTTGAAAAAAATTTACTTCGAAAAAATAAGATTTTTGAGAAACTATAAATTGGACAAAAAATTACTTTTTTTTGAAAAAAATTTTTTTTAAAAAATTTTTTTTTAGAAAAAATTTTTTTAAAAAAATTTTTTTTTGAAAAAAAAAATGTTTTCTTCATTTTGACATATTTTGGAAAATCTGAACTTGTTTTTCAAAGCAATCGTACTGCTTTAACTGCATAGATACAAAATATAAAGCGCGTAAGCGCGGCGTCGCTGTCTAGCGGGTAAACATTGATACGGAACCCATAGAAAAATAAACAAAATTTATACTTATTGTTAAAATCTCTATAAAATATCTGAAAATTCGATGTGCATATGTCTAATGATCATTTTTGACCGCCAAATGGCATTTTTTTTTACTTTTTTCCTTAGATCTCCGAAACCGCTAGACCTGCCTTTATGAAAATTTGATTAATTCTTTATCTTGTCAATACAAGTAAAATGTTTTTTGAATTATTAAAATCGGACGCTCCGTTCTCTTAGAAACTGAGTTACCGTTTTCGGCACTTTTTGCCCCGTATCTCCGGAACGGCTAGACCTGCCTTCGCCAAAAACTAATCAGCACGTCTCCTTATCAATACGAATCGAATGTTTTTTGAATTATTCAAATCGGTTGATCCGTGTTCCCGAAATCGTCGACGAAAATTTGTATCCGCACATACATACACACACGTACATACATACACACACACATACACACACACATACACACACACATACACACACACATACACACACACACACACACACACATACATCCATTTTTTCTAAGGTATGCCAAAATGTTCAGAAACCTCTGAAACGTAAAGATATATAAAAATTTTCATTTTCGATTTTTTTGCGATTACTATAACTTACCCTACGGGAAGTTAATAAACTGCTATCAAATATTAGGAGATGTTTTGTATTTATTCTGAATGTATTTTTGGAACATAGTTGCTACCTTCCTTATTATCATAGATACTATGCAAATCTAATCTGTTAATAATTGAATAATAATTAAATTAAATTATAATTTATTGAAATTCATATTTATTGCTAAATTAATGCATATGCTAGTATTTATTTTGATTTACCATCGTTCGGATCATTTGAAGATCCAAACTATGAATGTGAAATACTTCCAATTTTAGACCGTGCGTTATTTCAAATAGTCTGAAATTGTAATATTTAATAAAATCTGAAACTTTTACCAGCTAACAGCTTTGTCAAGCTTCTATTAGTTTCAAGCGAAATTAAAACGTATATCCGACATCAAAAGATTCGGATCAGAATCCTATAAACCAGTTCTGGTACTATCATAGTGGCAAAAACATTTCTTTTATACACTTAAATTAATTTCTCACCTAAACATCCTTTATTCTTTTTCTATAGAAAAAATGTGAATGAAGTTAACAATTCTGCTTAGTATATAATATGTTTAGAATAGTTAATACCGATGTTGACATATAATTAAAGATTTTTATTAGGCATTGAGTAAAGCGGGGCTTAAAGGTCCATGGGTAAAAAGGACTACCACTCTTGTCAATGTTGTGTAGTTTGAGACTTTAATATAATTGAATGTTATATAAGATGTATTGTTAATTTTGAGTTAGATGCAACCCTTATTTTTATATAATCTCTATAAAAGCTTACCGTCGTCTATCTTCTGATAAATTCTGACGTCGTGAGGATTAAGGCGATGTCTGATTACACATATTTTCCCTCTATTTTCTAATATTGTTATTAAAAAAAAACATAGTTTTACTTGTTTTTTTTTTAGATATTGGTGGTGGACTTTTTTACCCGTGAACTTTTAAACCCCGCTCTACTCTATTTACTACCGTAATATTTACTAATCCGCACCTCTACATTTTTCTATAAAAGTCATATTTTACTTCGAAGGCAATAACTTTTGAACACTTAGTATTTGCATTTTCTGACGAATTATTTACAAATCTGTGACAGAATCTCAAAAAGAACCGAACATATGGCAGCAGCCTGCAAAAATATTCTAAGATAATTGTTTAGTTATTATAAAAGACACTGAGATAACAAGCAAAAATTTACATATGATGTAAAGATGTAAAGATTCACATATAATAAGAAAACGTGGTACTAGCCTTTAGGCTTATTAAATGTTGAATAACTGCATCATTAAGAAGCAAATTTTAAACGGTTGTAATAGATTTATCTAGAAAACCTTGACATTGTCTTTATTCATAATAATGACTCTATTTTGCAAATCCCATCATTGAATTTCCGTTTCTATTACGTTTGTCTGTCTTCAAAATTCATGCAATATGCTTATTTATACAAGTCATTTCCTATGAAACAAATTTTAGATTGGAGTTATTTTGGAATTTATTCGAACCAAATGTTCAATGGATTTTCATTTTAACTGTATCAGCTTTTCCTGTTACATTAATAAAACTGTGAACATAAATATAGTTTTCATATAACAGCAATCACAACTTAACGTGTTCTATGAGCTATTGTCCTAACTTTTGGAGTAAAACTTCTTTAGGCGCGACTAGGGTGTAAATCCGTACAAATGCAACGGAAGTGAGTTACGGCAGGTAGGAGTCGATAAGATAAGAGTCGAGTGCCAATGTCACTGTCAATATCACTCTCGATGATATTTCTATTCGGTCGATTGTGGTTAGTCGTCGTGTATGTGAATAGAGATCTGTCGTTGTATGCGTGCCGGCCTCAACGTTTTATGTGTACCGATACCAACATTGAAATCGGCTTAGATAAATAAACATTTTAAAGTTACATCGTAGTACTAATCTTGATTAAATGGAAAATGCCTGAATGAGAAAAATATTATACCCTGTTCCTTGAAAATATTGATCATATTTATGATCAGTAAGTTTATTGATTAGAAATTATTTCTATATTATTCGTAGTTTCTATAAATCTTTGAAGTTATTAAAATGGAAAATATTTCTTAGGCAAGACAGACATTACAGCTGTTAGATTATATCCCCAGCGAAAAAGTAAAAAAATACAGGCAGTCAATGAATGTATGTTAATTTTAATTACATGAAGTTCTTCAAACACAATTACATGGTGAGTGAAGTTGCAAAAACAATATTTGTTTAGGCGTTGTTTAACATAGTCTACAGTGTGAACAAATATTAAAGAATTTATTAATTAGCAATTATTTCATTTCTCTAATGAAGGTTTATTTCTAAATGCTAATTACAATGACAAACCGATCATGTTATATTTGAAGTATGACTTTAATTACATTATTGTTTTTAAATTATATACATATTTTTAATGCTATTATAAATATATAATTTATAATTTATCATGTAAATGTGTATAATGTTTGACACTGATAAATGTGTGCATCACGAGTGTTACCATATTACTAATAAACATTATTCAAATTTGTTATATGATGTATTTATTTTTACTTAACTTAAAATTGCTACTTTGTACAGTAGCAAATACGTTTTACTGCAATCGCGTGTGATCCTTACTCGCACTCTTTTTTAATGCTTTGGCTTTATAGATGGCAACCCTAAAGGTTGTTCTATCTTTATGTGATAAATATCATGACTCCAATTTCTGTAATACTGATTTTTATTGGTACAGCATGTTCCTATAAGGGCTGCTTTTACTTTTACTTATATTTACATGTGAAAACCGATGTCAATACTGCTTGACGTCAAGCTGTCCGCAGGAGTATCGAATAAATACTACATGTCTGTTTATCGGGGAGCCCTAAATATAGTATTAAATATTTATTTGACAATGTGAGAAATCTGCAATGACATGAAAATTAGAATGAGGATTAGATTGTGAAATTCTTTGATAATAATATTCTGTGATGTTTTTAAGATAAGTATATAAACATTTCGTTGTACAAAAATAATTTTGTTAAATAAGGTTTTAGAAATTGTTGGAATAAACACTATGTTACAAAGAAAACCTGATATATTCGTGAGTAGTCATTAGTAAGGAGAATTGACACCCACCATATAGTTTTTAAAATTTCAAATCTATTATCTATATACTACGATTAGTCATTACACACTAAAATTACATTCTACCAAATTTTTACTACGGGATTTTTAATTTTCAGAATCATACAAAAAATATGTTTACCAGTAATAGGGAGGAAGTAGTTCAACCAATTTTCAGTAAATGCGTTTTCCAGGTGCTATTTTTGAAACGTTTGGAATATTTTTAATGCATTCAGGTTTAAGAAAATGTATTCATAAATGATAATGTTAATGATTGTTAATTGAACATTTTCTGAAACGGTTTAGTTTTTAATATTTTTATAAAACGCAGTTATCTTTTGGTTTAATTTTTAACTTCCTGTAGGATGAGGTATATTATTCGCAAAAATAACGAAAATAAATATATATATATATATATATATATATATATATATATTATATATATATTACGTTTTAGAAGTTTCTGAACATTTTGGCATACCTTAGAAAAAATGGCTTGTGTTGAAGAAGCCATTGCTTTAGCAAAAAAAAAATTACATTTCATTTTTTCGAAAATAATTCAGATTTCAATTTTAAATCTGGTTAAAGTTCTAAAGCTCACTTATTCTACGTTAGGTTAGTAAATTTTATATTCCTCTAATTAAATTGTAAGTTGAGAAAACTACTTCAAATATGTTGCAATACAATCTGAAATTTATTTCGCCAGCAATCTAAATTTTCTAAATATCTTTCTTGTTCCCTTATACACTTGCGTCAAGAATTAAAATAACTTTATCATATCAATTTGGCAAGTCCACCAGAAATAAACACGTGTATGCTATTTAATTTTAATAAAATAGATTTGAAGTCTCTTTCAATAAGCTACAAATGTCAGACGCCATCTGCGGCAATTAATTTGTAAATTTATGAAGTTTTAACAAGCGTTTTACTGGGCGCGGTCTGGTGACCAGAAAATCTCTTGGCATCAGGAACAGTTGTTGATGTGAAATAATTAAGGACAAATTATTTTATTTTATTCACACAGTAAGCTTTACTACTTAATACTAACTTTATTATTGTTGTACTAGATACAACTGAACTTCATCCTTCATCTGATGTAAATGAAAAAAAAAATTTTTAACAGCTATATAAGGATTTTTCAACCTTGCAGCAACTCTCTACATGTATGTGGAACTAGAGAATCCTTTATCAAATCATTTTTAAATCAGAAACAGCTTTAAATTTTTTGGATATAAATTATATAATATTGAACGTTGTTAAAAAAATCAAATATAACTAGTGGGGCGCATGGCATCGTGTCTTAAGGCAAATTGCTGGAACTTCCCGAACCGTTATCAAACATTCGAGGAATGAAAATAATCAATAATTGTTTTGAAGATTTTCAAATAGATTATTTATTATAAATACATTCTGTAAATTTATAAGTGCTTTATATCCACTAGTTTATGCTTTATGTCCACTAGTTATATGTAAAATACGCCTGATCTCGTGGCAAATAGATAGACATTTTGACAGTTTTTACTATCATTATATAAGCATAAGATAGCGGCATCCAAAAGTACAATAAGGAACACTGGTTGCAATTGATAAAAGTATTTATTCACATGAATAACTGATACCTCTCGGAAAATACATTAAACTAGCACGGAAAAAACCATAAACCCATAAACGCAAATGATTAGCGCTCATATACAAAATCTTCTCCTTTTGGAATTGCCAGAAATTTAATATTGTCTGATTCTGACAAGTGCAGTTTGCTCGTGCCATCGAACATAGATTATCTATTGCTATTTACTATAATGTAAACTAAACACAGTGCCCAATAAGGCTATTTAGAAAATTGTATATCACTTCTGGTAGCTTAGATACGTTGTCATTATAATTTAAATATAAACATAATAAAATATTGCCGACTCTGTAAATAATAAAAGCAATGCTTCAAAGCAATTGAAAATCACATCAATGATCGAAATTTTTTATTGAAAATGGAAACAACATTCA
This sequence comes from Ctenocephalides felis, assembly GCF_003426905.1. Taxonomy (NCBI): domain Eukaryota; kingdom Metazoa; phylum Arthropoda; class Insecta; order Siphonaptera; family Pulicidae; genus Ctenocephalides; species Ctenocephalides felis. The sequence continues at coordinate 18,870,156 of NW_020538040.1, read as the reverse complement.
AAAGAATTAAACATGCTTAAACGTATTTAAATTGTTTCATATCGTCAGAGTCTAGTTGCGGCCACCATTCTTCTTTCACCTTGATAAAGTGGACCCGAAGGGTGTTCTCCCCATGCTCAAAAAACATGCAAGAGGGATGCACCTCCCTCCACAATTTATACTCATACTTCCCCAGAATCGACTCATTGCCTCCACTTCGGTCCAGGAATCGAATGGTTACTTATTGTTATCAATAAAACCATCTATGACGGGGTTGATCCGCAAATCGAGCTTCTTCAGAAATTCTATGTAGAGAGTCTCCCTGGTTGGCCCAATGGTTTGGCGACAGTGTAGACATCTTGTTATTGCGGCCACCATTCTTCTTTCACCTTGATAAAGTGGACCCGAAGGGTGTTCTCCCCATGCTCAAAAAACATGCAAGAGGGATGCACCTCCCTCCACAATTTATACTCATACTTCCCCAGAATCGACTCATTGCCTCCACTTCGGTCCAGGAATCGAATGGTTACTTTATTGTTATCAATAAAACCATCTATGACGGGGTTGATCCGCAAATCGAGCTTCTTCAGAAATTCTATGTAGAGAGTCTCCCTGGTTTGGCCCCAATGGTTTGGCGACAGTGTAGACATCTTGTTATCTATTGCTTCCTAATTCTCTTGATTCAAGAAATAATAAGACACAGTGGTTGTATACTTATAAATTATGTGTACTTTTTTTACTGACAATTGTCATCACTTGTTTTGGTTGGCCTACTTGGATTTCGTATTTATCCGTAGAGAATACACAATATAGATAGTTCACTTTCTGAATTTTGGCGTTCAGAGAAAACACGGCGCTGTTATCGCAATTATTTAATTGCTCTGGACATGCTTTCAAATCAACTCGTATTTGCACCAAACATAGACCTCATAATAAATCAAGATCTATGGCACTAAATTAAAATGATTTTATTTAGCTGGAAACAATATAATATACATTTATATATTCATGCTTATTAATCTATGATAATACAGTAAATAAGCAATTAAATCGAGTTATAACAAAATTACTATGTGATTAAACATAAAAAACACACGTAATTTTTTTAAGGTGGTATTTTGGTGGTAATTCATGTTTTTATTCGTGTTATGATGCCCGATTACTAGACTTTGTTAATACATATAAATACATATAAAAAAACTCATAAACGCTAATGATTAGCGCTTACATACAAAGCTTCTCTTTTCGGAATATATATATATATATATATATATATATATATATATATATATTTATATATATACATATATAGACATATATATATATATACATATATATATATACATATATATATATATATATATATATATATTGTTCAGATTTTTGGAGAGCTAAAATCATGGGTATGTTAATTTTTTGAGGCTGCCCACTTTCTCACCTTCTAGAATTAAAACTGTATAACAAATTTCATTTTTATTTCTTTTTCATAACCTTAAATCATTATTTAATAACCCGAAAAAAAACATCTCGTAACAATATTGTTTGCCTATTTTTTACGACCTGTCAAATATTGCGTAAACTTCATGACTCTAGACCAGAATACCACATCAAAAAAAAAAAATTACATGTGTTATTTATGTTTAATCACTTAGTATTTTTGTTATAACTCGATTAAATTGCTTATTTACTGTATTATCATAGATTAATAAGCATGAATATATAAATTGTATATTATATTGTTTCCAGCTAAATAAAATCATTTTAATTTAGTGCCATAGATCTTGATTTATTATGAGGTCTATGTTTGGTGCAAATACGAGTTGATTTGAAAGCATGTCCAGAGCAATTAAATAATTGCGATAACAGCGCCGTGTTTTCTCTGAACGCCAAAATTCAGAAAGTGAACTATCTATATTGTGTATTCTCTACGGATAAATACGAAATCCAAGTAGGCCAACCAAAACAAGTGATTCCAATTGTCAGTAAAAAAAGTACACATAATTTATAAGTTTACAACCACTGTGTCTTATCTTATCATTTCTTGAATCAAGAGAATTAGGAAGCAATAGATAACAAGATGTCTACACTGTCGCCAAACCATTGGGGCCAAACCAGGGAGACTCTCTACATAGAATTTCTGAAGAAGCTCGATTTGCGGATCAACCCCGTCATAGATGGTTTTATTGATAACAATAAAGTAACCATTCGATTCCTGGACCGAAGTGGAGGCAATGAGTCGATTCTGGGGAAGTATGAGTATAAATTTTGGAGGGAGGTGCATCCCTCTTGCATGTTTTTTGAGCATGGGGAGAACACCCTTCGGGTCCACTTTATCAAGGTGAAAGAAGAATGGTGCCGCAACTAGACTCTGACGATATGAAACAATTTAAATACGTTTAAGCATGTTTAATTCTTTTGAATGTTGTTTCCATTTTCAATAAAAAATTTCGATCATTGATGTGATTTTTCAATTGCTTTGAAGCATTGCTTTTATTATTTACAGAGTCGGCAATATTTTATTATGTTTTATATTTAAATTATAATGACAACGTATCTAAGCTACCAGAAGTGATATACAATTTTCTAAATAGCCTTATTGGGCACTGTGTTTAGTTCACATTATGGTAAATAGCAATAGATAATCTATGTTCGATGGCACGAGCAAACTGCACTTTTCAGAATCAGACAATATTAAATTTCTGGCAATTCCAAAAGGCGAAGATTTTGTATATGAGCGCTAATCATTTGCGTTTATGGGTTTATGGTTTTTTCCGTGCTAGTTTAATGTATTTTCCGAGAGGTATCAGTTATTCATGTAAATAAATACTTTTATCAATTGCAACCAGTGTTCCTTATTGTACTTTTGGATGCCGCTATCTTATGCTTATATAATGATAGTAAAACTGTCAAAATGTCTATCTATTTGCCACGAGATCAGGCGTATTTTACATATAAACTAGTGGGGTGCATGGCATCGTGCCTTAAGGCAAATTGCTAGAATTCCCGTACCTTGATTAAACATTCGAGGAATAAAAATAATCAATAATTGTTTTAAATATTTTCAAATAGATTATTTATTATAAATACAACTGTAAATTTGTAAGTGCTTATTGAATTGAACGACGAGATTTTATAAACAACTTATAATTTAGATTTTTTTGAAAATTTTAGAAGTTTGAAATTTTTAGAATTTAAAAAAAAGTATTTTCAAAGTTTTTTGAGGATTGGGAAATTTTTGAAAATATTCGATTTTTTGAAAAATTCGAAATCTTCTCAAATTTTTGTAAGAAATCGATTTTTTTTTTCATTTTGATATCTTTGGAGTTTTTCAAAATTTAGTTTTTTTAAAAAAATGATAAAAAATTACGAGAATTTGAATTTTTTAAACTTTGAATTTTTTTAAATTTTCAAAATTACTAAATTTTCTGTAAATGCATTTTTTGCACACCGTCTACTCAAGCAAAATGTTTTTTGCATTAATCTAATCGGATGATCCGTTCTCTCAAAAACTGCACGACCATTTTTACACCCTTCATCTTCCGAAATTTCGCGCTCCAATCTTCCGAAAAGGCAAAATTGTCTTTTGCAAAACCGCCTCGTGATAGAGTACGAACCGATGTTTTATCAATAATTCCACACTATCGAAAATGTCGAGGACATTTGTTTGAACATATACGTAAATTTTAAAAATAAAAATCTTAGAACCCAAAAAAATTACACAAAAATGTACATATTATTAAGATCTCTATAATGCATCTAATATTTTGATGTACATATGTCCAATGAACATTTTTTTAACTTATTTTTATTGAGAGTCCATAACCGCTAGACCTGCCTTCCCAAAAATTTAATCAGTACTTCATCTTGTCAATACAAGTAAAACGTTTTTTGAATTACTAAAATTTGACGCTCCATTCTCTTAAGACAAGTGTTACCGTTTTTGGGATTTTTTGCCTTGTATCTTCGGAACGGCTAGACCTGCCTCCGCGAATGGAATGTTTTTTGAAATATTTAAATCGGTTGATCAGTGTTCCCGAAATTATCGACGAAAATTTGTATCCGCAAATACACACACATACACATACATCCATTTTTTTTAAGGTATTCCCAAATATTCAGAAACCTTTAAAACGTAAAGATATATAAAAAAATTTATTTTCGATTTTTTTGCGATTACGATAACTTACCCTACGTGAAGTTAATAAATTTCAATTTATTATAAACTTATTTGTAGTATCACAATATTTATCAAGATTTTTATTACATTGTTTTTTTTAACATTGGTTACATTTCTTTAACAAACGTTCAATTTTATATAATTTATATCCAAAAAAATTAAGGCGTTTCAAATAATTTTCTATTTCCGATTAAAAAATGATTTGATGAAGAATTCTCTATTTTCACATACATACAGGGAGTTGCTGCAAAATATTGTTTAATTACAAGTTTAATGTTTATATTACATAGTGCAGTGCATTGCCATATCCTGATACCATGAATTATTATAATATTCCAATTTAACACTAAGGTTAACTAATTGTAAGTACTGTTTGATCTTTTTATTTTTCTTTTCACTCCAATTCAATTGTTTTAGTTTTTAAATTAATTTTTAGTTTGCACTGAATGAAGGCTAGGATTATAGCCGAAACGTATGGATTTAAAATAAATTGAAAGAAATTCATGTTTTTTATTGATGTTATGCTGATTACTTGACTTTGTTAATACATATGTCAACATCAAATTTACAATAATATATATATATATATATATATATATATATATATATATATAAATACAGGGTGGCTGATATGTATTGCACCAATTTCAGACTGCTATCATTTCTAAACCGCTCATCAAACAGTTGACAGATTTATTTCAGTGATTGTTCATTTAGTTGTTCACAAGCGTACAAAAGCATTTTGATCTATTGCATTCAAAAAAAAAATATTCTTGATGAAAGTCAAGCGTGATAGTGTGATTGCTTTATATTTGGCTGGAAAACCACACGCGGCTATCGTTAGAGCCCATCAGCATTTAAATGCGAACAAATATTTTGTATCTCGTACCATATTTTGTAACCGTGATAAAAGCCATTGAAGTTTCAAAAAGTGCAAGAGTTCGTAGATGCACAGAAAAAAAGTTAGACGGGAAAGAGCCAAGGAGTTGCTATGCTTGCACGAAAGTGGCTAGTTACCGAATTTGGTTTTCTACGATAAGAAGTCATTCCAAATTGAGCAGTTTGTGAACAAGCAAAATGATAGGGTTTACTTGCCAAAAAGGTCAGCTGAAAATTTACACCTTCGATTGGCCACCAGAACTCAAGCGCCGCCGACGGTAATGGTGAGAACCACCGTAACCGCCAATGGTGACATTCCGCTCGTATTCATCGACCGTGGGATCAAAATAATTGCCGAATTTATCGGAAACATGTCTTAAAGGCAGTATTGAAGTCCTGAGTAGACAAACATTTCGGTCGCAGACCATGGACATTTCTACAGGACTCATCACCATCATACTCAGCATGCGTCAACCGAAAATGACTTAAAAAAGAGGTTTCTTGCTTCATGTCCATCGCACAATGGCTACCAAAATCTCTGGAACTAAATCCGTTGGACTTTTGTGCCTGGGGCATTTTGAAGAGCAAGGTTTGCACTAAAATTACCAAGTTGTCGATCATCTCAAAAAGGCGCCTCGCCGGGAATGGGCCAAAATGCCCCAGAGCCACTTTCGTGCAACGTGTTATGGCTTTTCGGTCGTTTGAAGGCCATAATTCGTGTCAAAGGTGACCAATTAGAACAAATATAAACTGATTCTAAAGTGTGATATAATTTCCGACATTTTTGCTTTTAAACAATGAAATTTAGAATGAAAATGAAAAAAATATAACGCTTTACTTTGTTGCATCACATATCATTATAATATATATATATATACATGTATATTATAACTTGGCTAACAAGACAATGCACACCAAAATTGTTTTACTATTTTTTTTTGTACTGGATTTTGATTTTGTAGAATTAGATATATTTGAAAGAAACTGCTCAGCTATTTTTTCTGATTCTCTAAAGCTCCTAATGATAATTCATAGTCCAATCTAGTTTCTGAAATAATCCTCCACTTGTTCTAATTTTGATTAATTATTTGCAACAGTTTTTTTTAAGAATTTTTAACAATTGTTTAGGTTTGCCAAATAATAATATAATTTTTGTATTCATTTATAATATTTTCCGCAATGCTTTCTTTTATACTTTTTCATTTTTTAACTGACGATGAATGATTTGAAATTCTATTAAACCTAATTTATAGCGAAATGTTTAGAGGTAGTTGCTCTCAATATTAACTAGTTTTGGCTCTCAATATTAACTTTTAGATAGAGCGCAATTCAATCAAAGTTTTGTATGGAAATAGCATGGAAAAATTTTGAAAATTAAAAAAAAAATTAGGTATAACTTATATATATACATATATATATATATATATATATATATATATATATATACAAACAAGATGACCAATATTCATTTTCATAATATTATTCCTTGCTTGTTTATATGTAAAATACGCCTGATCGCACGCCAGATCGATAGACATTTTCATAATTTTCAATACCAAGAACAAGCATAAGTAAATTCAGGTAGTGTATTTTCGTGAAGATTTAAATATTATCTATATATGATGTTGAATATAAGAAAACTTGGATGAAAAAATTGCACTGACGCTAAAACATATTGAGGTTGTTGCCAACAAGCTGCCCAAGTAATTGTTACACGACATATTTTCCAGTGATTATAATCAATGTTCAATAAATTATTATTAATGAAAATTCAAAAATTAAAAATTACACTTTCAAAAACTAAATAGTACAATAAAATAAATTAGAATTCTTTATAATTTAACTCAGTTTTGAAAGCAATAGTTAGTAGGCGCACCGATGCCGTCTATGGACGACACTCGTACACACAGTTCTGGTTAAATAAGCCGAAATTCAAGATATGCAACTTTTTTAATTATTCATGTTATTATGTTTTGTGTTGGTTTTTTTTGAAATGTAAATAAAATTCTATTTTATACGAAACCTTTTGGTTTTTCATGATAGTGAGTGAGTACGTGCGAAACCTTTCAATACCAACACTTTATTTGTAGCAAATCGTTCTTATCTTCAAAAAAAGTTTTATCAATAAAATATAAACATACTCCATTTCAATATGTGTATCCCCATTTATATACAACTTGATCAGCTTGAAATTGTATTTATTTTTTGACAAATCTGCGATAATACTATTTCAAAGGCGTTTAAAGAAATTTTGCATCTTTAGAGAAATATATGAAGGTATATCCAATTCACATATTATATATATTCTTTTTGTCAATTTAGTGGTTGTTTCTCATATAGGGACCGATTCTGCCGCATAACAGAAAAATGTTATAGCAAAGCCATATTATAAGGAACTTTCCATACTCAATATTGGCAAAAGTCATGAAGTTGGTGTGCAGTCAGGCGATTTTCTCAGGTTGTCAGATAAAAAACATAACCGAAACAGAACAAATGTCAAAAAAACGATGTTAGATAACAGGGTTTTTCTGACTTAGGTTTATAACATACGAGTGATGTTTATGTCAGTTTATGTGTAAAACACCTGAATGCACAGCAAATACATGACATTTTGACAGTATTCAGTATGATTAAGTAGCATAATGTACGGAAGTTGGAGCGTAACATGGCCTTGCCATAACATTTTTCTGTTATGCGGCGGAATCGGTCTCATAATTTCATATGATGCTATTACATAGTTCTTTCAGGAACGTGATTTTTTTCGATAAATGATTGCTTTGTATTTTTTGCGTATTAACTCATTTACTGCTAACCATGCTTATATTTTTCCCTGTGCTAAATTTTCTTGTTCGTTTAATATAACATAAAACCATTCCTGCATATGTTAGCTGTAAATTTAAAAAAATGCAAAAAATTACGATAAATAGGACTATTTCTATTTGAAGTAACTACAGTTCATATTTAAATTTAAACATTTTATTTTACTAAAAACACTACTCTAGCAATTGACAAGGGTCTCACGCAACATATGCGTGCGCAGTAGTAAACGTGTCAAGCCATCAAATTTTATACGTTTTGAAAGCTAATATTTCTTAGCTTGAGAGAATAAATTGATTCTTTGAAGATTTTTTTTTTTTGCACAATACCCTTAAATAAATTAAATATGGAGAGTAATACGCATTAAATTATTACAGTTTTTTTTCATTTTTTACATTTTATGACAAAAATTATTTTCATGACAAAAAAATAATAAGATGCGCACTTATATCAAAACTAGTTTTAATTGGTATTTTTTGGTGTCGAAGATCCTCCAATTTCAAGCCTGGTTGATGCAAAAATTTCAGAGAGAAATATTTGTTGTAAAAGCATTTTTTTTCCAATATAACTCAATAAATTAATATATTTTTATATAGTTTTTTCAGGGGTGTTAGCATAATGGTTAAGCGCATTCCTTGTGTGCGCTGTGTGAATCGTCGTTCTGGATAACCTGATATCATGCAGTCGTTATATCAATTTTCACTTAAAAATCAAGATCAAAAATGTGTTTCCAATTGAAAATAGCCCCCATTTCGGGCACTGCGATGTTAAATGGCAATGGTAAAACTGTCGCCCAGTTCACGGACCTGCCCTAGGGCAATGCAATCCATTATTATTGTTAGTAATTATAGCTTTATTATCAGACTTTAAATAAAATGTAAGATTAGCAAAGCAATGTCTAGATTTTAGATAGCAAAACCTTCATATTCATTTATTTTTATATTTTTTAAAATTAGGATATATTTTATTTCTTATATATGGTTGGTTTATTTTTTGTCCAAATTCTGAACTCATGTATTTTTTTCATTCTTTACTGTTGACAAGGAACTTCTTTCGAAATTGGGACCAGTAATCTATTTTCAATGTAGTCAATGACCGTTTTATTATAAATCGCATCAAAACTTGAATTGCTGACATTTTAAGTTTTAAAATGTTTTGGTTATTCGAAAATAGTATGTCGTATAAACAGTTATTTTATATTTAGTATTAGTCATTTTATTCCACAAGCAACAAATAGATTTATCAATTTGTTACGCCCATGCAGTTGGCCAATTGCAATAATTGATAATATTACTTATCTATGAAAATTTGCTGCTCGAAGTCGAATTGATTCGAAAATTTAATACGTTATTTCACACATTTGGTTTTGACATTATTTATGAATCATTCAATAAATAAATTTTAAACGTTAAATAAAAAATTAAATAAATAAATTTGTAAATTCATATTTTACAAATAGGTTGTGTAAATATTAAACAAAAAATATTTTTCAGTAAATGTATATATATATATATATATAATGTTTATTATCATTATTAAAAATTATGTTTATTATTAAAAATTCACAACGTTGTTTATATTTTACAGATGCAGTACTTGGTGTCAAGAACGTTTAACAGTGATCAAATAATCAAAAAATCAAATAATGAGTGATCTTGAAAAACAAAATACGAATTGATATTGATAAAATTTAAAATATCTTATATTGATAAGAAATATTAATCATTGCGATTAGGAGAAACACTCTTAACAGATAATGGTGTAATTGAAGTACAAAAACATTTCAATTAAGAAAAACTAATAGTTTTTCTTACGATGATAAAGTGAGTTATTGAATAATAAATTAAAATAAAATTATTTTGGAACATGTAAGTCTAAAGTAAGATTATTAAAATAAATGTGCCATATGATATTAATCTAGCAAGCTAATACTTAAAGAGTAAGATTCAAAAAATAGTTAAGTGCAGTTAATTTAATTAGATATAAAATAATAAATATAAATTGCACAGTGAATATAATAAAGTCTGGTGTGATTATATCTTAAAAAAAGTTACCATATAATTAACCACTATAGTGTTTTTTATATATAATAATTTACTAAAAATGTAAATAAATTCAAGTTGACATAAACCAGTGATAATAAATATTAATTTTTAAAACATTTAAGATTCTGTTAAAAATCAGTCACCATGTGTGAAAAAAGTGTTTGGTGTTTGTTTATTTTATTAACAATCTTGTTAACAAATGCAAATTGGGCAGATGGTGTCGATGCGCCCTGTGAATTGTACGAGAGCTCAAATATTGAAAATGGCCAAAAAGGAAAAGATGGTGCCATTATCCTGGACGGAATTGTTTATCCAAAGAAATATCAGTTCATGTACATGTAAGTTTATTATATTAGTTATACAAGCGTTGCCAAAAATTTATCCACAAGGTGTAAATAAATTGCTTCATTACATTTTTTATTGTGACCAGGATAACCTCTGGTTTACTCTTCTGGGTAATACTCTGCATGGCGATAGCTAATAGTCAAACCGAATAGTTTAAACGATATAGGCCCATTTTTCAAAATCATAGGCCTATAAAATTTTGAATCATTTGATTTAACTATCAACTCTATCACCATGCAAAGTTTCATCAAAATCCCAGAAGAGTAACTTTAATTAGTTTTTATAATTAAACCAGTTCTCATATGCTTATAAAATTTTAAACAGTTTTATTTAACTATCAACTCTATCACCATGCAAAGTTTCATCAAAATCACAGAAGAGTAAAAATGAGGTTTTCCTCGTTAGTATAAAATATGCAGCAAAATCATATATTTATTTTAGAACAGCGCTCTTTTCAGGTTAAATACATTTTATTATAGAATAATATTATAAATAATATTGAAATTAGAAATCGCACAAATGTCAAAAAACACTCTTAGTTAACAGGGTCTTTTTGACTCAGCTTCATAACATACGACTGTGTTCCTCATTGAATGGTAATTACATTTTGAGCTTTCCCACTCACTAAAATTTTAGATGAATGTCACTATTTTACTATAAAGTGGCTCTTTTATTTTCTATATGACGTAATTTGTCTTCAGGAAATAACATCAGAGAAAGATTTGCATTTTGAGTTCCTTTTGACAAAAATTTAAATGCGATTTTAGGAGTTATAGTCATATATTTTAATCCAGCATGTTTATATTGTAGACGTTGTATTTTTAGTTTAACAAAAATTTGTTAACAAAAAGTACAACTATGTTACTGATCTATAGATGGTAATGTATCTCGAATCACAAATTATTTACACTAACAAGGATAATCTCTGGTTACTATTTACTATTACTAGCAATATTATTATTACGTTTTCTTGAATCATAGTCCAGTCATTATAGTAAGTTCACTTCGAATTTGAGCTGTAAGTTTGTAAATACTATATATTGTCACCCTAAAAGTTGTCTCAAAACCTACATATGATACGTACACCATACCATATGTAGGTTTTGAGACAACTTTTACGTATGTACACTCTACCATATGTAGGTTTTGAGATAACTTTTACGGTGTCAATATACAGTATTTACAGACATACAGCAGGGTATCTCGAATTCCGAGATTCTTACTGCTTAAATGGCTGGACTATCGATCTAGTTTCCAAAATTAAATTGATTTCACAGAATATGGTATTTTATGTAAAGAGTATATTCATAAATGAATTAAATGTTTCTATTACGAATTGCGAAATTTTATTCAAATATTTGCAAATTTACTAACAAGGAGAACTTCAGGTTAACTCTTCTGGGATTTTGATGAAACTTGGTGTGGCAGTAGATTTGATAGTAGAAACAAACCCCTTAAAATATTATAGGTCTAGGAGCAGCGGTTTATTTATTTAGATGATTAAAAAAATGATTTAAATTTTAGAGAAATAGCCTACGTATCCTAACTTTTTACCTAATTTTGCATAGTCAAATTCCATAAAATTTTTTATTTAATTATGCTATTATTTAGGTATATATCATATGAGAATTACCTTTATAAATATATTTAATACTGCAAACAATCGTTTCATTTCTACATCTGTGGAATAAATACGCTGCCGGAAAATCTGGCAAGTTGAATTACGTATTCCTATTGTAGTCAACAAAATCTTTACTCGTTTATTTCTAAGTTATATTTATGGGCCGATTATGTTATGGCAAGGCCATGTTACGCTCCAACGTCCATCCATTATGCTACTGAAACATACTGAATACTGTCATAATATCATGTATTTGCTGTTTATTCAGGCGTTTTACACATAAACTGCAACGTCACTCGTATGTTATGAAGCTGGGTCAGAAAGACCCTGTTATCTAAGATCGTTTTTTTTTTAGAAAAACGCTTGACTGCATAAGCTTTTGGTAATATTTAGGACGAATTAGTATGGAAAGTTCTTCATAACATAGTCTTGCCATAACATTTTGTTATGCGGCAGAATCGGTCCATTAAGCTAATTCATGGTTCTTTACCTATAGGTAAAATGTAAAAAATGAAGTTGCAATAAATGCAATAACACTGTGAATCAACTGAAAATTATCAACAAATCGATCAATTTTAACAAATTTTATTTTGTTACTTTTTATACTTGTTCCAAACTGATTGTTTTTTTTTTTAATTTCTAAACTTTAATTTGAAATTTCATTCTTTAATTTTTAAAATAACATTTTATAATTTATGTAAAATTGTGTAAAAAATTAGTTAAAAGTTAAATAATTAGTGGTATTATAAATAATCAACAATTCTGTTTTCAGGCCACCCATGGTTCCATTTCCAGAAGGATTTGACAACGAGACTATGCCCATGATTGAAGGCATTGATCTTCTTCTTAATACAACGGTAAGCCAAAATTTTGGATTATTTTTTTGATATAAAATTTTATTCTAAATATTGTTTTTCTAAAAATAAAATGTCTTTATAAAGTTTTAATTAGCATTTATATCTAAATCCTGTCTTAATATTTTGCTAAATACCCAGTATGAGGCAACATTTTGACTTGCTTCTTTGATATAAAATAATATTTTAAATATTATCATTTTACCAACATAAAATCAAGTTTTAATTTCCATTTAAGAATTACTTTCATTACTAATCCAATACCAATTTTGGGATGACTTTTAATAATAATTTTTCATACATTGGTATTACAGTAATTTTCTACAGAGCCCTTTTGTCTATCTACTTTATTATTACTTGCTTATTAGTTGTGATTTATATAAAAAGGCAACTTAAACTCGTACGTGATATTTTCAAAGAAATATATAATCATGGTAAAAATGATATGACTAATATGTTGTTGACATTTGTGATAAATGGATACAATTGGATTCATTTTATATATATTGCTCTAAGTGCGCAAAGTTTATGTTATCAGTGGTTGAGGATTTACACAACGTATACAGCTGATATTTTAAAATATTTTACGCAATTTTTATTAAAATAAATCCCTGTCCTAAATGAATCATAAAACTGTGACCACAAATTAAAAAATAAAACACTTACGATTAGTACCTTATACTACTATAGTATAAGATCTATGCTATTTTCACAACTTTCAATTTTTATTTACTGTTCTCATTTTTGCTCTCCTCAATCAAGTGCTTTTTTCCAATTTTATAATTTTCTTTCTATTTTGCTAGTAATTCCTCTATTGATTTAAAAATTATAGTATATTCTTAATGAAAGTCCTGGATTTAGAAAAATGCTCTAAACATGAATTGGCCTGTATTGCTAATATTTTATGTAAAAATTCGCTTTTTCGTCTTTTTTTCAGACTTTTAATACCTTACATCCTTACAACCATTTTACAATATTTTCTACATTCATTCAAATAATTAGCCACAGGGAAGGGCGCGGGGCACAAAGGGCCAATTTGACTATTAGTAAAAACTATCAAACTATGTTTAGTAAAATTCCCAACTAATTCATCATTGTAGAAAATATATTTCTAAAATCCTGGTCCTTTGTACTCTATAAGCTAGGTAAAAAACATTGCCAGGATACAAAATAAATTACCATTTTATTTTTAATTTTAAAGAGGTTTTACCAAATAATATCTACATTATGTGTAATAAATGCGATAAAACAAAATAGATAAAACAAAAATCTTTGTCAACTCTTGCTACTATAATAAACCTAGCTTTGGTATATTTTTTGTTATCTTCATCATAATTAGACGCATCGTTTCCGGAAATATAATTATTACAAACAACAAAATACAACTTCTGTTTGAAATGACGAAGAAACATTCATCACATATATCTTCTTTATGGTGCACCTCTGGTAGAATCAAGCTTTGAAACCAAATCATCTTCTGTGCCAAACCAGTTTTTGTTTGCGAATTTAAAAAATATCTTTATAATAGTAATATTTTTCAAGTAAAACTTCTTTAGGCCACTGTGTCAACGAATATTATTGAATTTATTAATCAGCAATTACTTCATTTCTCTAATAAAGGTTCATTTCTAAATGCTAATTACAATGACAAACCGATCATGTCATATTTGAAGTATGACTTTAATTACATTATTGTTTTTAAATATTATACATATTTTTAATGCTATTATAAATATATAATTTATAATTTATCATTATATAAATGTATATAATGGTTTACCATAATAAATTTGTGCATCACGAGTGTTACCATGTTACTAATAAACATTATTCAAAATTGTTATATGATGTATTTGTTTTTACTTAAATGCCATCTTGTACAGTAGCAAATAAATTTTGCTTCAATCGCGTGTGAACCTTACGCACACTCTTTTTTTCTATTTATGAATAACTGATGATGATGATTTTTTACCAGGCGGCGCTGATTCCAGATTATCCTCATCTCCGAGGTTGCACGTGCAAGTTACGCAAATGCCTAAGAAAATGTTGTCCAGTTGGTACTGGATTAGTTGGTAAAAATTGTGAGGTTGCCAATGACTTACCAGAATTTGCGCCCGATATATATTATCACAGAAATGCTGATCTAAGACACCATAAATGGGATAGAAGATGGTTTGCTGTTGTTTCAGGAAATACTTGCAATAATGGATCGAGATTCATGCTTGAACCAGATCAACATATGAGTGACATCAACTATTTGTACCTTGTAAGTTTTATCTTTAAATATACGGAAATAAGGAGGAGGATAAAGTATTATATATTTAATTTATTAGAGTACGTAGAAAAGAATCTAATTATAGAGCTAGTTGGAAATACGTCATTCCATTCATAATATTGGAATGTTCCTGTCAGAAATAAATACACATTTTTGCATTCCTTCATACATAGCTATGAAAAATAAATTCTATATGATTTGATTGTTTATATTTTATATCACTAATTATACAACTATCAAATAAAATTTGTTTGTTCAATTTCTTATCCCCAATTTGTTTATTCACAGAATGGTTCTCTCTATGTCCCAAATTACGTAGGACCTCTGAAATTTTTTGACCATAAATCTTACTGTGTCGATTACATGCAGTTTTCGAATGAAACTAGTTGGACTTGGGGGACATTGATGTGCGTCAATATTGACATGCAGTTGGAAACTGATGTGATTTTCCAAATATTTCCAGTCGGTGAGATGAAAAGGTTTACATTAATAGGCTGCTTTTTACCATATCATTTTATAATTTTTTGCAATATTTGATTTTTGCATTGCCACATTTCATTAGTATTATAAATAATTGACATTGTCTTAAAAAGTTGTAATATTATTACCAAATAATAAGTAAATATTTTGATAAAAAAGTAAATTGTGGACACATTTTTCGTAAAGATTAGAAATGTATTCAAACTTGGTCAGCAGAATTCATCGTCAGATTTGGAATAGCTATTAATTTAATTTTTTTTAATACATTTATTAGTTATCTAAATAATTAAAATTCATATAAAAAGTTTATTATATTATTATATTACAATATTACCAAAAAATAAGTAAATATTTTGATAAAGAAAAGTTTCAAATTATGGACACATTTTACATAAAGCTTACATATATGCAAACTTCTTCAGAAGAACTCATCATCAGATTTGGAATAACTATTAATTTAATTTTTTTTTTTAATTATTTTTAACTTCCCGGAGAAGATGTTTATGTTTTCGTCAGAAAATCTGGTTTGCTAATTTTGTTTTCTCGACGTTTCAAGTCATTCTGAATCGAAGGAAACCATATTTGTTAAAAGTACATGGGGATGTGTGTGTATATGTGAGCGGATTTTCAGATATTTTGTCTATTTCCTAAAAATGGCTGTACCGATTTGAAAAAGCCATTTCATGTAACTGGATAAGTGTTGATTAGTTTTCTAACCCGCAATTCTGAATCGATTTTAAAAATTCAAACACTCTTCGAAAAAGATTTGATGGTAATCGCGCTGGTTAGTTTTTGGTAACGATTGGACAGGTTTTTTGTTCTAAATTAAATGGTAAAGAAAGTTTTTGGGGAATTTTTATCAAACATTCTGACGATAGGAATCATGATTTTAAGGAACATACTAAAATATTATGCTCCTACAAGTGGTTTAGTTTTAAAAATTCATCAAGGTTTACAGAAATATGATGAGTCAAAAGTCGGAAAATGCAAAAAAAATCTAAGTTTTTGCAAAAAATTCTGAATCAACATTGTTGGTAAGATATCATTTGGTAATTGCATTGATTATTTTTTTTAAAATTGATTTACGAGTTTGACTCTTAATATAATCTACTTAGATTCTCTGTATAATTTACTTTTTTTATTATTATTTTGTTAATTAACATATTTATTACAACTGTTAAATAATTTAACATCTAGTAATAATAATAAACAATAACATGAATTTAAATAAATAAGAGTACAAAGGATAGAATTAACATTAAAATGGTATCCATAGAATGATGATTTAATATAAAATAAAAGCAAATAATAATAAAAATGAAATTAATAATAAAAATAAATTAAATTTCTGAATAATAAAATAATACTAGAAAAACAAGAAAGTGGAATAAAAACAATAATTTACTTAGATTTTTAATTAATGCATATCTTCAATAATATTAATACATGCGTATTTCTACTTTTTAACTACTTTTTTATGAGAGTAGTGTCTTTTTAATCGGTATCTGAATGTTTAAAAATTGATAGCAGATTTTTTTTGAAATATCAATTTTTTTTATTTAATTGTTAATTACAAATAAATGTCCGGACCTATCCAATACAAACATGTTGTTATTATATTTTATGAAATGATATTTAAACTGTTAAAATTGGTACAGCGGTTTCGAGGAAACGTCATTGAAAGGCAAAATTTTGCTTCATATGTACAAACAAGCTCATATTCAAATCATAATTTTCATTTGCATGTACATATTAGTTTATCGGTATTTATTGCTTTACTTATCGCCTAGTGAAATCATAAAACTGTGTTAAAAAATACAAAATTGAAAATTAGTAGTAAAATTTTTGAAAAAATCGTTGCTTAGACAATGTTTCAATAAGCAAAATTTATGACTCTATCTACATGTTTTATTATTTCAGGTTTGATTATAAGTATAATATTTCTCATCCTGACATTTTTGGTCTATCTGATATTGCCTGAATTGCATACAATCCATGGAAAAGCTCTGATGCACTATGTCGGTGCATTGGCGACTGCATATTCCTTCCTGGCGGTCATTCAGATCAGCACCAGGAGCATGGGCGATGCAGAATGCATATCTTATGGTAGGTAAAAGTAATAATTCAATATAAATAAACTTCGAACAATATCATAAATATCAAAGTTATTATTTAAATATTTTAAGTGACAATATCTATTCTATTTCAGGCATGATCTGCTATGTTGCCTTCATTTTGAGCTACTTCTGGTTGAACATCATGAGTTTTGATATTTGGTGGGCATTTAGGTAAGTTGCTTATCAAATATATTTATTAAAAATTAAGACTTTTTCTATAAATTACCTAGATCTATTTATTACAAATTACAAATATATTTCTTATAAATTAAGACTTTTTTATTTGAATTACCTAGATTGATTATCTATATAGATTGCATATAGATTGTCTATTTTATGAAGACATTTAGTTAGTTAGTTAAAATGAGGCAACCCTGTAGTTGTCTTTACTAGTCGTCGTTAAATGTTTTGATACTTCAAATAAGTATCTTTATTTATTTTTACTTTATTATTTTTTTCATCCAGAAGGGCTATTTTCATATAGAAACTACGCTAAATGCGAAATACTTGTATAAAACTAAATGTGTATGCTCATTTAATCTGTTTAAATATTATTCGAATGACGTTATTAAAACAATATTTGAAATACAAAGATTCTTGAAGGTAAATGAGTTTTTGCTAATACGTAGATAACAATATCTACTTTTCAGGGCTTTGCTTTTGTCATTTTTTTTTCAATTACAATTGAGATGTTACTGTTAGTCATTTAGCAAATAAATTATAGTATATTATGATGTTCAAGTACACTGCTAATGAAAATCTTTTTTTAATAATCGTGCACAGGCAACAATGTGTACTAATGACTAATAACTAACATAATTTTATTTTTATTTGTATAAAATTATATGGGAACATCCATTAATCATGTGAGGCCTTTAGGGGAGGGGGTTTGGAAAAAAATTACGAAACATTACGGGGGGGAGGTAGGGGTTTAGTAAGATATTACGTGTATTTATTACCTGATTTGTTTGAAAAAATCCAAGCCTTTTCAAAAAAAATAAAATATATTACGTTTTTTTGTGAATTCGAAAAATTTTACGTAACTAAAATACACGTAATGTTTGGTGGGGGAGGATGGGGGTAATTTAAAATATAACGACATATCACCGAGGAGGAGGGAGGGTCCAAAAATCCCTAAAAAATTGACCACGTAATTAATAGATGCCTCCTATATCTATACTAATTCCTGGCTCGTTTACAACCTCGCTCAGCTCGATATCAAGCAGTATATTATCAAATTTTTGTGTGAAGTTATCGATCTCAAATCTATAATAATCTCAAAATTTGATGCAACAAACTTTATCGACAGTAACCTTTTCATCGTCAATATCTAAGAATTGTTTTGAAAATGTTTCATCGGAAAGAATGGATAAATTCAAGCTTTTCAATAAGTTCACAAAGATCTTGATCAATTTTCAATGAAAGACGTTCACAAAAAAGTCTATACTTGCAATTACTAATCATGATTAGTAATCGAGCTATATAAAAAATAATTGAACACCTAGAATTGTAAAATGAAAATTTAGAGATATGTGTATTTTTTAATTCAGCATTAAAAATAATGAGAATTGATTGGAAAATTCAAAACTGGAAAAAAGTGTTAGCATTAGACAACCCTTGATAATAATAATAGTTTTTCAAGTATAATTTAAGTTGTTTCATCAACTCAAAAAAAATCTGAACTAAAATCAAGTCAAAAACATTAATTGACTGCACGCCGGATGAAAAATTATTCAATTGCCAAAATAATTTGTACGAAATAGGGGTTTGTAATAAGAAGGTGGAAATTTAGGGCTTCATGTGCTTTTTAATTACGAATTAAAAAAAAATAAAATGAAAAATGATTCCAAAAACTATAAAGGAAATGTTAAGGGTGGCTTTCTCTTACTTACCACTTAGAAGTACAGGGTGGTCGATGGAAAAATTGAATAACATTGATAGATTTTAACCGATTGCATGCAGTAAAGGTTTTTTGTAAAGGTTATTCCAATACAATTTCAGGCTTTGAATTTGATAATAAAAAAAAGTTTATCAAAATTCATCGAAAATTGTTCAAGTTATTCAACATTTCCATTAACCAAATATAAATGGCGCACCCTGTACTTCAAGGTGGTAAGCAAGAGGCCACCCTTAAGATTTTCTTTAGTTTTTGGATATTTTTTTATAATTTTTTATAATTCGTAATTAAAAAGCCCTAAATTTTCATGAGAAAACGATGTTGGACGATTCACACTCATACTTATAAAATTTCATAAAAATCGGTCAAACCGTTTCGGAGAAGTATTGCGACAAACATCATGACATGAGAATATATTGCATAATTATAAATGTATAATATTAATGCATTTGCAAACGGTTTCCATCTGACATGTAAATTAACTAATAAATGTAATGAGTGCTAATAAACTTATGCAAATACCATTTACTATGCAAAACCACATTTTCACATTAGTCATTAATTCTTTTCAATTACTATAAAATTAACCTTAAATAATGTCTTCCATTAATCTTACTCATTACAATCGAAGCACATTGAATGTAAAATTGAAATATGACATTTTACCATTAATAACTCATCGCTTTTAGCTTGAATAGACGAGACAAATACAATAAAATATTCCACTAAATAAACATTTGTATATTAATACATGTTTTGTCCAGTCAAACGAGGTGTGGTTTACTTTGACCATCACATATCTATCCACACATGCAAATTTAACATTTATATATGTATATAACGAATGTATTATATTTCCTAACTGTGCGTTTGGGATTTCTGACACGTAACCGTTTTCATGAAATTTCTTGTTAATTCAAAAATACGCATTAACTAATTGAATAATAACATGATATAATGGAATTAAGATACATGTACTTATTGCTGTTTGAAATTGACACAATTAAAAAAATTGATTGTACATTGTGAATATACGGTTAATTTTATTTGATTTACTACAGCCTATTTTTCAATAAAAATTGTTTGAAAAAATGCTAGTTAATAACTTTCCGCAGGGTAAAAAATAAAAACAGCATTTTTGCATATCTTCACGTTTCAAGACCTCCTGAACATTTTGGCATATCTTAGAAAAAATTGGTGTATCTGTGTGTATGAGAGAGAGAGAGTCAAAAAAGAAAATTTTTGCATATCTTCACGTTTCAAGACCTCCTCAACATTTTGGCATATCTTAGAAAAAATTGGTGTATCTGTTTGTGTGAGAGAGAAAGAGAGAGTGCGTATGTATGTACGGATACAATTTTTTGACCACGATTTCGGAGGATTACGGATCAACCGATTTGAATGATTTAAAATAAATTCGATTTCTATTGATAAGGAGACGTGCTGATTAGTCTCATGAAATTTTCTGAGTTCTGGATGTTTTTGTACAAAAAATACAAGCAAACTTTGTGTTTTATAATTTATGATACTTTGTTTGCTCATCAGTAGTTTGTGAATAAAATTAACGTAAAATCTCGATTCATTCATTCATTTATATGCAAGTCATGGTCTTTAATAATAATTATTATTTTGTGCTTTTATTCAGTCTTCTTATAAGTAATTTTTTATTTTATTTATTCGCTTAGTGTCAAGTATGTTGTTTGATTTTGATGTAAAAAATTATAAGAAAAATGCACAATTAAATACAATATTTGTCATTTGGCTATTCATTATAAAATCTAATTAAACTTAAATCATTTAATTAATATAACGTAAGATCTCTAAGGTGAAGAGTACATTATATTTTTTTAATAAATATATTATTAGGTTTAAAAAAATAAAAAAAGCTGTAAAGGCTAAAAATCACAAATTATGATAAGGGCAAGGAGAGGCCTGGTAAGATATCACGTGTTACATGAATATAAAAAAAGAATCAAAATTTTTCAAAAAAAACTAAAAATTTTACTATTTTTTTAGATAGGGTAGGGCACAAAAATCCAATTTTACTATGACCAATTATATTGTGAAAAATAATATGATTATATCACAATAAATAGCGTGAATCAAGCAAAAAACTATCTGACTATGTTCAGCAAAACTCACAGAAATTCATCATTGTAGAAATGTGTTATTTGCTGTTTTTCAAAAATGTGTCATCATTTTTACCCCATAGGCGGGGTAAAATGAGACAGCCAGGGGGCAAACAAGTTCAATGTCTTATTTTAATTTTAAAGGGATTTCACGAAATAATAGTTACATTATCCAACCAGTGCAAAATATAAATTTCATGGGTATATTTTTTACAGAGATAACACTGTATATAACCTGGATCTGATAATTCCTCAGAAATATTCATGAGCAGAGTTGGAATAACCTATTTATTTAATTCATTTTTTGTAAATGCGTTCTTAAACTTAATTTACTTCTTTATTTAAAATTTTGTCTTGATTACACCTTTGCCAGAGTAAAGCATTAGTTGGTGTATTTTACCCCATCCAAGTGTAAGCTTTTTTGAATCTTAAAATTAAGCTTTAAATTTTTTGTTTTTAAGGACCTGATACGTAATTAGTAAAACCAAGTCATTGTATGTGACGAATAGTTTGTAGAACATATGTGTAAGCGCAATTTATTGTTTGAAATTTAATATGTTATGATATACAGTACAGGCCAAAAGTTTCCGGACACTTGAAAAAATCTCATTTTCTGAGTTTTTAGCTATATTTTTCATATAAAAATAATTTTATTCAAGTTGGTTTTGTACATTCTACGTAGTATTAATATTTAGTGACTGATTTGTAACCAATTTGTGAGAAATGACGGACTAATTAGTAATGAAAATGTTAAAATGTCACTGCAGTCGATTTTCCTGAATATGACCACCCTTTGTTTTGATCACTGCAGCGCATATTTTTGGTAATCTTTTGACGAGTTTTTGCAATGTTTGCGCAGGTATGTTCTTCCAGGACTCGTTAAGGCAATTCCACAGGGCAGAGAGGCTGCTTGGAAGCAAATCAGTCAGACAAATGCACTACAGTTCTATTGGATTAAGATCCATTATTTGAAGTATTTTTCATCTTGTTTTCGCTCTTGTTTTCGCTCCAAATAATTGGCACAGAGTCGGGAAGTGTGTTTAGGGTCATTATCTTGTTGAAAAATAAATTTTGGACCAATTAAATTGAAACCAGATGGAATGGCGTGGCGCTCAAGTATGCTATGATACTGTTCTTTCTTTAAAGTTCCATGTATTTTGACAAGCGATCCGACTCCATTGAATCCAAAACAACCCCAAGCCATCACTGAACCACCACCGTGCTGCACCTTTGTCGAAATACACTTAGAATTGAGTCTTTCATTACCCTTCCTACGTCGATGACTTCCGAAAAGTTCGAATTTTGACTCATCCGTCCATAAAACTGATTTCGATTGATTGATGGTCCAATTTAAGTGGGTTTTGGCAAATTGCAATCTCTTTTGTTTATTTACTGCTCGCAGAAGTGGTTTTTTGAGTGGCCTGCACAATCGCCGGATCTTAATCCAATAGAGCTGTTGTGGGACGAGCTTAAATGCCGCGTGAAGGATTTGCATCCAACCAGCCTTGCTGCCCTGTGGAATTGCCTTAACGAGTCCTGGAAGAACATACCTGCGCAAACATTGCAAAAACTTGTCAAAAGATTACCAAAAATATGCGCTGCAGCGATCAAAGCAAAGGGTGGTCATATTCAGGAAAATCGACTGTGACATTTTAACATTTTCATTACTAATTAGTCCGTCATTTCTCACAAATTGGTTACAAATCAGTCACTAAATATTAATACTACGTAGAATGTACAAAACTAACTTGAATAAAATTATTTTTATATGAAAAATATAGCTAAAAACTCAGAAAATGAGATTTTTCATGTGTCCGGAAACTTTTGGCCTGTACTGTATATTTGTTTGTTTCCCATTGACTAATAGAATGACAATATTTGCTTCGTTGGAAATTCTATGAAATGCATCTGAATCCAATTTCATTACATTATTATCTCTCGGCCATTCATATAATATAATTTACTCACGCAAATTTTAATCTTGTGTATGTGGCATATCATCAACTTTGCTGCGTGCGTCTTTTTTATAATGAAATGTGATGATAATTCAGATTATGATTAATTTAAATTATGCGGAGTAAATATTTGCATTAAACAATAATAAACGTATCATAATTTGCTTTATATACTTACCGTTTTTATTCTTTTATTAATTTTGAAACACGTTTTTATTTATTCAATAATTAGGAGAGTCTGGGTACGGTTGTGCCACTTTTTTTTGATTAGCCATAATTTTGTTTATTTACCAGTTAGTTACCGTCTACATTTGAAGGACAGTTGCAACAGCTATTGGGAGTTAAAAATAAAATGAATGGTAATTTGAACATTCGTCTTCGTAAAAATCAAATTATGCCAGAAAAGGGCGAGTGTCACAACCATCCATATCCAGAGGGACTGTTGTGATAGGCTTCAAAATAGGTTAATGTTATATTTCAAAAATATTCCACTATATAGGGCTTAAAGATCCGCGGGTAAATAGGGCCACCACCATTATATCAAAAACGAGCAAAATATAGATTTTTTCAGAGATATTTCAGAGGCAAAAAATATGTCATCAGCCTACCCCTTAATTCCTCCGACGTCGCTATCAGAATATGAAGGTAAAAGATCTTCATCTTTCTTTCTCTGGACTCCATCTCAAAATCAATTTAGTTTAGATATTATGACGACTGTCACTACCGTACCCAGTCTGCCCTACTCGTATTCTAAATTTTGCTAAATTCTATGTTTGTTAGCATTTCCGTTATTCTACATCGTAATTAATACAGTATTTGCTTAAATATTTTAACGACTTCTTTGTATACTAGTTGTTTACAACATTATGCCTCAAGGCAAATCGCTGGATCTTTCCGTTTGATGAATAATATTAATAAACCTATAAATTGATTTATAATTGAAATCCAAAAAATATGCAAAAATTATAAAAGAATTTTGTGATTATTGTAAATTTATTTCAAAATTTAGATTTTTTTTTAAATATTACATTATTTTTAATTAGACCTATAATAATTCTAAAATAAATTATTTTATTTTTATTTCAATAACTTGCTTTAAGATAAATTTAGTAGTTGAACTATCTTTTAATGTTTTGTATTACATATTATTGCACTATTTTTAAGGTAGGGTCACAAAGGTCCAATTTGACTTTAAGTAATTATGCTGTCTAAACTAAATAAATTTCATAACTACAAAATAACATAGAAAACAATCAATTATGGAACTATGTTCAGTAAAATTCCCAGTTAACTTCCCATGGGCGGGGTAAGAAGAGACAGCCAGGGGGCAAACAGATGCACCGTCATTTTACAATTTTTACAAAGGGATTTTACAAAATAATAGCTACATTATTTACTCAATATTAAATGTGAATTTTGTGATTTTTTTCAGAGATTTTATTGTATATAACCTTGATCTGGTATATCAAAAAATATATACATCAGCAAAAGTTGAATAACTATTAATTTAATTTATCTTTTGAAAAATTGCCTTTTTTTAAGTAAATTTACTTTTTGTTATTGCGAGTGTAAAGGTTTAGTTGGTTCTTTTTACTTCACCCATATGTAAGCTTTTATGAAAGTTATATAAAAGAACTTTTTCTAATTTAATCTAACAACTGAATCTAATTTAGAAATAACAACACATCTCTCAAAACAATTAACGCAAACTTGAAAATTATAAATAGGGATCATAAACTAAACAAGAAAACTCAAACCTAAAAAATCAACGAAAAAAAAACTTGTAGTATGAATATTGATACATTTACCTTTATATCCTGATAGCGACGCCGCAAGAATTAAGGTGATGGCCGGTTACACATCTTTTGCCTTGTACTTTAAAATAGTATCTCTAGAAAAATCTATATTTTGCTTGTTTTTTATATAATGATGGTGAACCTATTTACCCGCGGATCTTTAAGCCCTATATATTAGAATATTTTTGAAACATAACACATTTTTAAACACATCCGTTATGCCTTGACTGGATTCAGGCAAATTCACTTCTAAGCAAAAGGAGAATATGAAGAAAATACTTTTATTGCTTCTTATATTTAAAAAATTTCCAACCAACAGATGTATAATCGATCAGACTAATTTCTACAAATGAGCCTTGCTATATCGGTTTCCAAAACAAGTAATGTTGAGTAAAAAAATAAATTATCTTTCGGAAAACAAGGAAATTACTTATAGTATAATCTATGGATGAAGAGTTTAGATTGTAAATTATTATATTACCACTAGCTATTCATTTTATAAAAATACTAACATTTTAAATATTTAAGTAATTTATTTAATTCAATTTTTTAATATAACATAATGGTGGAATTGTTCATAAGTCTACCCTTGGGTATGATACTTCATCATTACATATTTTAGATCAGTACATTCACATGTAAAAATATAAAACAGTGTCTTGTCATATGCATAAATGCAATAAAAATGAATGGTTATTTGAGTAATTATTATTTTTATTTCTGTTTTAGTGGAAAAGGTGGTTTCCGAGGAGGAGTGCGCGAAGCTGAACGTAAGAAGTTTTTGTGCTACCTCTGCTACGCCTGGATTGGAACATTAATTATAGTGTCAATAACATCAGCAATGCAGTTTCATCCAAGTATTCCTGATCAGTACAGTCCAGGATTTGGAGATCATAGATGCTGGTTACGAGGTAATAGAGTATAATATCATAGTCAAAGATATGTCACTTATGATAATAGTGCAACAGATTTTTTTGTGTTCATCTGCTTAATAATTTGATCTATTTTTATTTTTACTCATTTATTAAAATATGTTGAATAATTTCAATATCAACTATCTTTCCATTTCCAGATGCTGCCATGTTCCCATACTTCTATTTCCCCATGCTGATCCTCATAGTAGCCAACGTTTGCCTCTTTGCTGCGACTGCCTTCAAAATCTTTTCCATCAAACGCGAAACTAAAGTTCTTAGGCAAGAAGGAAGCACCAGGCATACAAGTAATAGTAAGGTTGAAGATGACACACAAAGGTATAAACAATTTTTGGATGATAAAATATTTTTAGTATTTATTTATAATTATGTTATTTGTGAAAATTCTATCTATTTGTTACTATATCGTCGTCGGAAAGGAAAATACATAAAATAAAAAATAAGGGCAGGGAGAATAGTGGTAATGGGATGAAGGGTGAGAGAATCATTTTGTACATATATCTATAATCAAGGCAGGCTTAAAGTAAGCCTGCCGGAAGTAAAAATCGTGTACTTTAGATGTATCGGAGGAGATGTTGGTCCTGCATCATCCTTGGCTCCTAAAATTGGTTCATTGGGCCTGTCTCCAAAAAAAGTTGGTGATGATATTGCTAACGATCTTAACCCCCTAAATACTAGGTTAGGATGTACTATAGAAAGCAGCTCATAGAACACGTAGTTTTGATTGTTGTTAAAAATAATTTAAAAAAAAACATTATATGCTATTGTATATTTTTAAACAGAGTTTGTTTTAAGTAGTTTGCTCTCTACTTTTTCATTGATTTGGTTAATAATCAACAACTAAAAAAATATAAAATCCAAATCGCAATGTTGTCCTTTATTTTTGTAAATCGCATTCTATTTAAGTCTGCATATCATAAACTTATTTGCACTCAATTATTATTTTATGATTTGTTATGGAGATTTAAGTTTCACACATACATCGCATTTACAAAGAGACAACATGATTAATAAATCAAATGATTTTTTTTCATAATTGAATTAAGCAATCTTAACATAAGAGTTCCATAAACTTTGTTGTTCCGTGTGTTTTAAGCCAAGGTTGTGACATATTTACACGTCGTTCATTCTTTTCACACCTTGCGAAATTGATGATTCGTATCTCTTACCTAATAAAATAGTATTTTTTTTAATAAACTGAATTTGAAATTCCGTATAGTTCATTTCTGAATCAATACTGACATTCTTAACCATTGGTTTATTCTAAAAATATTTTATATTTCTATATTTCTAAGGGGAGACAGGACACGATTGTGCCACTTTTTTGATCAGCCATAATTTTGTTAATTTACCAGTTAGCTGGGAGAAAAGTAAACTAAATGGTAATTTGAACATTTCTACTTGGAAATACTGAAATACTGTCTTTAAATACAATACACTTTAAATACAACGGAAAAGGCAAGTGCCATAACCGTTGACACCTCCAGGGACAACCTCTAGGCATAAAAATAGGTTAAAAACACCAAATGTAAAATGAAAACTAAGTTTTGACTCTTTCAAAGCTTTGCGGTCTACTATGTTCATATAGGGACTAACTAAAAGCAAAAATGGAAACTTGTTCGAACAATCAGACTTCATCCTTATCTTTTTGGACTCTATCTGAAAATCAGTATAGTTTAGATGTTATGACGACTGTCTCTGGCACAACCGTACCCAGTCTCCCCTACAATAAAATAAATAATGTCGAGATATGATTTTATTTTCTTTTTCTCAAAATATTAGATTCTGGCTGTACGTCAAATTATTCCTGGTGATGGGAGTAAATTGGTCGATGGAAATCCTGAGTTGGGCTGTTGGTGGATCAAAATGGCTTTGGATTGCTACTGATGTATTCAACTCTATCCAAGGGTTGTTGATTTTCCTAATTTTTGTTTTCAAACCAAAAATTAAAAAGCTACTTATCAGAAGGTAAGAATTATACTAAAATTGTATTAAGTTTGGATGTATACACAATTTACTTCTTTTCACTTTTGAATTTTAAATATTTTACATGTATTGTTTTAATTTTTAAAATGAGATTGTAAGTGTAAAACATTTTAGATAACTTTGCAAGTCACACAATCGTTGTTGGTAAAAGTTTTTTTAATCTATTACTCAGTTTGAATTCAATTTTATTAATCTATTTCTCAATTAACAGATGCTAATTATTGAAGAGACACTGAATCAGAACTCAAATTAATAATTAAACAAAATTATTTTAGATTCTTACCTAAACATCCGAGCAAAATTATGAATCCAATATTAATGGCTTGCTGTCCAACGGAAAAAATTATAACAACAGATGCCACTTCAATATGAGTGTTCTTTTTATCCTCAAATTAATAAAAATGCGAGATTTTGCATCGAAGATTAAAGGCTGTGATATTATAAGAAATATCGACAAGATATTTGTTATTTAACTTAATGAAAGGTTTTTGAACGTTTTCTTTGATAAATATGGTTGGATGTGGTTCTTTAGATCGTCTTGGTTTATTTGGCTTCGGCAATCTTAGCACACTAATTTTATATCTATAATATTAATTTTTCTTCAAGTGTCGTCCTCTTTTGCTCCGACCTAATCTTATTTCTCTTGCATTATACATTGTTTCGTACTAATGAAAACATAAAAAAGCAAAATATTTTTTTACCTTTTTGTATCATTTAATTTATTTATTTTAATTCAGTCATGAATTAATTTAATGAACGGTTGATCATCAGTTCAATTGGTGGTATTTTTATTGACTAATTTTCTGTAACTAATATTTGTGGTACAACAAAATTGTCAAATCAAAATTTTGCAAACCAGTTTTACACTTAAGTACTGACTCTTCTTTATGATAGTAAAAAAGTTATGACAAAAATGTTGTTTATCGTTCTGGTACTACCCAATGATGTCCAATCGATTGAACATGCAAATTTGATGCAAAAATACCAGTATAATCTTTATTTCAAAAAAATTACTTTTCGAACTAGCTAATATTTTCTATTTTATTTACACAACTTCTAAAAGTTGTGTAGATTCGACACTTTCACCACTTCCATGTTTAGAAGTATTACTAAATGTATCATAACGTGTGGTAGTAGTTTATTACAGTTTTGTAGATTTCTAGAATGTTAATAACATATATGTGAAAAAAATGCAGAACCTTTGTGTGGGTATATAATAATAGTCATTAACATATATAATATATATATAATCAGTCGATAACTTTAGGTTTGGGCAATGGTGTGGATTAAATTCTTTTTGGTTTTTCATAATTTGAGTAAATATTGTGGTTCTTGTAATATCTGCATATTTTAAATACTTGTTTTATCTGTGATTATTATCCGGTTCAAATATAGCGCAATATGTTGAACATCATAATAGTCCCCAATAACAAGGAAATATATGAGGTGAACAGAGTCGACTATTCCAAATATACTTGAACGCCATGTAAACTGTGTCGAAGCATTTTCTATTTTTTAGATATTATTATATTATTTCCAATAAGTTTACAACTACTTACCATCAAATATCTTTATTTTATTTTACTTGTTTTTTTTTATTTTTATAAAAGAAATAGAAGCGCCAATAGTCCACTCTGGGTTTGAAACAATTATAGTGTCACAGGAGATTTTTGATGTCAATTAATAGCAGATATTGTGATTGGTAACATTATTTGGTAAAAAACTCATCATATCCTCACCGAATCTCAGATTGCTTCAATTTGTGGGATGGTCTACTCTGATTACCATCTCTTCATATTAAAATAAAATTGGCAATTAAAAATTATACTAAATGCACAAAAAGTGCACTGATTTTTTACACCGTTTATATATTTTAAATTGTATCTCTAAAACGATAGGGATCGTATAATACGAACAAAAAGTAGGAATTAGGTTCTGATGCATGTGCCCGTACCACGTGTGAAATTGCCTGATTTTCAAGCATCAACTAAATGCCATAAACTAACACAAACACATTGTTTTGGTTAGGGGAATGTTGGTACGCACCTTAATATGCATGTTTTGAACACTTTCACAGTAAAATGGAATACACAATTTTTATTGAAATAATAAAATCAATCATTCGTTTTTTACCAGGTACTATACACTGCGCGGTAAGGCAATTCCACCACACGCTGCCACCACCAAGAGTATCATATCAAGTTCCAATGTAACTCAAATGACGAACGTCAATGGTAAAACTGGTATAAATAAGATTGATAACGATAGTAAACTTGAGAAAGCTTTACTTAATTAAATTTAAATATAACACTTCCAGTAACCAAACAATATTATTCGTGTATCTACACTTAATTTTTATTATTTAACACATTCACACGCGTCAATAGCCAGACGCCGAACGCAGTAGATGCGTTCGTCTTCCTTGCACTAAGAGTAGAGTTTTTTTTAGTAAAATAAAACGTTTGTACCAAAATTTTGTGCTGTATTTTTTCAAACAGTTCAATAGTTCCGTTTATCATGTTCTGATTTTTTTTCCAGCTAACATGTTCAGAAATGTTAGCAAAGTATAAGCGGCACAAGGTTAGTAGTGAATGTGTTAATATTACTGTATATAAAAAAACAATATTACGTAAATTATGGTGGTCAACTTCAAAATATTCTACACATCTAGAAACTTAAAAATATGTTCTGTTTTTCTCAAAAATTACAATTCAAATATACAATGGTAACTGATTTATGCGCATGATGAGTATACTCGTCAAAACACAAAATTCTGCCATTTCTTCATGACGAGTATACTCGTCAATCACAGTTAACTGGTTAAATTTGTGACTGCAGAATTTGTAGGTGGGAAGAAGTGGATTTTAAACAAATTTTAATAATATTAACTTAATGAATGAAAAGTAAAATTTATTTTATTAAAGGGTAACATCATTGTAGGATTAATTACAATAGAAAATTATTCAATAATGACGATTTATCGCAAGGCACGTAGAATTTGATGCGCAATTTTGGATGTAGAAAAAAAACACTTAAACATTGTACAATGCTTACACCTAGAGAAATATGAAACACTTAGGAATTACGTAGGATATTTTATAAATATAGATTTTTGCATAATTGGCGAGTATTGAAATTAATGAAAAATTTGTAGCGGTGTTACCCTTTTATATTGCAAAATTGCGATATAATATGATTATCACCTGGTATCAATTAATTTTAAATCAATTTTACTCACCAGCTTTCATCATTCTCAGTAATGCAAAGAATTTTTTGTGGATTTGGGAGGTATATACATCAACCCTCTATGGGCCCATGTAACTTTATATTACAACTCATCATTTACTCCGTTTAGTATCTACTGGTTGGCCACTCACAGTATAAAAAATTACTTTTGTATATCTCGTATTTTAAATTTTATTGTTTTTATTCATTCAATCTTTACTATCGTTTTAACAAATGAAATTACACGGTTTCTTTGTTATCACATTTCAAAGAACTCGTTATTCATTAGTTACTATAAAGATGATATATATTATACAAATACTTCTATAGTACTTAAATGTTAATCAAATAAAAAATCAATATAAAATTATTGGCCATATGAAAATTATTATATTACATTATATTAGTACTAGAGTTAGCAGAGCATTTCATTAATCATTATTTTATATATTTCATAAAATACGCCATTTATGACTTAGGTCTTCATGACTATCTAAACTTATTTAAATTTTAATATCTACAACGATTATAATTTTTGACTTCATATAAAATTATTCATCAATATGCATATTCGATACTGCCTTTCATATCATATTCATATTTAGCATTTTTATATAAATATATAATATTAATTAGGTAATATAAGTCATAGAATAAAAATGTAATTTGTGATCAAAATTAATAACACTATTTTGAATTATTTCTTCTAATCATAGCACCTAAAATGTACTTAAGTATATTGCATATATGATCATAGTATTTTATAATTATATATAGTATTATATATTTGCAGTCTTATAATGCAGATAGAATTAATTAATAATTGTGTTCCACAAATTTAGCAAATCAATGTGTCTATAATTATGATTTTAGATATTGATGTTGCTTATTTTTATAATAAAAGCGCTACTCAAAATTATTTGATAAACTATTGAATTTGAATTATATTTTCAGACAGTTTTAGAAAGAACGGAGCCTCCGATTTGAATGTTTCACAAAAACATTTTATTTGAATTAACAAAATTAAGAAATTGATTAAATTTTTGGAAAGGTATGTCCAGCGGTTACAGAAATAAAACTTAAAAGTTTATAAAAAAATACCATTTGTCAGTCAAAAATGATCATTTCGACATGCACATCAAATTATCAGATGTTTTATTAAATTTTCAATAATAAGTATACATTTTTTTTACATTTCTATGGGCTTCGTATCAAGATTTATAATATTGAACTGTTAGAGTGCTTATTTGTCCTAAATTATTAAAGATGTAAGTAAAACGGCTCTATCAATTTCCAATTATTTTATTACTAGCAAATTTTGCAAGAAGACTTATAGAACATTATTATATAATTTTGTTTAATAATATTATAAGTTAAAAATGTGTGCTTCAATATTGTGCGCCGACTCAAATATTTCTTCTTACATTTTATATAAATATTTCTATTACTTAATAAAAAAGACTTAGTTATTAATACACTACCTTATTATTTTAATTTAATTTTTTTTATCTGGAAACGATTCAATAATTATTCAAATAGCCAGATTGAATCAATAACATGGCCATAAACATTTGCGTTGCATAGTAAAGTAATAAAGGTAGACTGAAGAACATATGATGTGACAACCCGCCAAACATTGTTTGCATAATAGGGAATCCTATAAATAAAATAAATATGTAAAAAATACATTTGATTCTATTGTCATATTAAATAAAATTTGTAATGAGTACAGTTAAATCAATTAGAATATTGTCTCAATATTATTAATCATTGTACTCATTGCTTTTTCAGAAACATTTATTTTAAATAACAAGTAATAATCAACTTTAATGAAATTAGAATGATTGAAAAAAATATCAATTATATATGTAATAATGTATCAAGTAAACAGAATAGGTTTTATTTATTGTCTTACCTAATGTTACGGATTTATGTGTGCCACAAAATATCATTGGAATCAATAAATTTGAATTATTATCTGCATTACAGATAATTTTTGACATTACAAGTAGAACAAATTGCAATAAGAACACTGAAAATAAGAATAACTATGTTACATACTTTTCAGATATCAAAGAAGAGCTTATGAAATAAAAAGTTATTGCTCCAAAAATCATACCTAGTAATAAACTAGCTAGAACGTCAATTGCTTGAAGTCCTCCTTGGGCTTCTATGAAGACATCACACATATCACAGTAAAGGGAGAATAGCATTAGCATTTGTGCGATTGCCAAGTTACAATTCGTTTTGCTAAAATAGTATTTAACTCTTATAACAAGTTGAATACATAAAAAAATAAAGTTTGATATACCCAAAGCAAATCCTTATTGGACAGAAATAACAAACACCTAATGATATTAAAGCTATCAATGAGGCAATTAAGCATTCTATAACCATCGGTATAGCACCTACGCCTATCTGTAATTGACAATAATTAAATTCAGTAATATTTTATATTATTTTATGATCATCATTAATTGGGTACATACAAAAATGAACAGTAATATCGGTGTAGCTACACAGCCAACAATTGCACCAATAACACAGGTTAAACCAGCAGTTAATAAGTTATCTGGAAGATTTGAGATATCTATAATTTCTTGATCAAAATGTGTTGTAGGTAATGATTCAAATTCTCTTATTTTCTGGTTCTTGTTATTTGTTATGGAACATAACAGTAGCCCAGAAGACAACGGGGGAGGCATACAACTGGTTGCCACGAGTCTATAATATGATATAGTATTGGATTAAAGAGATTTATGCTTGTAAGTTTGTAATTATATAAGACTATAAATGTAATTAGTAAACTTTTATTAACAACATTAAAATTATAAATGAATTCGATAAAATTGATTGATTGAAACCACTTTTTGCACTTTTATGAAGTCTGCATACTTTGATTTGAGTAAACTACTTATGAGTAACAAATTATTTAAAAAAATTATAACTTGATGATTCAATGCATTTGTAAGTAAGTAAGTATCTAAAAAAGAACAATTGAAAATTAACATAAAAATAATCTTATAAGTAATACCCTTTCAAGATCCATTCATTAACTGAAAATAATTTTGCTATTGTTGCAATGCTGTACGCAACCACCGGGCTTATGATGTAGCACAGAAATAAAATAATTGATACATGTCACATATTATTTAGCGAGTTTTTGTAGTAATTGTGATCTTGGAGAGTTAATAAGTAGGTCATTGGTGTGACTATGTACGGTATCGTCATTTCTGGTTGCAGGGGTCCTGAAAATAAATAAGTGCAAATATATTGAAAGTATTTGATTTGTGATTTTGTAGCATACCACCCATTTCACCTAGCGATGGATAGAAAATAGCCATGATAATGGCAAATAGGATTCCGGCATGAAACCAGTATTTGCGAATTAAAGAAGACATTGTTGGAGGTTAAGGGATAACTAAACTTAAACTTGTATGGCACATCTATTTTGAAGATGTAGAGGGTATTTTTGAAAGGGATAGATGTAAGTATTCACATAGATGTAAAATTTAACTTTAATCACTTCAACAGCTTGTATTTATGGCAATTTTCCATTTTTCTATTAAATTACAAAGCTGTATAACCATTATGTTGAATCTAATTTGGTGTCCTATTTTTATTTAGTCTTTTTTAGAACCTAAATATTTATTTTATTCAGAAGCATTGCGATCATCAACATCATTTATATATTAATAAAAAAAGAGTATTATTAAATAATTAATAAAATTAAATTAATAATAATGGAACTGTCAAACTGTCAATTGATTTAACATGTTTTCAAAAGCAAAGTTGCAAACCAAATGTCAACAGCGAATGCCCATTTGACAGCCATTGATATAACTGTCAGTACTTAACCTCAATTTCTATTTTCATTTAGAAAAGTGTAAATATAAAGAAAGCAACGTGTCATGTTTTAAGTAAAATGAGTAATCTCAGTATTAATAATATTTTGAGTTAGTAAAATAATAAATTAACAAAAATCGTCAAACTTCATTCGTTTGACAGCCATTGAGAAATGTCATATTCGCTAGAACCTCGAAAATTCTATTTATACAAAGCGAGTTTCAGTGTTAAAATGCGTTGGCTGAAGTCATCTTGATTGTTGATAAAATATGAAGTAATTATTAAGTTTTAGTAACCATAATGAAGCCCAGTGCTAAAATGTACAAGTTTTATTACAACCACTATCACAAAAGCCGGCGCACGGATAGGTCAAGAAAATAAATGGCAGTGTAGTCTAGTTTAATCAATCGTTAGGTCAGCTGCTTTGACCCGCATTGAGTGATATTAATGTTATTCAATGTTAATCACAATAATAATCAAATATACAGTTTAATGAATAGATAAATGAAAATGTGAGCCAGTGATAACGTAATTTTATAAATAGGTTTAGTCGAGCTTTAATAACTGTGCAGTGCTGTGATACAATTCGCATTTATTTTAAATCTCTAATATATATATTATATTTTGAACTTAAGCTAACAGTGTTGGTTGAGATTAATAGTTTACAAGGATTAAGGTGAGTTTTTTTTAATTTAGGGTGTTAATACATCATTTTAAGTAGTTGTCAGTGATAGGAATTTGTGTTATTAAGGTTATATTTGGAAAGAAAACTTATAAGATTCTTGTATCAATACGGAATTTTCATATATTTTATCCATACTGTGCGGTATTTTTATTCAAGTTTTATAGTATGTTTTATATCATTAATCAAATTTTTTTTTCAAAAACTTTTAATATGTATAAAAATTCAAAATAAATACTTGTTAGATTTTGTAACACTATATATTATAATAGGATATGAATGTACTTTAGATAGAAAATCGTAAAGAAAAGCTAGGTGTATATTTTTATACAATTTTAATTTCAAATACTGGTCAAATTCAGAATTATCTGGTTATCAAATTTTGTTCGCTGTTGCATGTTATAAATCTTAAATCCTTGCATTGAAATGTCGCTCTTTACTCTAAATATTCTTAAGTGGGTTTGAATTGCTATTTTAATCTAATAACGACCATTTGCCAACAAGTGCATAATACGCACAATTCGAATACATGTGAAGTTATTCAAAATTAAATTAGACCTCCAAATCCTAATTGCCACCCTGATCTTGACGTGCTTTTGGACCAATCCGAGGCCCTTATTCCAATGTGGCGCGATAATTTCGGCCAATAGCGGAGCGCGAATCGCGAATCTATACTTCGCGATATACAATACATGCACAGCCTGCTCATGAAATGTTCATTCATAATAGTACAAAACGCGCACGTGAAAAATTGTGCTCAAAGTCAAGGATTATATGTCTATTACGTTTATCAAGAATTTCGTCGCAGCTAGTAGCGTTTAAAATTAATTTGAATAATCGTTTAAGGTTCATTGATCGCCGCGGGTCGTCCGGTTTTTGTAATATATGACTTGAAGCTCCAAGCATTCATAATAACTGATATTGTGTTTAAATTAGGGTATGTGCATATAGATTTTTATACATAAGTCACACATTGATACTCTGGTCAGAAATTGGCAAAGTAGTTAGGAACAATTTACCTGTATAAATCAATGCTCATTTTAAACTTCAAATTTGAACCTAACCTCTCCCTTAACTATCAAATTTGGTTTAATTAGGGTATGTGCACATGGATTTCATGCATAAGTCAGACATTGACACATTAGTCAGAATAAAACAACGTAATTAGGAACAATTTAACGGTATAAATCAATGGTCATTTTCGAACTTCAAATTTGTACCTAACCTCTTTTAAGGGGCACAACTAGTGTGAAATTTTCAAAAAATCGAATTTTCAACTTTTCCATATTTCGATAGGTTATACCTTTAAAAATAACATACCAAAATTTTAAATCGATATCTTAAATAGTTTTGAGTCACAGCCATTTAAAGAGTATATATATATAGTATATAGTATAAGGATCATTTAATCTTTAAACGCGATTTTCTCCAAACAGCATTTTCCGAATTTGCTGCAGCGATTACTCAAATGATCCTATCATTACCAATTTTTTTTTTACATGTTCTATATATAGTTTTCCGTAAAATGAACTTTCGATTTTTTGATCGGATCAAAAATCCAATTTTGGCAGTCCAAAAACGACCAAAATTTTGGGTAAAATTCGACTTTTTTTAAAAAAAACGCCGTCATTTTGTCAATTTTTGATTTTTTGTCTTTATCGTAGTTCATATTACAGACAATATTATCTAGTTTAACGAGATTTTTTTTTAAATTTCATCCACGTAGAAGGCCGGAATCACTGCAGCAGTGAAGGGCCTTTTTTTGTCGCGCCGTTGGAGATCGACGATAACTTAAAAAATATTTAATTTTTTCTTCAAAAATTTTACTATGTATTCTTAAAACATGTATAAATATATTCCTAAAATTTTGAAATGATTGATAAAGTAGTTTTCTAATATAAATTCCCAAAAATCACCCTTTTTTAGGCGGTTACACTAGTTGTGCCTCTTAACTATCATATTTTGTTTAAATTAAGATATGTGCACATGGATTTTCGTACATAAGTAAGGTGACCATACGTCCCGATTTGGCCGGGACAGTCCCGGATTTCCACCTCGTTTCCGGGTTTGGACACAAGTAAATTTACAAAAATTATGATAATAAACGAACAATTGCAAATATCTTTGAAAATTAAATTATAAAGAAATGAATTGATTTTATACAAGGATCAACAGCGAAAAAAACATTCACACCGAACAGTTCTTACTGAAAGTCCTCAATTCTGATTTAAAAAAAAGATTCATATAAACAAATGATTACCAAACCTGCCCCCCCCCCCCGGTTTTGTCGTCCCGGTTTTGACTTTAAAAAAATATGGTCACCTTATACATAAGTCACACTTTGATACTGTAGTCAGAAATTGACAACCCAATTAGGGATAATTTAACGGTATAAATCAATGTTTATTTTCAAATTTTATATTGTACCTAATGTTTCTCTTGACTATAACGCCTTAAACAGATTTCTTCGCGAAGGAGAGAGAAAATATGTAAGGGTTACCAATTATCACGCAAGGCTTAAAAGGGGGAGGGGGGGGGTTGACAAAAAAATTGAATATCATGTTCATGCTAGTAAGATAATACGTGTATTTATTTTTTATCTGATTTTAAAACAGATCCAAAAATTCTCAAAAGAAAATTCAAAAATGTTACTAATGTTTCTAAGCACTAAAAATACATTAATGTTGGGTGGGAAGGGGGGTTAATTTTAAATATCACTACGTATCACCAAGGCTGGGATTTAAACAATTTAAAAGTCGATCACGTGATTAATGGACGACCTCTAATGCTTAATTTTGCTCTATCAATCTTATTTGATCTTATTCAATCTTAGGAGACGTCCATTATTCACGTGAGCGAGTTTTTGAGGATTTTTGGATCCCCCCCTCCCCTAGTGATACATGGTGATATTCAAAATTACTCCCCCTCCGCACCAAACATTACGTTTATTTTAGTTACGTGAAAAATCTAACATTTTTGATTTTTTTTGAAAATGTTTGAACTTTTTTAACACAATTAGTTAAAAAATAAATACACGTGATATCTTACTATACCCCTCCCCCCCCACGTGATATTTTGTCAACACACCCCCCTTCCCCTAAAAACCTCACATGATTAATGGACGCTCCCTCATAAGTTGCAATTTTAAATATTTATAACACATTAGTTGATAAAAGAGATGTAATTACGTAATGTAATTAAATTTCGTGCATGCTATTTTTTATTCAGTATTTCAGAAATTAATTATAAAATTTTTATTAAAATTCAGAAACCCCATGGCCACTTGTTCCTGTTTAACGATTCAGTAACCAAACTCGACAGATAGAAAATAAATGGGTCGCAAGAAAGGTAAATGCATGGGGATAAAATTTAGTTATTTCCAAATTTAAATAAATCTGAAATTTTGTATTAAGTAGATTAGTAGGTAGAGTTTTTATATTTGATTGGAATATGAGTGATATTGCACGAATTTTTTTTTGTTAGGATTTTTAACATTATTCTCTTAAATCAAAATAGATTCTAGTATGTACAAATTTAGGTTTTTATTGAGTAAGAGATATCTGAGATCGATTCTTTATTTTACATCTTTATTTATTGCAAATAAATAATCGTAACAGGACCTTGAGAAACGCGGAAAGAGAAGTTGGAAACTTTTATTGATCAATTTAGAGTGGAAAATTGCGGTGGGCCGACTTTTCCAACTTATTTATATTTCTATTTTCTTTATAAACCAAAATTTAAATCCGATGATGCAGTGTATTTGTTAAATGAAGAAGCACAATCGATTCTTAATTATTCAAATAAAAATCGTATTGGCGTCAGTAGTCTTTATCGCTGCTTGATGAATTTGAATATTCGGTTTAATTTTTGTACATTGTTTTCTTTACTGTGTTGGATATTGATTGCATTAAACTATATTCTCTACTTTTTTCAGTGACTCGCAAGGTTTCGGTGAATTCTATCGAATTAATTTACTTTTTACGTTTTTGGTTTTATTTTGATTTGTTTTTTGGTTGCTGTGACGCACTTTTCGATACATTTATCATCAGTGTTTAAAGAATAATATGCCGTTGTGTTATGAGACATTTAGTGTTAGTTCTGAAGATATTGACAGAGACTCCTTAGTGTCATGGTATTCATTGGAAACATTTGAAATATTTAGGTAAATTTGTATTTTTGTAAATGCACGAATAAATAATTGATGGGAGCCATATATATTATATGTAAATCAATGCTTTGGAGGTGGAAAATGAGGCATAATGGTCATTCACATACATCAATAATATAAAAGCTAATTTATATGTAAATATGCTTCGATACACTTTCTTTAACCTGGCATTTTTAAATAACTCCATTTTTAACATAATGCTTTCATTTCATTCCTTCATTTCACTCAATAGACGTCAAATGAAATAATTAGACACTTGAAGAGAAAACATTTAGTAAGTGTAGAGTAATGAGTGTATGAAAATTATTAGCCCTAATTGTAATCTCCTAGTTATTTATTTTTGCATTTTTTATTTATCAAATTGTCGAAGTATATATATATTATATATATATATATTACATATATATATATATATAATATATATATATATATATACAATATAGTGTACATATATAGTATATATATAAATATATGTATATGTATATGTATATTGTATATATGTATATATATATATAGTCGCAATACTTCTCGAGACGGTTTGACCGATTTTTATGAAATCTCACAATCACGTTCAGTATAACTGATATTCGGACAACTTATTTTTCATATTCCTAGCTGGCAAGGGTTGGCCACCCTCAAGATGTTTTTTTTTAATTTTTTGGACCAAATTGTTTTACTGTATTTTTTTATAATTCCTAATTTGAAAACAAAAACAACCCTATTTTCGTAAACCCTTATTTCGTAATAGTCATTTTAGTAATCGAATAATCCTTTATCCCACTTTCAGTTAATTAATGTTTTCAAACTCAATTTTACTAAATTTCTTAAACTTATGAAAAAACTTAAATTAACTTAAAAAAACTCATTTCTAATTATGGGTTGTTCGCCTTAATATTTTTTGAATTGAGATTTTTTTTTTTATTTTTTTTTTTAAAATTAATTCAGATTTTCTTGGGCCTGCAGAAAAGCTTAATTTTTACTGTACAAAATAAAGATGTAGAGTCACCATAAAACTTTTTTTGAACTCTTTTGGTCATTTCTTTGATATGTTTTGTTGTAATGCACAGTTAAAAATCACATACTGTCCTAAATTTTTACCCTCCAACACAAGCTCCTAATTTGCTAATAGTAATTTAGTATTTTTTTTTACTATCTATAGAAATGTCTAGAAATATTTTACATGTAAAACAACGTTTGCCGGGTCTGCTAGAGATATATATATATATATATATATTTATATATATATATATTAGGGTGGTCCTTAATATGGACATTTTCGAATTTTCTTGCACCAGGGGCACAAATGCTTCCAAATTGATAAAAAAAACCTCTATAAGTTTTAGCTCTTAATATTGTATTTTAGATAGTGCGCAATTCAATCAAAATTCTGTATGTAATAGCATGGGAAAATTTTCAAAAATTTTAAAATGGGTTTTAGAAATAATTTTATTCAAAATTCGACGCTCTACAAAACAAATATATAAAAAAACAGTTTTGTAGAGCGTCGAATTTTCAATAAAAAATGACACGAATTTTTACTTTTAATTCATTTGTCGCTAAGTTATACATAATTTTTTTTTTCTAATTTTCAAATTTTTTCATGCTATTTCCATACGAAGTTCGATTGAATTGCGCACTATCTAAAAGTTAGTATTAAGAGCTAAAACTCAGAGAACTGTTTTTATCAATTTGGAACCATTTAAGCCTGGGAGCAATAAAATTTGGAAAGTCCATTCAAGGACTACCCTGATTATATTATATATATATATATTAATATATAGAATAAAATTCTCATGTTATGTTCGTCGCAATACTCATCCAAAACGGTTTGACCCATTCTTATGAATTTTATAATTACGTTTAGTATGGCTGAGAATCTATTTTTTATACCCATAAGTGGCAAGGATTGGCCAC
This sequence comes from Ctenocephalides felis, assembly GCF_003426905.1. Classification (NCBI taxonomy): domain Eukaryota; kingdom Metazoa; phylum Arthropoda; class Insecta; order Siphonaptera; family Pulicidae; genus Ctenocephalides; species Ctenocephalides felis. The sequence goes on along the minus strand of NW_020538040.1, from coordinate 18,828,037 downwards.
CCTTAAGATTTTTTTTTTATTTTTTGGACCATTTTATTTTATTTTATTTCTGATAAAAAATAAATTTTTTATATGCATATGTATTATAATTCAACGTAGACTACAGGACTTTTTTCAAAAAGAAACTATAAGTCGCCTTTCTCTTTCCCAGGTAATTTCAATATCTTAATAATAATATGAATATGCATATTGATATTGAACCTGATGTTATGAAGTATTATTTACATTTATTACATTGACTTGTACGTATATGTGCGATCTCCATATTCTAATCAATTCGTTGAACTTTGGGGTGGTCGCGCGTACGTAAAAACACGTTCTTATTACGTGAAAGGAAACAAAATTGAAACTTTCTTGCAAATACAGAAAAAAAAACGAATCTGAATTTTTTAGACTTTGGATTTCAATGTTTAGAAATCAACTTCGATGGACAGTAAGAAGCAAATTATATAAGACTCTATAATTAGTAGAGTGTTGTTTGTCAAGAACTAAAATTTCTACTGATTTTTGTTATGTTTAAGAGCAATTTCTGATATTTTCACAGATGTTCAAAGGCTTGATATCATTATGAATATTTATAGGGTAGGGCGAGTCACAAAGGAATTTCACTCTGATCAATAAATCTTAACAAATACCACAATACCACAAAGAAAGAATATCAGACTATGTTCAGTAAATCACCCAACTAATTCATTATTGTAGAAATATGTTTTTTTTCTATTTTTAAAAAAGTGTTTACCTGGTCCTGAAACAAATCCAATGTTTTATTTTTATTTTAAAAAGATTTTACGAAATAATAGCTACATATTCAACCAAGTCATAAAATTCATTTTTTACAAAGATACTTTTGCATATTGTGTATAACCTTGAT